>NC_041718.1:12468499-12773456 GCF_900700375.1 Denticeps clupeoides
CAAACTGCATCATGCATAAATGCTAAATTATATTCCCCCAAATCGCCCCCTCTGCTCTTAATACCGTCAGCAGACACGAGAAATGGGATTTCGGTTACAATCGTCTCGGCACCAGAATTTAATCAGGAATTCCGCTTGGTGAACAACCGGCAAAATTTGGATCAGGCCAGGGGCCAGAGGGTCCCACCAGGGCTCCGTCCGATCCACTTCCACACCAAGCAGGTGCAGAGATTCGGATCTGGGGAGGTGAACAGGTCCGGACGGAACTCATTAGGACGAGAGTCCACACCAAGTAACGTCTCTTTGGACTTTTTTTCTTTTCTTCGCGGAGCGTAAAATCTGCCTGGAAGGAACTCCTGACAGGAGCAATTACGGCAAACAACCGGCGGAAAGCCGTGCGGATTTGAAACGCACTTCCGGTGAAGGCACGACGCGACATCACGACAACTATCGCGATAGTTCGCTGGCCTGGCGAACACCTCCTCAGTTAGTGAAAGTGAAGTGATTGTCATTGTGATACACAGCACAGCACACGGTGACACTGTGTCCTCTGCTTTTAACCATCACCTTTGGTGAGCAGTGGGCAGCCATGACAGGCGCCCGGGGAGCAGTGTGGGGGGACGGTGCTTTGCTCAGTGGCACCTCAGTGGCACCGTGGTGGTTCAGGATTCGAACCGGCAACCTTCTGATTACGGGGCCGCTTCTTTAACCGCTGGGCCTTTTTCGGATATTTGAAATGGCAGATCAGCATGCCTATCAGAACGGCACACCACCAAATAAAGGAAAGAAATTGTACATGTGGGTAGGGTTAGGGCTTTCACTTTACTCTACCCCCACCCATGCGACTCGGTGGTCTTTTTTGAAGGGTTTCGGTGAGAACAGCCCAAGCACACGTTCGGTAACCCCCTCCGGCCCAACCCCTCTCCGTCTATTTCGCGCCAACGTTTTAATCACCCGTCAAACCCGCGTCCCGCTGTGATTATTATGCGGATGAAATGCAGGTGCGCCCCCCCAATCGGGGAGGACCGGGAAATGAAACCACGTTTCAACAGCAATCGCCAAACCTGTGCGGTAGATGACGGCGCCCCCCTTTTTTTTTGTTGAGGAAAATCGTCCACTCAGAGGCCTGGGGACGATGCCGACAGGATCCGCATGCAAACCCTCCGCCGGGACCTCATGGGCTTTTAACAAGTCGAGTGTTGGACAGCAATGACTTCCGACATAAATTGCAATCAGGAGGCCGAGCGGGCCTGCCAGGAGTCTGCTGATTGGGAGCTTCCACTCCAGATACAAGAGGAGGCGTCCGCGGTGCCAGCGACGGCCCGGCGATGCGGTGGGTGTCGACGCCTTTCCGCAGAAGGAGCTGACCCCTCATCCGAGAGGTGCGCGCTTAAAACCGAGCCCGGCGTGGGGGGTGGAGGCCTTCCCTGGAACGTCCGCCCCGCCACACGCAGAATCCAGCGCGATCAGAGCCCCCCTGATTAATACGGCGCACGGTGCCAAAACTGCACATGCGGCGTATGATCCCAATTACGGTGAAATCCAACTCTCCGCAGGCCCAGTGCCGCGCCGCGCCGCACCGCACCGGCCCGGTCCGGCTCTCCTCTTGTTTTCAGTGCTCACGTCAGGCGAAGGATGTCATGATGTTCCAGTCGCCTGTTATCTAAATATCAGGGTCTAGTGTTGCGGTTATTAGACGCTTGTTGTGCAAAATGGTGTTAATTGGTACGAGGCCCCTAAGGCAAGTGTTCTGGCTACGGGACTTTCACAGATGTCAGACTCTCACCCCCGGCTGGTCCGAAGGCTCTCAAAACGTTGCTACGCAGAAAAAGTGTTTTAGTTTGGTCCATTTTCGGAGCTTGGTTTGTCCCCGCGCGTCCTGTGTCCCGCACTCCCATTGGCTGCAGCTCCTCTGCAACTCAGCCGCACATTTTGCATGCTTGGTAGCTGGTCGGCCCTCCAATTTGTGTCCAATGACAGCGGTCGTCATTTAAAAGTTCACGGAGGATGACTTTCACGATTATGTGGGCGGCAGATCAGCATGGTGAGGACCGGGCAGGGGGGTCGTTCCACATTAGCGTGCTCTCATTTGCCCCACTCGCTGTGGAACACTCTGGGAGGCGGCGTTCAGAAACAGACTCTTGGAGCCCAGAGGACTCTGAAGTAATGAGGTGATGGAGAATAAGGTCTCCTCTGTTTCTACGTTCGCGTGTATGCACACACATATAGGCACAACACACACAAAAATCCCATGCCAGTGAGTGGGCACGCGCCCAAAGCTCTACTTTTAAATAAACACAATTTGTACGTGTCCCACGGCCTTGTAATTCATAATGTCCAGAATTGGCTTTCACATTGCTGCGTCCCTGCTGTTAACAGAATGTAATTACCTGGTCCCAAACATGAAATGAATGAAATAAATTCAGTTTAATGTCTGAACGAGGATGGTTAGGTTGGCTCAGTCATTCACATGACCTCAGATGTCACGTCAGGTCGAACTGACCATTACACGTCGGCAGTAATAATGTTTACTTCCATGGACATAAACTAAAAGCCGGGGAGGGAGGGGGCGGCCGATGGTGTCACCAGTGTCCTGAGAAGGAGGAGGAGTAAACGATGGATGTTAAAAAAAAAAAAAATATTATAATCCTGCTCTCCTTCTTTATCACCTCTAATGGACCTCAATGACTCGATTAAAAGTGATATTTCCTTGTGTGAGTGTCAGGTCTTTTTTGCAAAAGAGCAACAAATGGCTACTCAAAGTCATCAAGCTAATGGGAGCAGGCATTAAAGCCTGTAAACAAGAGCGCAAAATTCCAGCTGCTTCCCTGCCAGTGCGACGTTCCTATTTTAGCCCTCGCTCCCCATCTGTCCGCCGAACACACTTTGCAGGAAACGTCAGGCTGTGTGATTGATTTGAGATGGGCGATTCCCTGACTTCATGCTCGCATAAAGCAAGACAGCTGCTTGGGGGAAATCAAATTCCTGCAGGAGCTGGAAAGACTTATTTTTTCCATCTCTTTAACGGAGCCGTTGGCTTTCACCAGTCGAGTAAATAAAAAAACATGGCCATGATGTGGCAGGAGGTCACCCAAGCCCTCATTATATAGCAATTACGGCACAAAAAAAAAAAAAAGCCTTTCCTTTCAAAATCCGTCTTGAAAGTCAGTCCGACTTTTTGGGGCTTTTTTAGAAGTAAGACATGACAAGAGAGTATACGCTTTCTCCAGGCCTGCTTCATCTGCAGTAACAAGTTCAAGACATGCTTATGGTGCAGAGCGAAAGGATTTTCCCTATCGTCTGGGCTGCTTTTTTTTTAATTCCTTTTGTGAGGGGATTCTCTTTGCTTTCTTTACAGCAAAGCCAAAGAACCCAAACTCTTCACAAATATGTGCAGAGCTTTAACATGTGTGTTAATGCATAGAAATGCAGTTATTGCAACTTTGCAAACCTCATACACCATTAACTAATTTCACTTACATACAGTTCTTAGCAAAAAAATATAAAAATGCCCTAAGGCATAGATATATTATGGCATTCATTCAGTACTGCAGTATTAGAATGCAAAATAATGAGTGTGTTTAAATTAACAGTCAAATCACAGTCAAATAAAACAATAAAATACTAGAAAACACACCAAAATCTAAAATTTGTCCATTTGAGATGACATTACTTAGCAGGGACTCCAGATTGCACGTGCACACAAATATCTTTGTCAGAGTGGTTTAAAAACACACACATTTTTTATGATTTGCTCAGAAATAGGAAAATTGATGTTTGATGAATATTGATGAAGTTTTGATTTGGTTGGACAATCGTTTAACATCAGGGGCAATTTCTGATATGTTGATGTTAAGCCTGAACCTTCACTAAGTAATTGTCTGCAATAAAATGTCTTCATTGTACATTGCTGCATTTTTCTATATGCTCAGGAACTTGTTTACAGTCATTTACCTGGTCATTTAGGTTGTTTATGAAATATAGAAAATAGTCTTATTTGGTGCACTTAATAGATTGCGAGATTTTGAAATCTAAAACCTGAATATGGCACTGCATGTTTCTAGAATAAAACATGGGCTGGACTGCACAGCAGGTTTGCATTTGCAGTCCATATTTCTTGACAAATTGCTTAGCTTTTTTGTCTTAAACACAAAGAAACCAGAATGATGGAATGAAGAGATTTGCTGACGTTCGAAGGAATCACGACTTGTGCTCAGACAGCCTGCCCATAGTCTTGAATCCAAGTTCATGCACATCTTCTGCGGGTGAACACATGACTGTGGTTTTGGTCATGCATTTCTGTCATTGGCGGTAGAAAATCTGAAATAAAGCATTTTTCGTCTCCTCTGTTTCAGTTTTAGATAGTTTTCCACATTCTTGAATCACTTCAGTACTTCCACGCTTTCGCGTCCAGGGAATACTAAAATGTTAATGGCCTGGAAAATAACAGTACACTGAATCATAATGCATTTCCATTCTGCAAGTCATCAGCACACAAGCGCACAGGAGAACCCACATGCTGGGGACATGGGGCTGGCAGAAAAACAAAGAGTTTTATCATTTATCACTGTAGTATGTACATCATGCATACTAATTACTCCCTACTTATTAATAAAGTAACACAAACCATGCATATTTTTTTCAGAGCTTCATGTTGTCCATCTTTTCCCAGCTATTTTAAAGTGATTATTTAAAATGTTAATAGATAACACATTCCCATTTCTTTACTTAATTTTATAATCTTTAAATCTTGTTAAAATAAATCATGATCGTAAATGACCAGAGTGACTTAACTGATGATATCTAAATATGTCATTTAAATATTTCTGATATATCATTATTTATCATGTTGTTAACAGTATGTATTTTACTGTTAATGCAGTTATTGGTTTGAAATCATTTTACTGTACAGCTTACTGCATTATGATTATGATGATCAATTACAGTGACAATCCATCTCAATCATCTGTATATTCACATGTTTCAATGAGCTCTGGAGATTAAGCCTAAAATTTAAAAAAAATATGTGTAATTTAAAATAAGTTTTACTTTATCAAGCAGAGGGAGAGGGTTTAGAAATAAAGCCATTGCAGTTCATTAGCCCGCGTAATTCCGAATGTTTATGTGACATAGCAATGCACAAATACAGGCATGGAGGCCAGGTTTACACCCATAAACAGATGTTTTGCATCAGGCACTGAGGGTACATGGCCAAGCTGGCTCATTTTTGGGCTGCTTAGCTGACCCCAATCAGGAAAAGAGGGGGAAAGGGTATCATTCTAGAAAGGAGAACTTCGGCCTGTAATATTCCTATTCACGGCAGTTTTAAAAGGCGGATCCGTGTAATGCAGGAACGATGAATGAAAGTGGGGCAGCTCTAATGAAAACAACCACCTTTCGAGCACAAGTTGAAAATGGAAAAATGTTGTTTAGACAGCAAAAACAGTTAAAAAGATTACATTATTTCTTTTCCAGCGGGCCACCCAGGCCAAAAAACGCCAAACTCAGGTATTACGTTTACTTTTAGGATTCATTCAGTAATGGTTAATTGGGTATTAATGTGCCAACAAAATCAAAATGAAATAACACGAAACGTGCCAAGAACATCTGAAAGGAACGTCTCGCTTCAAAAAAAAAAAAAAAAAAAGGCAGAAAACAAAAATTTTCTGGAGAAAGCCTGGCAGAAGTTGGCAAGAGATTTATGACATGTAAACGATGGCTGACGGCAGGGAAGGCCTGGCCAGGCCGTCCCGCCGCATCGCGAGAGCATGTGCATTAAGAAGCTGCCGCTCTTAAACACACTGATCAAAATATTAACCGTACGTGTAAACACGGGCCCTTTATCTGACAGTGATTTACGTTACCAAGGCCCTAATCCGAGAGCATCGGCGCAGCGCTCATTAGCCGCGGCCTTTGCCTCACACTCTGGGGCAACACACACAGGTGGACGTGCTGGCCCGGCCCGCTGTTGTGTTTACCTTATCTCCTCAAAAGCGCCGTTCCAAATTCGTCAAACTGCGTTGCTGTTTAAATACGTGCCATTCATGCAGGCCAGGGGTGCCAGATGGGTGGCTTTCCCCCTAAAACCCAGCCCCCCGGGCTGCTCCGTCACATGGGGAGTCCGCTCGCCGCCTCTCTCTCTCTCTCTTCCTGCCTTTCTTTCTCTGGGAAGGGGTAGAACGGGGGTCAGGCCCCAGATAGGTGCGACTCTGTGCTCGGCACGAGGCCGGACAGGCAGCCGTGTTCATTTTGCCCTGGCAGGGGAAAAAACCGCCCCGTCCCCCCATGTCAGCTGCCGAGTTGATGCTCATAAGTTACGTCTTTAAGGGAAGCATAATCAGGCCCTTGTTAAACACTGGCCGTTTCTTATACGTGTACTAATGAAATATCAAACCAAGACGGCACACAACCCGCAGAGGGGTAAAAAGCAATCCGTCAGCGGATTTTCGGCGAGCAATGCGCAGACCCACCGCAGCCACTGGTTCTCTGGCCTCCAGAAAGTCAATTTCATGCTATTTCTCAACTAATTATAACGGCTAAGCTATTGAGTAAAAGAGAAAACAATCGTACACATTATAGAATTCTGGGGGTCCCGTTGATACCCCGCACATTTACATTGAAATTACTCTTCAACCGTTTCAAATAAAATGCGCGCCATCGAAATGGACGTGGAACAATTTATTAGATGTAATGGAACATATATTTTTTAACAGATGTCAGCAGAGCAGAAAGCGTTGATGTGTTTTAGACAATCAGAGGAAGATTAAGGATGTTAATAGCAATCGCACAGCTTTGTTTTGACAGGCTGAAATATTTGCAAAAAAATAATATTTACAGCAGACAAGCATCCATGCACTAGATGGTGGATGGGCTCCGTAAGTGCTTCGCATCAATTTAGCCGGCTAATGTTTCATTCTTATTTTGAGCGAGCGTTAATAAACTAGGCCTGATCTCACGCGTTTTCGGAGCAGCGCTGCCGCGTTGTTTTTGTCCGTATCTGGATCTGACCAACCACGGGCCCAGCCGGTCCCATCAGCCCCTCGGCGGCGAATCTAAACAGGCTGACGCACTGCAGGTGCTCCCGCGCGGCGTCTGACACCTCCAGAAAACATTAGGCCCGGGCGAAACTTCCTCTGCGCCTTTTAAATGGAGGCCCGGGGTCAAGCCCCCCCAGCACTCGGCCGGATCAATACCGCCATCCCTCTTCGCCCCGCCGGCCCTGAGAGGCAGCGGTCAGAGGCGGGAGGAGCCTGATGGATGACCCGGCCGCCCGAGTATCTGGACCTACAAAGGACCCGTCTGATGGATGACCTGTGAGATTGCTCTCGCTGGATGTTTGTATATAAAAAAGACTGGTAATTTGCTTCCTCTTCAACGAGGCCGGAGCTACTTTCCGAGGACAAGTACCTCAGCACGCTACTCCCCCATTCCCGCCAACACCACCCGCCCGTGCCATGTAGGTAATGTAACGCCTGAGTGCTGAAAGGCCCAGCCTCCGTGCCCTTCTTCTGTCACGCTGAAATTAATAACCAATGATTTGTATTTAATGTTCAATTTCCCGTCTATTACTGCAGGCGATCGCTCTCCCTCTGTGTTCCCCCTCTCCTTCTCCCTCACGTTTCACGTTGTGCCAAATAGCTTGCACAAATGTTGCATGCATGTCAAATAGCATCTCATTACCGAACAATGGTTGGGTCTGGTTTTAGGTGCCTGGAAAAATGGGGAGTCTGGGGGTGTTTCATGGGCTCTTTATTCCAGTATTATATGAGAGTTAAAAATACGGACCCTCTGTAAAACTACGATGTTTTAGTGAGAGAAGCGTTAACATTCTGTCACATTTTTAAAGCATTATGCCGTTGGGGGGGGGGGGGGGGGGGGGGGGGGGGGGGGGGGGGGGGGGCACAACAAGTGAACATCAGGCCTGAACTGAAATGCCCGATTGAATTGCCCCGGGGAAAAATATCCTCATTCCCTGCTTTTGTGTTAGCCCACATTTAATGTTCATTCAAGACGGGAGACTACATCAAAAACCTGCTCGCATTATGGGGGGACCCGTTCGAGTTTTGCTCTGCTTCAGCTACAGTAGTTGCATCAAAATGAATAACTTTCAGCGACACGTTTGTCATCATTCCTTCAGAGGCTTTCTTGCAGTTATTTGGTGTTAGAATTTGTGAAAACCAGGACATTGGGAAAACAAGTTACAGAGCGGTATTACTGGGTGACTGAGCAGGTAATGTATAATGTATGTAATGTAAATCCCATGCTGGCCAACTGACCTACATTAAAATAAAAAAAGCTGAGCACTTTCCAAGGTTGGGCTATGGAAAGCATTACAACAATGTCTATTCAACACTGAACAACATTCATTCAAAAATAAATCACACCGAACGATCAATAGGCGATTTGATTAAATTAAATTCAGCCCTTCTGCAAAATGTGAAAATGGCTTTAAATAAGAATTGCAACAACTTTTTAGCTATTATTATCAGTTCTGAACAAAGTTGTACAAATCATGAACAAAGTCATTTTTTTAAGAAAATGGATGAATTTTCAATTAACATGCCAGAAATCTGTTTAAAACTGGGTATATATCTTCATTCAAATGCGCGTCAAAAGCGAGGCAGTTGGCGCCTTAAAAGCTGCTGGTGTCAGAAGAGATGAAAAGCACGTTGTCAAGGCACACGGGCGCGACGAAAACCCAATCATGATCCGGTTATGCACATCCAAGACCTTCCTCAAGATCACCAGCGTGGTGGCTCAGTCCGAGGAATAGGCCCAGCTTTCGCTGGGTGTGTGAAGGTACTGGCCTTTTACGGTTCTATTGTACGTTTTCATCACTGAAATCGTTAAGATTGCAAACGGCGAGACGTTACTGCACTGTGTACATTTACTTTTCTCGACCGTTGCTTTGTGACTTGGGAAAACGTAAGACGGCTTCAGCAATCGCTTGGATCTAAAAAAAAAAAAAAACAAAAAAACACACGTAACCATTGGCGGCATATTTTACTGCGTATAAGCAGCAAATGAGCCGAACCGTCGCAACATTTCGTAGCGGGGCGGTTTAAACAAACACAGCTCCGCCGGCGCTGCGCCTCGTAGTTGAGAGGAATTTCGGCGAGTTTGTTGTGAGCGGATCGCAATATTTCATGTTGGTGTCATCTTAATTCAACACCCTGACAGCACTAATGACCGCGGAGAACAGGCGGTTGCAGCCACGCATTGCCTGAAAGCCGTCGTTTGGTACTATTTACACAACCCAATCCGAGTTATCTCGCCCCCTCGCCCATGTTGAACTTCCTTCTTCTCCAGGCCCCCGACGCATCCGACCGGTCCACCTCACACGGAGTCTGGCCCCAACCCCCACGGACCTAATTAAATTCTGTCAAGTGCCTGTCACGATCCCTCGTCCGCGCCCCATCCTCTCCGCAACAAGGTTATCCAAACATGTTAACACGCCAGCGCCGCCTCTCCAGCCAATCACAGGCCTCACGACAACGGGGCTTTGTGTTGAGACACGACCGTCTCAGAGTCGCTCACGCCCGCTGAACAAATTGTGTTTGGTTTTAATTAGCCTCGCATCAGTAACGTGTCCACAGCTTGCCCGCAAAACCCCCCCCCAGAGAAAATCGAATACGTTGACTGGAATTCCACAGTGACAGGTCTGGGGCGCGCTTGCCCGTGTCGGGGTCCCCACCTGTGGCAGTCACAACATGGGGGCCCGTCCTCGGACGGACCATCCCGAAAAACAGCTGCTGCGAGTGTGCGGGTGAGCATTAGTGGGAGAATGCTACCAAAAGCCATCATATAAAGCTTGTTGAAACGTTGGCTGGCAAAATGAAACTCTAATCCATTAAGAGCTCCGGAATAATAGGCACTACACGTCTGTTAGTCAGCGGGTGTCTAAATGGGCCTGCGGTTGGCTGAGTGGTGATGTAACTGCGCGTCGTTCCAGCCTGAATCGGCGCGCTGGAATGAGAGCTCTGCCTCGACTTGCAGATATTAAACAGTCGAGTTTCAGTGTCTCCCTGCCCTCTTAGTCCATTAGTGTATTTTAGACTCATGCGGCAAAGTGAGAGGATTAAGCCGCCGAGTATTATGATAACTGTAAATATAAATTAAGATTCTCAAAAAGCGAAGAAAAAAGAAAAAGAAAGAAGGAAAGCCAGCCACTTTAAGGTTTTAATATTCAAGGCGGGCTGCAGTTAAATTGTGGGCAGACGAAGGAGGAGGTTGGAAAAGTGCGGGCCATCTGGAGAGTGTGTTACGTGCCCGCTCTCGCGCCTCACCTAAAGGACACTTGACGCGGAATGGCTGACAGGGGGGTCATCAGGGGAATGGCAACACTTTGCCTAATAGAGTTTCTGGTTTACAAAAGATACAACGGTAATATATACACGGCGCTGCAGTTTTACCCTGATTGTTTGAATGGCTTTACGCTGCCTTGCAGGGCTGCTGCAGATATGCTTTATTGAACAAAAAGAAAAGAATGGAACCGAGGGTTTGCATTTTTTATTTGCATTTGTTGGCCAGTCTTACACACAGTATATACATCACCGTTCAGAAAAAACGAATTAGCTTGAATGTAAAATATTACAAAATGGATAAGAAATAGCTGTTTATATAGTTAGAAAGCCACACTAGTTACTACTAGTTGCTACCACTCAAGAAGACAAGTTTTATTGCTTGTTGGTGGTGGTAGCCTAGTAGGTACCATTTACTACCATTGTGTCCCCGAGCAAGACACTTAACCCTAAGATGCTCCAGGGGGGGACTGTCCCTGTAACTACTGATTGTAAGTCACTCAGGATAAGGGCGTCTTATAAATGCTGTAAATGTAAATGCTTGTTTAATGTCTGATTAAACCGCATTTATGATGTATTTAAATGTATTTATGACAATCAAGCACCCTTTTAAAGTGGCAGACTTGCTTTAGTCAACACGACAATCTGTTGATGCTGATCTTCATTTTTGCAGATAATCCAAAAGACATTTACACCTACTATAGTCATTTACAGCATGAACAATGTCTGGGCAGGATTTTTCATCAATTTCATCAATAACTAAATAAAGAAAATATATTTATTTTAATAACGTGGCAATCATTGTGAGTTTATTGTGGCGAAAAACAATGCATGTCTGCATGTCTGTCAATACAGAATAGAAAACAAGGAAACTGTGATTATATATTTAACCTAGACAAATAGTAACCCTTAGTGAGAACAAGGGTCTGCACACCATGAGAGCGTATCTAAAGTCATGGTCCTTGAAGCCATGAAGAGCCACTCGTGTTTGTTTGGACATTTAGATGCGATGTGCAGATTTGCAGGAACTTTGCAAACTGAATGTAGGGGCTGTAGTGTGCATGACAAGTCAGAGGGGGTCAACATTCCGCTTGGGATTAATATTGCGAAGCACACTGGATCAGCTCTGAAAGCGCTCGACGTCTCACTGTCCTCTTAATTAGCCGCGAGAGCATCAGGAAAGCGCATCAGTTGCCCGAACGTGATCCGTTTGTCGGGGAAGCGCGTCTGCCCCGTCGGACAGCTCCGCCGCTGTTGTTGTGGCAGCAGCACCGTGTCTATGAGGGGCCATTTGGCCCGCTGTCAGCTGAGTGACGTGAACCTTTGTTGGCCCCAGCGAGCGAGGACGTGGTGATTAAGTCGTCACCTGTGTACACAGCCCGTCCACGCTCCTCTCTCCCCACACCCTTTCAGAGATGACACGGTTCTCTTTTCATAGGAAGTGGCAGAACCGCTGTTGCACACGATGCAGAGGAAGCGTGTATTTACCAGCCCTAATGGAGCGAGACCTCAGGTGGGGTCCTGCCACCCGAACGTTCCCCGCTTGTCAGCGGGGAACGTTGCTCTTTAAGACATCGCACATGACAGCTTTCAATAAGGTGGATTAAATCAAATATCCACACCTCGACAAAAGCAGAGTGTTTTAAGCGGATTAATACGCTACGCTGCAACACATCCTGACCTGCTCCCTCTTAAAGACAGTTCAGGGGCCCAGAATTCCTTGGGAATTGGGAAACATTTCCCAATTATTAGAACGTTCTCTGTGCCCAGACCATTCCTCTTGTACTAAGAAAAACAACCATTAGCCTAGCTGTAATTGGCATGTCCTTATGGTGGCTACAAATATTATTTGAACTCTGGTACCTAGGGAAGTCATTACAGTCAGTCTCATTTAATTGTGTGTTACAGTATGTACGTCAGTGAGCCATAGTGTTTTTTTTTTGCTCATTATAAATTCAGAATTAAAATGTCATCTTTTTGTTTTAAATATGTAGGAAGTGATTCTGATTCGTTCATTTACTTTCAGGTGGGTACAAAAAAAAAACTCTACACCAATGCATTCATTAAATCTCTTGACTCCGCAACTTCAAGACTCGCTGCACCATACCATAGAGTCCCCGATGCAGAATTAATTTGTCGTCGTAACCCAATATGGCACAGGCTCGTCGTTGCTTTCCCAATTGATTCAGTGGCACGCTCCATGTTAAACCAAAACGTGAAAAAAAAAAAAAAAACAGTGGTCTACAAAGACTTTTAGTTCATTCATTAATCACTGGAGTAAACAGGCCATCCAGTGACACCTGGTAGGGTTAATGCCTGAGACCTCGGAGTAATTACCACCCCCACACACCGGGCCAGCCAGCCACTCGCATGAAAGCTTGTGATTATAAAGGAAATGGGAATTAGCAGAAACATTTCGGAAAAGGCGGCCTCAGTTTAGCTGGTAGCGCAGCGGGCTGAGGGGCAAAATGGCTGAGCTGCGGGGCTGATTGGAGTGTTCCCCGGGGGACGGGAGTGGGGAGAGGTAGGGGGCCAAAGGTCGGACCTACACCAAATTAGTAGTGTCTGTTATTCGAAACCAAAATAAAGCACGAGCTGAAGTAAATGATTCCCTTCCCCCCTTCCCAACGCTGGGAGCGATTTCTGGGCTCTCTCTCGAAATTACTGAGAGGCCACATCGCAATTAGTGGTTTGTTTCTTTTAGACTGAAATATAGCCATAATTCATAGCTTTCAAATCATTTCATTGGAAAGATGTATAGCCCGGGCCAGACTGGAGAAGTAATTGTAACACATGATATGGCAATTTGTTACCCCAGCAGCAAGTACACAGGGTATTTGCATGGGATTGCATAAATGGGCTGTAAATGGGTTGTGATGCGGTAAGCTTGCAGTAAACTGCTCCGTTCGCAGCGGCTTCAGTTTGCATATCCGGTATTCACCGGAACCGAGCCTGCATTTCTAAAAGAGACATTATTCCCACGATCTAAATGCTGTTCCGTAAAATCCTAACTCCCACGTATTACTTGGTCGAATAAACACATCGCTCATTGCTTGGTAATGACTCCCACTGTGATACTGGTTGGCCTTGCAGGTAAGGAAACAGACCCGCAATCACAAGGTTGCTGGTTCGAATCCCAAGCCGCCAAGGTACCACCGAGCAATGCACCGACCCTGGCCAACTTTTCATGGCTGACCACCGCCATGGCTGCCCATGGTTAAAAGCAGAGGACACATTTCGTTGTGTCACCGTGTGCTGTGCTCTGTTTCACAATGACAATCACTTCACTGTCACTAATTTTGTTTTTGCCATTAGTCAACAGATTGTGCTTGTTTTAAATATTGTCTCTTAATAATGCGGTATAATAGTATTTCCATTCATAACTACACTTTTGCAAGAGAAGTTAAGCATTTTTTTTTTTTTTGGAGTCTTTGATGCACATCTGTCCAACCCTGTTTACAGCTGCTCTGAGGAAGGATGTGCCTTTCCTCCATTGGCAGACATTGTGAAATGCATCACACACGGTGAGATGCTCTCAGACGCCTGTGTTGTCTCCGCTCAGGGTTGAAGAGCAACGGGACCAGAGTGCACCAATTGCCTTAAAGTCCCTTAATGACACTTAATGAGTTAATTGCGCTGAATTCATGGAAACAAGCGCCTTGAGTTACTCATGTTGACATTGAGCAGACCTAAATCCATGTGTTCCATCAGCAACGGAGTGATAGGTCCAACGCTGCCATGCAAGGACTGATAAGACGTTCAAAGGAGGTCTGTCAGAAACGGGAATCAAAGCGTGTGCAAAGTTGTTTTGGGGCGATTTACGTCGCCTCTGAGGGCTTCGCTCCGGTTTCTCCGCACATTGAACGAGATAATGCACCCTGGAGTTCCACATTTGTTAGCCCAGCCATTCAATGTGGAATTGGTTAGGATGATAAGCAGATTAGCAATTAATCGCGTCATTGAATTTCTTAAGGATGAGTGCGCTCTCTGGCCGCGTTGCTTTAATGTCTCTTGAAAATCTGGCAGGCCTCTTCCCAGTGAACATCTGTCTGGCCGCACCGCGACAAGTGATAAATGGAAAACTACACTTAACGTCCTCAGCAGAGGTTCACAAGGTTTTTTTTATGGGAAAGTTTACAAGTGCTCGGCAATAAATGGAGCCGCAAAAGCACTTAAAATGACAGTGGGAGTGGGATTTAAATGTCTGTGGAGCAACACGTACTGGTAACTGCGGAGAAGTGAGGATGGCTTGTCATTAAGAATCAGCCATTTTGGCCGGGCTAAATTAGGCTCAGCCAATGGTGGCACACACGTGACCTGGACTAATTTAGACAATCAACCTGTGCAGTTACCCAAAAATGTTCCAGCACCACAAAAAGACTGAAAGAAAAAAATTTACTGTGAGGAACAATTTTTTTCAACCTAATGGATATTTTATTAGAGACGCCTAGCCTGGTTATTAATAAGCAATGCTTTTTCTGAAAATAATTTTCTTTTTTCTAAAATTTGTAAAAGAGAAAAAAAGCTTTATTGCAATTTTGTTTGAAAAGACTAAATGAATTATTTGTGTGAGTCATGTGTAATACTGTCAGCCTTGTGCTCTTGGGTAAAACACAGAGAAGATGTTTGTTCTAAGGCACGTTTAAGCACAAATAGTGCATCCTTAAATGATGCTCTCCAACTGCTTTGAACGAATCACATTTGACTCTCCTCTGCTCAAAGATGGATGAAATGGCTTTTAAAAGGCTCCAAGTGAGGAAGTGCAGGTACCTTGATGAAATATGGATTGTATACAAAGGAGATTTTATTACTCCATCATTCAGGCAAAGCTCTCTCAGTGGTGCAATTTTCCACCGGGCTGCTAATGTAAATTCCCCATCACTGTTTATAATGTCCATAGCAGGTGATTCGTTTAATCACAGTCAGTTAGGTCTGCTTGCTCCTAACAACTTCTCAAAATTGAAGATACGCAGAAGGAACGTATTACTTGAATAAACCGCCTTGGTGTTAATTGTCATCCTTTAAGGTATGAGTAACAATGAATAAATGAATAGTAAATTTTAAGGAAATGTTATGTGTGTTGTTTGTGCACTCCAGAAAGCACACTTCAGGTTAAAACAGTTAGCAAGCCTGTTTCCTGGCTCATTGAAAAACTCATACCAACCTTGTACGGCGAATTAACAAAGGTTTCTGCATCAATAACCGTCAGTCTTCCATGGCAGCGGAATTCATTCAGTACAGGTCAGACACTGCCATACATAATCAAGGATGATCTTCAGGGCACACGGAGCAGGCCTGACCAATCCCAGATGGGACCTTAGCCTTTCCCTGCACCAGTGAATAGACAGGCTCTCCACAACCTAGCTGCACCTGAAGGGACAGAAAGATCAGGGCACTGAAAGACGTGAACGCTCATTGCCAGCCTTTGGCCTGAAATGGAGCAGAACGTGGCCGTAGGTGCAAACGTTGAAGAAAGGGGTGACTTTTTTTCCTTTGAAACCATTTCCAGTAATTGCTTTTTAACACCTCCGAAGTGAGTGTGTCCTTTTGTCACCCTCACGCATACACATTAATGACTACAAAGGGTAGCCAAACCAAGGAAAGGAGCCAAGAGATTCCTGCAAACATAGCAACAAGAGGAACGAGAGGTATGCTTGGCTCAAAAGATGGAAAGGGACATGACCATAAATCAACCAACAGTGTACTATTTGAAATATCTGCCACATGAACTTTTATAAATGGACGTTGCTGTAAGCAATAATGACTAAAAGGCCTGAAATTATTTTGCATGGCTATTAATGGCACAGCCATTCCCGTGCTTTGTTATAAGGCAACACAGGGATTATTTCTGGTCCAATTCATCAAAGATTTGCCGGTGTTAGCATTAGGCTTAGTTATCTTATCCAGAATGGGCCACGGTTGATGCAGGCTTTCGCGGCAATTCCCTACTTAGATTACTAATTAGTCGTCTAATTTGCCTTCCTTACAGATGGATTTGAATAGCCGATCTAAAAAATATACTGTTTTAAATACTATTATTATTTTTATTAGCCAGTGTTAGTTTCAGAATAGTCATTTAAGTTTAAGCATTTTTATGTGCCTTGAATTTTTTGGAGGCAACAACTTCCCAAATACAGTGTGCTTAATGAATGAATGAATGAATCCGTTAGTAACGTAATACAGATAATGCAGATTCAGATTTTTTTACTATTATTATTAGGATTTTCTGTGTAAGACCAGTAACTATATATTAACGGACTGCATTGATTTTAAAAAATGTTTATCCAAAAAACAAGGAACGTTTAACATTAAGGTAATATAAACCGTCACACAGCCAAAAATGTCCGCTATGCTCAACTTGCCTAGAAATGCAGGAACGGATGCAGAAACTTTCAGTCACGCTAAATTAACCACTCTGAAAATCACAATGGGTTTCTTGTCTGACTCTAAACATCTGTACACTTTTCAAGTCGAGTTTTCTCAGGCATAAAAAAGAGCAGAAAGATTGCCGTCGATAAGTCAGCACATGTCAGGTGCAAACGTATCAGCCTGCTCAATTTTATGGAACAATAAGGTCTAATTTTAATGGAAACTTTCCATTAAAGTTTGACTTGTGGGGTGAAGGCTGGGTCACCGTGGGGGTGCGTTGCATCTACAATGTGTCACGGCTGGATTTGGAGCTTGGTGTACATTCTGATTTAATATGCCCATGCTGTTTGATAATGAGTATTGCAGAGCCGGCTACGGTGAGTTTAAATGACATTTTAACTAAATATTTAGCTATTTTGACGTTTAGTATTTCAGTCTAATTTGTTTTTCATTCAGAGCTAAGTAATTTAGGAGTACACTGAATTTTTCAAAGAGTAAAAAAGTCAAAAGACTAAGACAGCCAAATAAATGTAAGGACTGCAGTGTAAAAGTGGCATTTACCACAGGGCTGTCAATGGAAAAAATTATGGCAAAATTTTTTTTTTCCTCTTTTGGAACCTCTTTATTCTTGAGGTCAATGGGTGAGGATTTTTCGTCACTCTGGCCTCAACGACTGCACAATAAAACCATTTTCTGGCTTCAAGTCCCCAGCTGAAATGTAATTAGGGCCCAATATATCTTTTGCATGATAGGTTTATCTAAGGGGAGGACAGGGCTTTTGAAACTGCCCTCTGACTGGGGGAAATGCCGTCAAGAGGCTGACAATGTTCAGTCAAATGAAGAACGATGGGGCTTGTGTAGGGCAAATGGCCCGTGACGAAGCTGAAACACCAGAACGGGCATTAAACCAGTTGATAAATGCGTCATAAATCTCAGAGACAGAACACCCGAGACGTCGCATTCCTTTTTTCACACTTTGCGCCGCGCGGTTCGCACACCAAATAGCTGCTTATTATCCGACCTGCGCAGCAATTAAACCCGTTACCGCCTGTGTTTGCAGGAGCCATTGTGCGCCGCAACTCTCCTGGAAACTGCGATTGCTCGGAGCTGAAGTGCGATCGGGGAAGCGTCCGATCAACAAGCCGGGCCTCATCCTCAGCAGCCCGCCGCACTGCCCTCCGCGTCACGTTCAACGCACGGGCGAGGCTCCATTCCGCGTGGTGTCGGGTCAAGCTGCCCAAACAAAACTACATTCTCATGTCCTCAGAATCCAAATGATGCCAAGGGTTATTGCGTTCCCAGGCACTTCGTAGCCCGGCTTATCTCCGGCACTGTTATTTCAACATCCTTCCCCTGTGGCAAAGAAACCAATATTGCTTTCCGTCCAACCGCTATCGGCCCCATTATTTACTGAATGGCGTGTAGAGAGTCTAGTTTCCTCATGTTCTGGTTGTCACAACAAATGTGTTCCAGCGCGGTGAGCTGTCAGAGTGTCTGTCCGGGCAACAGGTGCCTAAGCCTGTATAACATTGAGAGCGCGGCGATCTCTGACATCAGCGCAGCGACATATTTTAACACATTACCCTGCTCAGGGGAGAGAGAGAGAGAGAGAGAGAGAGAGAGAGAGTTAAGAGAGTGCAGGCCCCACTGCCGGTGTCACCCGTACACGAAAAAAAAAAAAAAAAAAAAAACGCACTCGGAGTTATTTTCCCGGTGGGTGGTCCCGCTCCGCTTGATGTGGAAACTGAATTAGTGCGGAGCCAATTTCGCCCCGAGATCTGGAAACATTCTTTACCTTCCAGAAATGGCCTTAATATAGCGACGTAATAAAACACCTTCAGCCCCTGGCATGTTGTTTCACCAAATAACATCTAACTGGCCATTACTCCCCATTAAGGCTAATGGCTGGACTAATTACGATAATTCCATAAAAGGTGCTGTGTTTAGCCTAAACTGGGGGATGGAGATTAACTTAATGACGATACTGACCTCTCTCAAGTGCTGCCAGCATGCGTGACTGTGATAGCCTATTAGTCACCAGCATTTTACATTAGCCTGTGTATATGAAAGCTCCCTGTGTGGAGGTACAGTCGTCATGGTCTGGACCGCCATAGGCTATTTGTCCGTATTCGTTTCACGATACAGAGTCGCACGAATTACCACGGCCCGACTGAGACGGCCAAGCCTGATAGAGACACGTGTAAGACAATCTGGGGGAGGCCGGACCACTCCGACGTCCACAGCGCCCGCCGCTCGGTTTTCACGAGTGATTGCGGAGTGATTGCTCAATTGCCCACCCTGTTACGGACAATCACGTGTGGAATTCCTCCGCAACTCGCCCATGAGTGGCTTTTGACAGACATGCATCTGCTGACCAAAGTGACAACCATCACACGTTAATGGGTATGTTTTGTCTAACGTCCCAGGGAGAGGTGAAGCGGCCACAGCCTGCAGAAGAATGCTGTCGGGCCCCTTAACTGTTTCGCTTTATTCTTTTCCCCGGGATTCGTTGAAATCCTTTCGGCAATCAAGACGATTTCCTTAAAATGTGTCCTCCCAGGCCGTCTTTAAGCCGTTTCTGTTTTTGTAAGTGGGCCGAATTGCCTTTTAAAAAGCGGGGCGCCCTATTCATGGTGTTCCTACGGGCCTGGCTGCTAGCAGGCATGCACTGCCGCTGATTAACGCTGAATCTGGAACCCAAGCTGTTGTCCCAGGTGCGCCGTGTTTGGACAAGCAGCGCGTCCAACACTAAATACTCCGCAGAGGAAGTCCACAGCAGGGCAAAGCCAAAGAGATCCAGACCACATTTAAGCACTTTTCAACATGCGCCCACTTCCAAAAACTGTTCAGATTTGTGTAATAGAGATCTAGGTCAGGACAGGCGTGAGTCAAGAAGAGAAGCGTTGCTCGCTCCCAACCCGCCCAGCTTCGCTCCATGTGGGACGGGTCTGTGGGACGGGGCGCGCACACAAAATTGTTTTCACAATCAGACCATGCAAGGGAACACACCGGGGCTCCCCGCGACATTCGCTCCGGATCATTTTTCTAAAGCTTTCAGCGCACGACGCTGGGCCGAATAGCTGCGATGTGACTGAATGGAAATTTGCGGATTAGGGCCGACGTGCTGAGTCTGGAATTGTCATATACCACACGTACAACAGCTCAAGGAACAGCAAACCATTTCCCGATCAAAAAATGGAACATGCACATTTATTCGGCCCAAACCACTTCTTCTCTTCCTGCTTTTTTCTGCCCTCCACACCCCCTCCTTTTAAGGGAGGACCAGCTTAACCGTCAGCAGAATGTACACCCCCCAGGCCGATCCGCATTTTAAAAGGCTCGCTGGATCCTCAGCGTGGCTGCTCGCGGTCCAGAGGGCCTGGTAAGGTAAGCAGTTTAGAAGCGGTGCTCGGTGGGCACCCTGTTTAAGCGGCGTCGATAAGCACCATTACAGCATGCGGAAGCCGGGCAGCGGCTTGGATTCCGCCCGACTGCCGGCGAGATGTGTGCATGTGTCTGAGTTCCTGCGCTCAGATTTGTTCTCCTGCTTTCCATATTTGAAACCCTCCAACCCAAATGTGGGGTGACAAACTGATGATAAGGTGAAGGGGGATCGGTTCTGAGTCCTTGTTCTTGACGCTGCACTTCATTAGCCGCAGGACCACTGATTTGTGAGCCATAAAAACCCAAAGAGCCCTAGCCTGTGACAACTACAGGCAGAGGAGATCCAAACCGGAATGGCAGTAAATGTTTTTTTTATTACTATTATTCTGAGCGGAAATGTGCGACCTTACGATTTTTCCTCTGAAACAAAATTGTTTCCTTTTCAGATGAGAAAGGAATACAAACATTTAGTCGTCTGGCATCAGATAGAAGTCTTCCAAGCGTAGCAGCCTGGCACCGAGGGTGGTTTTTCTACAGGGTTTCATGACAGGCCTCATAGTCTCATGCAGCAGCCCTAAACGATGAGCAATCCCCTTCTGAACAGCAGCAGCTGGCTGTGGGAGTTGAGACTGGAAAGCATCTGGAATGAATGTGGGGTCGATACGTTTTTTTTTTCTCCTCTCATGGGTCCCACGTTAAAATCTGTCCGGACCAACAGAGGTGAGGGACATCAGTCAGACTGCAGGCAAACCATCTCAGGACCTCCCCTTGACCCAAATGGCATCTTACCATAATACATAATATTTAACACACACTGGGTGACTTGTGAATTGGGAGAACACGTGGCTATATTGCTACAGGGTGAGCAGTTGGTAATTAATAGGTTTTACTGGGAACTAAATAAATGATTAAAATAAATTGTTTTTTTATTTCTCTGTGAAATGAAGTCTGCCTCTTTCAATATGATCGAAAATTGATTGTCTATGACCTTACCTTTTTTTAAATATAGGCCGCATCTTAATATCTGGTTGTGTTTTGATTAATTTGCACAAATAAACATCAAAAATGGTCTCAACAGCTGATTTTAATGTCATAATTTTGTAAACAAGATCAAAAATACACTTTATGCCTGATGATAAAAACTAACCAGTGACGGTTGTCTTGCTGCCATTTCTCCAGGTTGCATCCAGAGCCTACGGCCTTGGTAGCACATAACGACAAGACTGGCTAATGCGCTTTGATGTTACCTTTCAAGTGACATGCTAATTCGCCTGTTCAGCGATGTCCAGCTGTTTAGTTGATTAGATCAGAATAAATCCAGCTGCTTCTGGAACTCTCCACTGCCAGGTGGCACGTCTCAAGGTAAAAAGCCGAACCGTGGGCCAGCAGCCTTTCAAAAGACCTCTGGAAGGCCAAGGCTATCACTTCCAATTTGAAAAGGCATAATGCATCGTCAAGCCCCTCCAAGACTGAACTTGAGCATAAATATGCAATTCAGACGTAGAAGACCACTGGTAAAATCGCACACTGGCAAATCGTTACCACTCGATAGGATGTGGGGTGTATTGAGAGATTATGCATCAAGACATTTATTGCACCAACATTCAAAATGTTCCCATGTTCACCAGGGCCTGGGGTTTTTTTGGGAGGGGGGGTGAAAACATTTTGGTCTCAACACAGAATGTTATATTTGGCAAGAAGACTCACCCAGTGAACATAATCTCTGCTGTAAAGCCTGAAAAGTGTTCATCCTTTTTGGAGCGTTCTATTTATGCAGGACCTGGGACAGCAGTTTAAATAGTGAAAAAAAAAGGTATTTCATTTAGAAACATTTTTTTGAACAATTAAACCACAGTTTTCTCATCAACATGACAGTGAATCGAAGCACACAGACAAATCATCAAGGATCAAACGACAGAAAGGTAAACGCACTTGAGCGGCCAAGTTAGATGCCTGACCCTTATTCCACTGAAAAACCCATAAGCTCTGACCCCATTTGACAGAGTTGCCTGAAATTTGTGAGGAGGAATGGGCAAACATTGCCAGATCTGCCGGGTGTGGTTTGTTGGTGGATACCCACACCGACAGGCAGCTGGCAGTAATTCAAGCAAGGTACACAGAATTAAATCATGTTTGAACACCAGCCAAACAGGTACTTTAATTTGAATTCCTAAAATCTACATATGTGTTATAAAATGTGTTATTATATATGTGTCAAGTCTATATAGTTCTAGAATATTTTCAAATGTGTGTATATAATCTTAGATCCAGTTTGCAATACATTAACAATACAAACATAATTCGCAATTTGTACATTTCCCACTTGTGGAACTAATAAAGGCTCATCTTATTTTATTCATAACTGTGAAAGGCTGCGCAGTCTGTGTACTGAAACACATTTTTTCCCTCCACCCGTGCAGCGCAAATCATAATGAATGTATGTACATGCTCCTGCTTCCTGTGCTCCTTTGGCCTCCCACTCTGCTGTTGAAACATGAATGACTCTCTGAAGGGGACACAGGGCCATTCTTTGCTCTGTTTAATCAACGTCGCGTTCAGAGACAGAGGACACTATGCAAGCTGTGCTATCAGCATGCTGACAAGACAGGGTGATCAAGCCATGAGCCCATTAGCAAGCACACAAAGCTTACTGACACATTTTTTTAAAGAATATTGTAAATATGAAGTGGAATTCAGTTAAAAATTTCATATTTCTCAGCTGTTCCTGGTTTGGTTGTGCCCTGTAGGTGAAGCTATTCTGAGCCTGGCATTAAATAGATTTTATTTTAAATCAGCCAGGAAATGTTTCTCAGTTCCATTGTCATTGTTTTGAGAAAAATTGGGCAAATGTTGGTTTTAGTGCTTTTCAACATGGGCTGTCAAAATTAATCACCGTAATAAATTTACAAAATTTACTCAATTAGTGACACTGTTTTTCTCGTGTGGGGTCTGACCTTCTGCATGGATGTGGAATTCCTGTTAGCCAGAGACAATCTCCACACAACAATGCAGATGGATAGTGAAGGAGTTTAGTGCACATTCTGACCATGCAACTTCATGTCTTCTTTTCAGACATGCAGAAAGTAGAAGTTGGGCACGGTCATATCATTCAACATGTAACACATGGTTCACTGTGTTATTTGGTCTTAAGAATGAATCCCAATTCATTCAAAGCAACATTCACAATAATTAGTTCATTTTTGTTAATCGTTAATTGACGATTATAATTATAATAACTGACAGCCCTAATTTCAATGCAATTAAAACAGACGTATTTTTGTGCCTGTGAATTACTTTTCGAATTACACGAATGGCTGCAGTAAGAATATTATAGAATGACCCTGCATCTGTTGGCACAAGCACAGAGACAATGATGTTTTACCCTGTGCATGAGTGTGTGTGTGTGTGTGTGCCTGTGTGTCTGTTTGGCACTTGCAACTGTGGGGGAGGGGGGGGGGGGCACATCTGAGAGCAATCCCACCATGTGACAAAGTACAGACATAACAGTCTGCTCCGACACTTGTTACCAGCACATAAACACTTGCCTTGGCGAGATAGGGGAAGAGGTCTGCGGCAGCTGGGGGCAAGACGAGATCTGTTATTTATCAACTGCTAATTAACTGTTAATTTGCCAACCTTTGGGTTCAAGCATGCAGCCAATTTATCACACCCAACAAACACACCCTTTCTGCCTCCCAAGGGGTGGTCCCCAGGTCTGCTTAGACTAAAACGCTTGCGCTGTTTGCAGCTTTGGTTTGACCAACAGAACAAACATTTCTTTTTGTTTTGAGTTCATATGAAAAAGCAGGATGTCTGTCATGCTTTTTTGCTCGTGCAACAATTTGAAGCATTTTCTCATCTAACTGTATATAAACTGAATATGCAAGTTGGCAAGATGTTGAACAGTTATTCCCCCGCATACGAACAAACATGCACATTCATGCAATGCACACACGTACACACATACAAGTGCATAATAAAAGAGAATTTGCCCTAACATGATCTCTAGGGGTGTGAGCGTATGAGGGCCACGGGCCACACCCCGATGCAGAGCCACTGCTGAAAGCAGGAAGAGTCCGTGGGCAGACGGAGGCCCGTGAGTGGGTGAGGTGACAGCAGCTGTCAAAGAGCTGTTGGAAGGGTGGAGGTTCACTTACAAAACATCCCCGATGACAGGGCGGAGCCTGGTGATTCCGTGTCTGTGTTCGGATCCCATGCGTCTGCTAACGCGCTAATCACCCTCACCTCTCGCTGACGAAACGCTTATTTGAAGTGTACAATAACTAGGAATTAATGTCAGGGAGTCAAGGAAGGGAATTCCCAAGTCTTTGCTGTAGAGACTGGTCGATATGCTGAGCTGTTTGATTTGGCTTGACGTTTCTTTCCTGGCTGGGGACAGTCTTCCTTATCAATTAATGTGAGGGGTGGGACAGCGAATACACACCATGATATTTCGTCTGTGAGTTAGGCAACGCTTACAATCGGTTGTGAGAATAAAACATTTCTGCATTCTGAAAGCTTTTCTTTTGGATTGTGAATGGGCAGGAATCACAGCAAATCCTATGTTACTTTATCAATGAGGTCACAGTACTGTCATTCCTGTTATAATTGATGTCACACCCCTGACCTTGTGGGCCTCGGCCACAAGAGGCCATCATGCCGTCCACTTTGCATTTGTGCACTCGTTCAGACATTCGATCGTTTTAGCGGCAACAACCCCTTTTTTCTTCTCATTTATTTATTAAAGTTTATGTGAAGTAACCTGCAGCTATAAATTGAATAAAAATGTAACAATAACTGCATTTTTTAGCATTTCCGATGTCTGTGGGAACGTCATGAAAAACTGCCATTCTGCCCCAAACCTAAAACATAGAACTGAGGTACTTCCAGTAAAAGTATTGGTGCCATGATTTTCACTTCTTCAAGTGATTCCTAGCTCTAGTTAATAAATAGTCCATACTACAACTAGAAATAGGAGACTATAACAGTCATTAGAAAATTGATTGCAATGGTACAAGAACAGAACATGCTAAACCATAAAAGTGGCAAAACATCCAGGAAACAATATGCTAAATTGTGACATTTGCAAATTACTGCATAATGTCATAATGCTACAATCCTGTTTGGCCAACCCCTTGAAATCTTATTATTTTATAGAGTTACACTCAAATTGAACATGGCTAATCCTGACAAGCTACCAGCTTTATAACAAACCTGAAACTAATCCCAATTATGGGTCAGACTTCTCAATTATGGCTGTTGGAATTCCAAATTTCTCAAGGCAATTGCACTGGGAGACAAACAGTATGGCGGGCCTTTCGTCCGCCTGCAGTTGTTATTAGGAAAAGGTATTCCCAGTGATAGCTGAATGAATGGCCGGTCCCACAGCAATTAAGATCACTCAAGCATACAGCTCGGAGCACAGCGCCAAATGAGGTCGTTTCGCAGTAATTTGACTTCCCCCTGCAAATCTCCAGGGCACTTTTTTTGAGCAAGGGCAGACTGTTTACAAACAGTCTCCAATTGCATGGCATAGCCGGTGAGGCAGGGCACCGCAGACGCCCGCCGCGCACCTGTCAAAGGCCCTCAAAAATGCCGGCTGCGCAGCTCCAGGACGGCAAACATCAGTGATGTTAAGGCCTATTCACGCCTTGCAAGATCTGCGTCCTTACTTTTCCTCTCTTTTTAACCACACCTACTGCGTGTGGAATCAGTGCCGTTGCCACCGGGCCGGTCTTTGACGGTGCATGCCCACATCAGGAAATAATCCTCCTCATAAAGAATATGTGTGAAATCGGGAAACGAGGGCCATTTTTCCAATTTGGTTAACGTGTTTATTCTGGGATTAAAGCGGAGCGTTTAGGCCTGGAGAAATACTGCTCCAGTGTGTTCCCGCAGCAGCTGCGGCGCTGTGCCGCGCTGGCCCCGGTCAGCCTAATATGCTCTGATAGTCCCGCCAGAGTATTTCCTTACGCCCTGTGCGGCCGGCCCCTGTGCTTGATCAGACCCGCGGCTCAGTGCGGTCATTCATCCGATGCCCTGTGCACGTGTGGCAGTGTGTGGGGCTCCATGTGTGTGAGCTTATGGTAATGACCGCCCCGTGAATGGCGAACTGTGGTAAAGGCCGAGCTTTCCAGGGTCTTTTTGAGATGCCTGCAATCAAGTGTTCTGGGCAATCATTGCTCAGCTTTCCTCACAGGCACATGATTCCAGATCCATAATGCATTGCTACATACTTTAATAAATCAGGATGAACTTGTTGAATCTACTGTGATCCTTATTAAGCAGCAGGTCTAACATGACAAATCAAAAACTTCCTGCACTTCTAAGCGAAATGTTAATCTCATTACATTATGGAGGTTATGCAGCATATTTATAAGGTATTACAACTACTTCAGCTCTTGAATTAATTTACCACAGAACGTGAAAAGTGAATACACGGAATTCACTTAATCCACAGATCTGAAGCAAACATCTGGGAAACCTTTATGAAATTAATCTAAATAGAGGTATGCATGCACATGTTTGAAACACATCACAATGATATTTAGTCCCTGATTTTAAAAACAGGAACGATTCCTCACAAAACTACTCCATTAGCATGTAATGGGTCATGAATGCAGCATTGGTACCTTGGATCGTAGATCCTTGGAACATGACACGACCCATTGATAAGGTCAAAGTGTTGAGAGTTGGACTTCATACAGCTTTATTCAAGATATCATTGCAAAAGCTTAAATCTGAAGTGTTTGTGCCACATGAAGGGAGAACTCCATTTAGTCAAAGCACTCTAATTAGAATTATTCTGGGATCCTTTGCAAGTCTGCTGCTCACGCTCTGAAACCAAAGAGACAGAAAAATCTTGCTCTACATTGCACAGTGGACGGCATTTTTCCTCATTTCTGCACGCCCCGTGCATGCCTGCCCCGCGAGGTGTTACGCTGTGAACAGGACCCCCGTGCCGCCCTGTCTGGACACTGTGCAGGCCGGCGACCGGAGCTGGCGCTGAACTGGCCTCTGAGTATTATCACAGCTGTAAGCGCGCCAGGCGGCAGAATTTCTTTCTGCTATTCACCTGAATTGCAGCAGCCGAGACTGGCCCGCAACACAGGATCTCCTTAACAGCCACTAATGGTTTGCTTATTTGGGGGTTTTTTGCTTTGAGCAAATCATTCCTTATCTGCCATTTGCTTATTGTCCCACTGGGAAGTCCAATAGAATGGAGTTGAGAGATACAGAAAGTGAGAGATGTCTTTATTTACTTTAAATGGAAAGCTACCCCCCAATTCGGCTCATTCTGAAAAAAATGCCCAACTTTTTTCTTTTTTAACCTCACACCATGTTTTAATATTTCAACAAAACATTGTTTTGGTCTACGATCTGTAGCGAAGATTATTGCTTCATACCAGGAAACTGTCTAAAAATAAATCTAATTGTAAAGGGCCAGAAACCAGAAAGAACCATTATGCACATCTTTGTGTGTGTGTGTGTGTGTGTGTGTGTGTGTGTGTGTATATATATATGTGCATGCGGTGGTGGTTAAAATGTTCAGCCACAAAAATAATCCCGTTATGATGTCAGCGAGTTGATGCTGTTTTGCAGGAGGTTATCTCGCTAACGTTCTGCATTTTCACATCTGCACTATTCTTAGTCGCCCACTAAAGGCAACAAAAGAGGACTGTTGAAATCTTAATTTCTCTTTTCTGTGGCAAAACGAATTTTTTACGGGTATTTGATAGATTGATGTTGGTCTGCATATTTCTAAAAACAATACAGTGTGTAATTCAGCATTTATAACCAAGAAAAAAAGCAGAACAAAAGTGGGTCTGGATATTTTGGAGCGCGTCTACATAACAGGGTGGCAACTGTTCCTTGACCTCCTAATGGCCATGTAATAGCCATGTGGGTGTCTGTCAACTCACTCTTTGGTGAGAAGTGGCCAGAACTGAGGGGTGGACCTCATTGTTTGCAAGTGCCACAGCAGCTAGAGGAGCCTAAAGAGGGTTAGTCAAGGGCAGCGCCGACACTTTAAATCAGCCTGTTGCACTCCAATGCTCCATTGCCCTCCACTATCTGCTACCACTTACTCTGCAATGCAACAAATTTGCTTATAATTTGGTTACAATTTGCCATGCTTGCAATAATCTCCCCTGCTCCGACGGTTCATTTATCTGATTTTAATTGCTGCTGACTGTTTAGAGGCTACACTGTGAGAATGCCTTAGATACAGAATCGGTGTCATCTCTGCTGAGCTCAAATAGAAGAAAGGGCCAGGATCATTATTGCCTGTGTTCAGGCCATTTATTTACTCACACGGACTGCAGAGAATGGCTCGATAATCGCCTGTAAGCTTGGTCAGGCTGAAGGCATTTCCTTGGCCTTTGCTCAGTGTCCCACTAGGAAGGAAGAATGATACTTGCAATACAGCATTCACCATTAAAAAGCACCGACTGATAACTATGATTCGGTCTCTACCGGAACTACGTGTACGAGAGTTTTTAAAGACACACCCTCAGACCAATCAGAATCAAGTGTTTGTGTGGGAACTTTGTATATAAATGCATTTGTCAACCTCAAGGTGCAATAAAATGGTGAGCTATGTCAAATACAATGTACATTTATTATAAGTCAGCACTGTAAATACTTACAGTAAAAGTGTAATGATTCAACTGTTTGTTTAGTTAAATGGATGTATTTTGCACAGAAAAAATACGTAATTCTGATGTCAGCACACCAATTATTATGATTCTTTATCGTCTGAAAATAGAGAACGCTCGTTTTAACAATTTTGTTCTGCATGGAAAGTTCACAAAGTGATAACGCAGTACATGGCGTATCATCCACATGCCTCTGCAGCTTCAGGCCGGGGACTCTGGATCTGGCTTATCATCAAGCGTCTGGGACACAAAAGGCGACGATGTGTCCTCATCAGTCCTGAGAGCCCTCCGTGGTCAGAAAGCCGTGATGGTGGGGAGGGGGCTAGGCACATGCGGTCACTGAGACCTACTTCATTTCTCCATTTGTGTTTGCCTGTCCTTAATGTTTAGCCCCTTACATTGTGATGCGGTATTACTATTATTATTATCATCGTTATTATTATCAGACGCTCTTATCCAGAGCGACTTACAATCAGTAGTTACAGGGACAGTCCCATTGGAGACACTCAGGTTTAAATGTCTGACTCAGGGACACAATAGTAGTAAGTGGGATTTGAACCTGGGTCTTCTGGTTCATAGCCGAGTGTCTTACCAACTAGGCTACTACCAACTATCACCCTGTCTTTGTCATATCATATTGTTAGTACATATTTTGCACACTGTGAATCCCAGAAGCTTCAGCATTTCGTCTCTCTGTGAACTTGTATTTGGTGAGATGACAATAAAGTTCACTTTGACTTAAATGCATATATATAGTATTGTTAATAGCTTTATATATTTAATATTCAGTACTGTGTAAAACTTTTAGGCAGTGGTTATTAAATAATAACTACTTATTAAAACGTGAAAGTGAAAATACTTTGATTAGGTCTGAGAAAACTGTTGCTATCTAGAGATGCTATAAGAATGGTGGGTTGGTCTCTCCCAACTCTATAAACTACTAAATGATCTCGTAAAATCAAAAGTCTACAGATGGAGAAGAATATTGATTTGCTGCTCAGAGATCTATAAGATAACAGAATGTCATTGTTGAATGAAAATAAGGGAATTCTGCAATAAATGCATTAGGTAAATTAAAACATGATCAATGTTTGATAGGGTTTTTCGTTATGTTGCCTGCAGCTTATATATATATATATATATATATATATATATATATATATATATATATATAAATGTGTGTGTGTGTGTGTGTGTGTGTGTGTGTGTATATATATATATATATATATATATATATATATATATATATATATAAATGAGGTAGTAACAAAAAGTTACTTCACAAAGATTTTTTTTCCAAATCTGTAATAAGGTTGCACATTGATATAATTACATAATGATGATGATTTCCACATATCTGCTGCATCAGGACCTGTGAAATGACTGCCGTCCGGTGGGGGGGGGGAGGACACAGAGCCAGAGGCTGTTTCTACCGCTCTCTAGTGTTGTTGAAGGAAAGAGGCCTGCAATTATTTACACTTCAGAGGGTCAGAGGCCAGACAATGAGGTTGGCAAGAAGGCACCTTGCGCCTGTTGCCTGATCTGAGGGTGGAGAATATGACACGAGTGAGTCTACCCATGCAACTCCACTGGTTTTAGACAAGATCACAAGCAGGTGACCTGAGGGACCAGGTATGCACACACACACACACACGCACACACACACACAGACATACACACGCTGTATGTGGCAGTAAACATTTGCACATGTCTTCTAGGTGTAATAAAATAACAAAAAAAAGTTCAAAAAGAAATTTGTGACTGCAAGAACATTTCATGTTTGCTTAATTAAAACTTCTCCCTGGTTATTTCAGTTGCTTTAAATTGTCAGTGAAAAGTAAATAAGGGGGAACGTCCATTTACATTTCTGCCATGGCAACTTCTAAATAAATAGATGTAATTAGACCGTTTAAGTGAAAAACTTCCACAAAATAAATTGTCAGTCTCAGATCTCACATAATTATTTAGATTGACTGCATAAGCAGAATACTTGTGGTAACTGCTGAGCAAAATGCTCCCTTTTAAATGCTCTGTTACAAACTGGCCCAAATTAAGGACAGAATAATGCCTGTCAGTTGTAGTGGTCTGTCTCACATCACAGCAGAATGTCTGCAGCAGAGCCCTGCCACATTCGTCTATATAACATAAACTGCTTGGATTCGTCCCCTGCAAAGTACGAGCACAACTTAGCAGGATTTGGAGAAGGCATTACGGCCGGCAGGCATGCGACCACATCATTTCGGTTAGAAAGGCCCACGTTTCCTCTCAATAAACCACATAAAAAAGGCCAGCCATCCTGAAGAGAGGAGCAAAAGTCATTGCAGCCGCCCACTGATTGGCCATTTTCTAAATGAAGCCATGTTCTATATCAGGAGTTTTGACGACATAACTACCCTGCTAATATTCAGAGGAAGTGCCCGAGGTCAGGGAGATCTCAGCCGCTTGACCCAGGGGTCATGAGGAACTGAACCCAGGGGTGGCACATGGCAATGAATGAGCCCTAATGATTTAGATGGGATCTATTACACAGCCAGGAGAAAAGCAATCGCTCGGGTTAATCTGAGCGCCGAGAAAAAGCAGAGCGGCCGGCCCTCAAAAATAAACCGACGTGTTTCAGAGCGCCGTCTGACCAATCAGAATTGACGTCCGAGTTCAGATCAAATAATGCACGCTGCGCCGATGAATAACTAGAAACACATGACAACAATGGCGCACTGTGTTTAGCATCCTGCCACTGATTCCACTTCTTTTGTGGAGTTTGGCGGGGCAAACTGAACAGGTCTGTCTGTCCGCTTTTTTTTTGGTTTTGTTTTGTTTGTTTATTTTGCCAGCGCTGAAGTGACTTTAGCACCTCATTAAAGTGCCATCATCCCCGTTCGCTGTGTAGAAAGCTGACAATGAGGGCTGTCACAGAAGCCATCTTTCCTCAGGTGGATTAAGATGCTTCTTGCTTCAGCTTGGCTGAAAATGGACCCTTTGTCTAGTCATCTAAGACACTTCCTGATGCATGACCTGGCATTGAATTTCCACAAAAAAAAAGTCCCCGGTAAACACACAGCTCTGGCACGGCAACAGATCCTTTCACCTAAAAAAAAAAGTAGTTATTAGGACATAATAAGGACCATTACAACAATTATAAGACTCAAAACTGCAATATAAGCTTTTTTTATTAGGTTACTATATTATTTTTATATGTCATTATTATTACTATTATATAATTACTACTATATGTCAGAACACTTTAAATGGCACACATGCAAAATAGCACGAGACGTGTAAGAAAATGTATGAAGCATTGCAACTGTGGCTACATTGGCCATTCAAAGGCAGGAACCATGGGACCACAGATTTCTCAGCGAAGTGACACAAGCAGATCATCATTTAAGCTGCCGAGTAAAAAGGTGGTTGCATTTGGGGACACTCTGACATTATCCTGAAGGTAGCACTGAAGTACTTCCTTATGCGCGCTGGAGTTGCTTACATAGAAAATGGCTGGTTTCGCCTCCGTCCTAACGGGCCAGATGTTTGCATTTGTGAGTTCAGAGTCTAAATTTGTTGCATCTGTTGCTTGGATTCTCTGTTTACAGAGATCTAAAAAAGAAAAGAGATTATAGGTGTTTATTCATGTCACAGGAATTTTATGTGTGAAACATTTCACAGTAATTGATGACAATTGGGGTTATCTAGAGTTTAGTAAGGATCTATGGGATTATAGCATTTTGGATCCATATACACCAGCGCGTGTATTTTAGAGGAACGCTAGAATCGCATGAAATGTGTATACACTTCCAGGGTTGTCGGATGTTTAGGCTATCGCAGGATAAAATGCTGGCTGAAGCCTAAACGTATAACACAAGTCTCGCATAAGGAAAACATGCAGGCTGATTTTCAAATCCTTGCATTATGATAGCATTTGAGTTAAATAGTTTATATACTCGTCCTTTGATTAGATTCATCTAGCCAACAGAAATAAAAAAAAAAAAAGTTTGTATTTTCTATGTGTATATGTTAGTTAATATAGTGTTACTTGAATGGTATTAAATTAACGTACGGATTTCTGTTTTCTGTGTGAAATACAACAACGTACTTTAATTTTAAAATCTATGCCCAGTTCATCCTTTTTTCTTGAAAATGCTGTTTAAAATAATCCATAGTTAGCCATAATGTATTTATCCTGGATTTCTCCATTTTAAAACCACTGGCTGCGGAATCCGGTGCTCCCTGCACATGAAGGCAATTGTCCTGCATCAAGGTGCCCATACATGGGCTCCATCGCTGTCACTGGGCCGTTTCCTTAATGAACAAAAATGAAAAATTGTGACATTTTCAGGTGGTCAAAGGTTAAAGAAACACGCCACCATGAAATCAGTGTCCTTCTGTTCACTTAAAAAATTATGAATAACTAGTTTTCCACCAATACCAGCAGAAAGGCCAAAACTCCCCGAGAGAGTAGCGAATCCATGCATATGGAAACTAATAATCACTAGAAACAGTTCTGCACATGGTGGCATCTTAAGGACATTATCACAAGAGGACACGAACCCTGAAGAGCCAAATACCTTGCAGGCCACAGCGAAGCCATGATGCTACAGTAACGCCCCGCATCACTGCAGGGCCACACAAAATCAAAGCCCCCACCGCCATTCCTCAGTAATTAAGGCATCCCTCGCCCGGCACGTTTCGCTCTACCACAGGGGAGCGGTTAATAAGAGCGCAGGGTGGCTTTTTTTTTCTTCTTTCCTTTTGCCGCCATTGTAAGAATCAGGTGGACCCCTCACATCTGTGAGCACTACCCGCGCGCGGGACGACCATGAGTTCACTTTGCGCGTGACGCTGTGCAGGCTGCGCTTTCGGGCCTCTGACATTCAAATTACGGTCCCACTTGCCCTTTCGCAGGGACCAATAATTCCTCCAGGACTGGAAAAGAGGGAAGGGGGGGGGGATAATACAACTAGAATGTAACTGAACATGTGGGATAGGCTGGAAATCGGAATTCACTCCCTGTAATGCTCTTAAGGAACTAAAAAGTTTTTGCAGTCTGCCTCACATTACTTACTAATCGAACCAACCGGGTTTTCTTTTTCGGTCTCGTTTTTAAAACGCTTTAAATATGGGAGACTCACCGTTGGACTGCTCACCATGCAAGGTGAACAGATGATATGGCAGTTGTTGACGAAGTTGCCAGATTTTCATAAAAAAAATGTAAATAATATTTGTAAATGAACATGCTTTGTAATATTTATAGATATAAAAAAAATCCTTGATGCACCGCCACCCCCAAAAAAAACTTTGTTCATCCACCAGTCTGCTTAACCCCTTCATTAACGGTAGGGTCGACTTCCTTTCAGCAACAGAAACGTAAAAAGCATCCCGTCCCCTACAATCTGGTGGTCGTCCCAAATGTCTGACCCCCCTCCCGTATCCCCTCCCCCAGTTAGGACCTCCTCATTAGTCTACCGGTAGTGAAGTATATGCTGTCCGTGTGTGGTGCCTCAGAACAGGCCGAATACACACAGCGTGTCTTGAGGGGACATTTGAACGCCTCACTTGTGTTAACAATTAAGAAACAACAACTGCTCTCATTGATGCTAACCAGAATAGAAAGAGGGGTCAGGGGGTTTTGCGACCGGGGGGACGCAAGTCTCGGGCCAAATGCAGACCTGCCCTTGATAAGAACAGCTTCTCGGGGCCTCACCACCCATAGGCACCCAAGTCGCCTCTCAACACGACCTGCTTCTCCCCTCCCAAATCTGTTATACTCCATCTTTTCCGGAAAAAACTGACCTTTTTTTTTTTGACGTTAACTAACTGCTAAAACAATGTTTGCTAAACACTGCTACGCCGAGACAAACAAACTGGTGGCAGAAGCAGCCCGGGCCTGATGTACAGGCTTCTTGTGCAATCCCTCTCAGGAGTGCACTTACTTCCAAACATCATTAATACCCTCCGGAGTACTTAGCGGGGGGGACGGCCACGGGCAAACGCCACCCCGCCACTCTCAGGCTGCGGCCGAGCCGCGGCAGATGTCGATGACAAAACAGCATTTCCACGGTGCTCTGGAACCGGGCCGCGCGCTCAAACAATAACAAATACGCCGCTCGGAGCTCGTTTCATCCTGGCATATTTGAATTGGAGCGTCACGCTTTACAGAGTTATGCCGGGATCAAAGGGGACGCCATTGGAGGGAAAAATAAAGAAGAAAGAAGGCCCCGTGTTCACCGCATTTTTGCCCGTGCCATGCATGCAACTTATTTTTGGAATCTCTTTTTCTCGAGATTTTCACCTCGGTTCATACAAACTGAAAGCACGTGTACTTGGGAGGAAGCAGTTTCAAACGGATGCGGCATCTTTCAATGACGTCTTGTTAACCCTGAAAGCGCTAAATGTGGAATTCAAGTTTTTCTCATCTATCCAGCGGAGGAGGCCAGACTTTAGTGGGCCACTTATCTCCATCTAGTGGCGCACCACGTCCCGCAGCCAGAAAGGAAAGGCTGGTGATGTCAGCGCCTCCAGTGCATTTGAGCGGAGCGCAGCACTGCTCGGTCAGACAGAGAGACTCAGCATTGCTGGAAAACGTTGGTTTAACATTTGGACAAGCATCCGCGCAGGCAGGCACGACGGAGCCAGACCAGCGGTGGTCCGGCAAATTTGTCTTCACGTCCGAGGGTCTTTGAATCGTACCACGGAGAGCCCTGCTGCTACGTTAATAGTATATTAATGGTGTTGACCTTGGCTTGGTTTTAATTAATGAGTTGGCTTTGCTCAGTGTTGATTCACCGACGTTTGGCCTGAGACTTTTTTTTTTCTCTTTTAACAAAAGCAGAACCTTCTGGCCGGTCCTTGTGGACACTGTGGTCATAAATGGTAGGATTGTATCTGAGGACGGAGTTTCTCCAGGGCACAAGAAATTAACTGTACAGTAGCGAGAGCACATTTAAAAGTAATTATCACATTCCAGGGACCTCAAGAAGTCTGGCACAGAAATGATAATAAATAAGTCAAATTAAAATGAAACTGTATTTAACATATTCTACTTTTGTGTCAATTAAATAAGAGGTGTTTCACTGAAAACCTTGTTTGTGTGTATATATATATATATATATATTTATTCACACACACACACACACACACACACACACACACACACACACACACACACACACACACACACACAATATATATAAAAATACCACAAGTATCATTCACTGCCCTGGCACAGTGGATGCATTTAATATGTTGAACATATAAAAATAAACCACAACAAAGCAACACACATTTTGTACAAATAAAAACCTGAAATAGTTCCATTGACAAAGTTTGATCTGAATGTGTTTCAGTTCAGAGAAGTGAATACAAGATTTACATTGGTAACTAAAACACTGCAATTGATTAGCACAGTAAACCTTGTTAAAAATGTACATAATTTTATGTAAATATAAAAATGGCATAATGGTACAATTATTTAAAATAGCTCCATGATACAATAATAATAATAATAATAATAATAATGAAACATTTTATCATGATGACCCTTTGCTGTCAACAAAATGAACTTTAGGGAAATAAAATGGCTTTACTCACACAAAAATGGATTTCTATTGCCTGAAACGCAATGAAGCCAATAGGTTTATTAATGCTAGGGGGGGCTCACAGACTGATAAAATATTTAAAAGAAAACTCTTCAGAATTGTACAAGTATAAAAGGCTACAAACATTAATAAATTACATCACTGACACAGAAAACACTTCACAAGGTGCTAGTAAAATAATTTTCGAATCCCATCAGGGGTACTAGAACTGAAACAAGAGGCTGGCTATTGAAACCCTTTTTTTCCTCCTTATTCATACTGATTTCTTTTTTCCTCTTGTAACTGAATCACAACACATTTAGCTTGTGTATGTAAGGCCATATGATATTAAATGTTATGTTTCTTTTGTTCTCCAGGCAACACCTTAGTCTAAAAAAAAAGTAATTGAAAAAAATAATGGTTAAAAAAACAAAGCAAACTATTGTCTAAAACATAATTCAAAAGTAAGGACTATTTCTATATCTTTATATATACTTTTTGTTTATAATTAGCAAAAACTAGAAAAATGTATAATGAAGTATTAAGGAAAAGGATACAAAAAGTAGTCTTTTAAAAAGCTATATACAAGCTACATTCTACATACTGTACTGTGAAGCAATATAAATACATATTTCATTCTAGGGAAACTGGTGCTGCCTGTGAAACAAAGAGATTGAGAATGAGAAAGTATCCCCATGTAGTGATAGATTGAAGTGGATGAGGCTTATCATCTAAGATAAAAGGTCCCATGGAATTCATGTTTTAATTCATTATCTCCCCGTTCTAACATTCTACTTCCCTAGCAATTTTCTGCAGAGAAATGGATAAACCGTACAGTTGGTGAAATTAGTCCTATCATTTCAAAACAAGAAATGTAAAATGTGAGTAAATGTAAAAAAAAAAAAAAACACTCGTAATGTGTTTTCCTATTGTAAAATGACATGTGCATTATTGTATAAATATTGTAACAAAATGGACAAAAAAATCCAGTTCCACAAAACAAAAAAAAAAAAAAAAAAAAAAAAAAAAAAAAACTCAAATGATCAACAGAGGCAATAGTTTTAAACAAAAGTAACAGACAAATGAATTTTTCATAATCATTTAAAAAAAACATTTAACACAATTCACAATATTACTTCATTTTTGTGCTTCACTGGTGTTTTGTAAGTGCCTTTTGGCTTAAGACTACCTATGACATGTACAAAATATATTAGGACAATAAATATGATCACTGATAGTGCTTAGCAAACAGAGGTAAAAGAAATATATAATAAAAAAAGGATAGTAGTGCCTTCGTCTGGGCTTCTTAAAGGGCAAATTCGGAGTGCTAACGTGTCCAGGGCAGTAAGTGTGTAAAACACTTCAATACTCAATAAAACATCGCAATTTTCTCATCTGTGAGACTCGGTCTGAATCAGAAGGTACGATGATAAGCCACATCCAAAGAGCAGGAATGAGTTCCTATTATTACACCCCCCCAACCCCTAATTGTCCTGCATGCGACTGGGTACATGCAAGGGATACTTTCTACATCTTGGAATGACTGCTATGTATTTTATTACACTTTAGCAACCCCTGATAAAATGACAGCTGTAGGAAAATGAGACAAATTCTTCTTAAAAATATTAATAGCAGGTATTCTGTACACTTTTAATATCTGAAAGTTATAAAGTATAAGTAGAGGCAAAAACCTATTTGAACTATGTTCCTTTTTTTTTTTTTTTTTTTTTTTTTAGAATTCGAAACTGTGTGACTTTGCTTCTGTCCCCTTGCTGTTTCTGTTTTCCTCTGCTGACTTTGACCAATGGCAGGGGTTGAGTTTGGCCAGTCCATGGGTCCGTATAATCAGGAAACAGTATTACACTCCCATGGCTACAGAAGGAGCTTCCCGTTCCGGTGGATCTTTAAGATCTTACCCAGTCTCTGTTTGGCTGTCGCCATGCCTTTCTTTAACCGTTTGGCTGAAAGTAAAAGGAAATAAAATATTATAAAGAAATAAAAAAATAAAGTCTGTACATTATGAACATGCATAATTAACATAAATACAGTTTTACTAGCCATATAGGAATATAGACATGCAATTAGCCCAGTGCTAACACACTCACCTTTAGCGTCAGCTGAGATCCCGCGCTCCCCCTTTGCTGTCGAGCTGTTGTTTTGAGATGACGTGGAAGGTCGTCTCTGGGTGAGGAAGACCCCTGGTGCCATGGGTTGGGAGCCCCCTGCCGTCTTGCCAGTCCCAGTGCTGTACTCGTGGTCTGCCAAGCTGCCCTCCTGTGAATCCGGAGGTTCCGGAGAACTGCTGTCCTGAGATATTTTTGGGGGCTCCTCCACCATCACAGCCTTCTTTTTGGGGCTCTTCTTTTTCTTCTTCTGCTGTTCCTCCTTTAAAGAAAAAAAAGAAAACCCAACTTCTACATTCATATTGTATTTGGATGGCGCAGACTTCACTTATGGATTTTTCATTGATAGTTTACAGATGTGGATTGCACAGAGATCGAAAATAGGCTGATTTAGACTGTAAGGAGAGGAAACACTTCAACAAATGACTACTAATTTGTTGAAGTACTACCTTCAATTCATCACATAGGTCACAGGATTCAAGAGAATCATGCACATAGAGCTCTGGAAAAAATTAAGAGACTCCAGTAACACTTTCTTTTTATATTGCTCAACTGTCTATTTAACATACAACATGTTCTTTATATGGCCAGTCATCAGAAAGCAAGGCAAGCCACTATTAAAAAATATATGTTGCTTTTTGTTGGATTAATTCCCTAGTTCTCAAACCTTTCCTTGTTTGGTAAGATTGGGTTGATCTAATCAGCAGCTCGTCATGCTAAAGGCTTTGAAATTCAGTCAACAGCGTACATGGAACGGCTGCCATAGAAACAGAAAGTGGTCTCTTGTCTCCCCCCCGGTGCCGTATGTCTAAGCTGTATAATGCGGTGTGGGTATAAATTAAAACACAGAGGCATCAGTTCAAAACCAGCTAACCTGATGGGACAATTTGGCCGCAGCGGCTGCCAATCCTGTTTCTATGGATGCCACTCGCGCTCCCTCGCGGGCCGGCCTTTCGTGTCGGGGAACAGTGGGTCCGACGCGTGCTGCAGGAAGAGAGAGAGAGCGAGAACAGACATGGTTGTGTATGTGGTTTGTATTGTCAAGGCTGTACAGCTGTGATGGAATCAGCTGTAAAATATGCGCCACAACCGCACGTAATCTTTGCGACGTTCATCTCAAGACTTGAAGCCATTTGAGTATTTATGTTGGGATGTCATCACAACAGTGTGTGGGTACACATGTTACCTTTCAAACGGCTGTATGAATGAATGACACGGCATTTACTCACAGCGCCAGGGTGTAATTTCAGACCTTCCACATCACTTTTCAATAACCACAAAAAAAAAAAAAAAAAACAGGCCGCCTCTCTCGCTGTACCTGTCGGACTATACGGAGTGTCATCGGAGCTTTTCCTCTTTTTCGACCGAGATTTGAAGATGGGATTATCTTCTTCCGACTCCAGGGATGGGTAGACTGAAACAAACAAAAAGTGCCATCAAACGCACATCTGCGTTCTCATTCCCCAACATCCGCAAACTTTAGGTTCAGGGGAGGGGCGGGGAGGACCGAGCCAGAGGTAATTTCAGAAATTAAGACCAAAATGAGCAATAATATTCCAATTCAAACGGCTATTCATTAAATCATTTCTTACATAACTGCAAACATCGGCCCAGAGTTTCCACTGCATTTGAATACCAGGATTTGCTTTGAAAGGGGGAAAAAAAAGCACGCTGTGGTCGGGATAAAAGTGTGTCGGGCAGCTGTAGGACAGCTGTTCAAGGCTTTCAACCATGCGCTCACACATACACACAGACACACACCTAGGTACTTTGAAATGAGCGCACATTTATTATTCACTGGAACATCGGTGGTAAAAATGCCTTGTTTACAAATGGCCGTGGCATAAAACTGTCCATGTGCGCTCTCTCGCATAGAGAACGTGCGTGCCAGTTATGACTAATTAGCGTTATCAGAAGGCAACAGCTTAAAACTCCACTCTAATGGAATATTAGCAGGCCGCTAATAGTGCTGCTGTTCTTGGAAGAACTTCACAAGGAGTGCATTGCTGAACAAAGTAGCTCAATTGGAACAGCTATTGGGGAAAAGTCCCTCGCCCAAGAATCATCAAAAAGCCTGTCGCTCGCCCCTAATGAGCACTTGTTGGAATCTGAAAGGGTAATCAGCGTGTTGATACAGCACACAGCCACGCTGGGACCCATCTGTTTTCAAGGACACCTGGGAACGCATTTTGCAGCTCCGGCACGCACATCCTGCAACGTCTTGAGAAACAATCATCGCGACGGTCCGCGCCGGTCCTCACTGCGACAGTTGCCAATTTAAGATGAAACATGAACGTAAGGGAAAACAAAAACTTACCATAATCGGAATCCTTAAAGCATGCCTCTAGGTGGTCCTGGTCGTCATCGAACATGTCCGAGCTGTCGACGCTGGCGCTCTTCTGTGTCTTCTTCGGAAGCCGCTTGTTCGGCCGCTTGGCGTTGCCGCCGGCGCCGGAGCCTGATTTTTTGGTGCCTGCCGTGTTGTGGCTGTTGCTCCAGGACTGTTGCAGACAGGAGTCTGAAGACTGCAGGTTAGCCATGGACAACATGCCCTGAATGGCTTCCTGTGTGCTGGGGGATGCAGGTGGCTGACTGTAAGTCCATCAATAAGAAATAACACAACACACGCACATTACTCCAAGTGTCAGTGACAATGAGGCGAAGTCGAGTTAAGGGAGAGAACCAGAGTGATGAGGACCAAGCAAGAGCAGCTAAAGGATGCCGAGATGAGCTGAGGGAAATGGTGAACAATCACTAGAAGCATGATTAACTAGAACCCTCAACAAATAGCACTACCCCTCTACAGTCAGACCACCGACTCTAACTGATGCTAGCACCGAAAAGCTACACGGCAAATATCACAACATAAGCAATAGGGGGTTAGACACTTGCCTATAAACCAGAAGACCAAAAAAAGTCACAGGTTCAGACCCCACTTATTTCCATTGTGCCCAGGGTAGGGCTGCAACAACGAATCGATAAAAATTGATTACTAAAAGCGTTTAATGATCAATTCGTTGTGTCATTTGATTATTTAAAAAAAAAAAAAAAAAGAAAGATACAAGGCCACAATTTGCCTACATCTTAACACGTGGTTTTACGCTAAACGCACATTTTTATTACAAAAAACGCCGCTTTGAACGCTGTTTCTAATGCCTGTCACCTGGTCTCCGCACGTGCTCAACACAGCCACGCGTTACGTGTGCTTTTTTTGCACATGCTAAAACAGACCAGGCGTGACGCCAAGTTGCCGCTGACCAAAGCACCGTCCCCGGGCTCCTGTCATGGCTGCCCACTGCTCACCAAGGGTGACGGGTTAAAAGCAGAGGACACATTTCGTTGTGTCACTGTGTGCTGTGCTGTGTTTCACAGTGACAATCTCATCCCTGCCACATCAACACCATCTGAGTGGCTGTTTTCTGCAGCAAAAGAGCGAGCCCGAGCCAGGAGCATGTGGACATGCTCACATTTTTGCATTGCAATGCAAAGTGTCTTGAATAAAGGGTTGTAAATGAATACTTTTATTATTTATTTATTTTTTAATCCAATTCTTCAATTAATAATAATAATAAAAATCGACAGATTAATCGATTATAAAAACAATTGTTAGTTGCAGCCCTAGTCCAGGGGGACTGTCCCTGTGACTACTGACTGTAAGTCACTATGGATAAGATGCCATAAAATGTAAAATGACATAAAAAAGCCCTAATGACTGATATCAGCGATATAAATAAGTTCTAATTATAATAATGATCGTCAATGTGAGTAAGAGATGGCTACTTAAGGTAACATACCATGTGTGGCTACTTAAGGTAACATACCATGTGTATTACAACTATTGTGTACTGTATCTTAGTGTCTAACTTCAAGCGTTCACTACCCTCAAACCACCAGCAAGAATCAGTATCCAGCAAGCTACTGCAGGAATTAAACAAGAACACACTTACCTGCTAAATGTTAAATTATTAACCATTAGCCATTAGGAACCATTTCAGATATTTTGGCTTACTTTATGGAAACCGGTCTTTTTCCAATTCCTAAAATGAATAATTGGGCCTTGTTCAACATATGGGACCACCAAACTAACCTGATACAAAGAAGAAGTGTGTTAACATCTGTCTCTGGGCAGAAAGCTATGGACGTAGCATGTCCAGATTACCACCTATTAAGTCATTAACCAGTGAGCTGGAACAATGAGAAAACTGCCTGCCTAATGTGGTTATAATTTACCAGAGTCATTTCCTCCCCTGCAATCCTGCAGACATATGTCCGTTCTTAAAACGCAGAAACAAAACAATTCGAGAAATTAACATATTTTCAGGAACGTTTTCCTCCGAGTTTTCCTTCGCCTTTACTTTTTGTTGCTAATTTGCAGCTTTCAGCACAATGGAAGTAGACCATCAAAAACTGACCAAAACAGCAAACAGCAAAATGAAGAGAAATGACCTTGAGCTCAAGTCTGCCTTTTGACAAATTAATAGTGGGGTGGGGGGGGAATCAAACAAACATGTGCTATATATGTAAACTGCAGACAGGACCTGCGTAAACCATTACCTTTTCCAGTGGTTCCTCCTCAATATATGGGAACACAAATACCAGCACATGGTAATATTTATAGCGCCCACGTAAAAAATAATAATTAAGGGATGAGAATGTGATGTTTAGGTTTCAAAGTAAACCAGCTAGGCAAATGCATTTTCGATTTATACTATGGCCACAGCAAAAAAAAAAACTTTTAACAAACTGGTCTCTTATCGCCTAAACCCTATATTTTCGCTTCGTTTAAATGCAATCATTTGCATCCATTTCCATCCCTTGTGCTGCCTTACCCAAAACTACTACTTTCATCTCCAACGTGACAGACGTGGACTGCTGCTAGGCCTGAATGCTGGAGGTGTGATGAAGACAACAGAGATGCTGAGGCAAGGTCGGTCTACCTGTTGGCACTGTAGTCAATTCCGCCGACTTGCTTGCTGGCCTGGAGCAGGTCGAGAATCCCGGCTGCGCTGCCGCCCTTCTTCTTCACCTTCGAGATTTGCCCTTTGGCGTCCGGCTTGGCCTCTGTGTCTATGTGAAGAGATTCTTCATCTGACGAGTCAGCGTTCTGTGTGTACGGGGAGCGACAATAAAATACTAGAAACTCAAGTGTAGAGTTTCAGGTACCAAGTAGCAACACGGGGTTAAGTATATTGGTCATGTATACAGGTAAAGTAGTACACTATTACTACAGTGACATTAATAAGAACATTTACAAAACGTATTACATTTATAGAGTTATATTGTGTGTCCATACACACACACACAGCCACAATAATTTACATTTTAGAACAAAGCTATAAATATAAATAACAAGGAAGGTTATTCGTATGAACAAGACCCACTCTTGACTTCTCTCAACCGCAATCCAGTTAGATAATGGGTCCTGAAAAGCCCCCACCTTGTTCTTTCACTCATGTTAACAATCACCTCATGAAGCGACTTACAATGATGCCACTAGTGTACAAAGTACAAAAGTTTACTCTTTTGTTAATAAATAATTGAATAACTACATAAATATCTTCTTTATTAGATTCTTTGGAAAAAACTCTCACACAGTCTCTGCACTCTGAAACGTTTGACTGAAAGTGTATATCTTCAAAATGCTAATGGTAAACATGCATTATTTGATGTGGGGAACCTGGGATAATATTATAACTAACTCGGCTGTAATGTTCCATGGAAATGTGGCGGCGACTGCTGGAGGTCACGGCGTGGCCTTCAGCAACCACGCGGGTATCTTGCTGTGGCTGCTTTTCTCACTCGCAGGCAACTCGCACACCAGCCATTTCCCTAATCAGACTGCGGTGATGCCTGGATCACCGCGGCAGCCTTCTGCCTTTAATTCTGCCAGTGTGTTATTTTAAGCCCGGACATTAAGGGAGAATTACTGAAGAGTCCAGGCCATCGGAACCAGGCTGAGAGTGAAACGCTCTCATGTGAGCTCTATTGGTACATCGGACTGGCTTTTAAATGCAACCATGAGGATATCATTAGCTCAACAAATAGTCACTCTGATTTCGATTCCGGGGTTTCTCATGCACTAAGATGTAAATATCAGGCTCTGATTTCCATAATGGGTTGTGGATGTCAGTAGTCTAATGCACCAGAAGTGCCGGGCTTACGATTAACGAGTGCAACGATGAATTTAAAGGACATTAAACTTACCTTCATAACCGAAGGTTGAAGCTTTGGCTTTTTGGAAGGCTGAATGGGCTCTTTGATGTTTGATAAAACTGGCAAACAAGAAAAGGCAGTGAATACGTTCCATTCGCAAAAGGCGGAACTTTGAAGACAAACTTGGCCTTGATCTGTTTAAGGCAGATCAGTGCTCATTTCCTGAGATCAATGTCCATGTTACAATTCATGTTCTCTGATGGGTTAGCTGCAAAAAAACTGTGGAACTAAAAAATAAAAAATGCCGTACACACACACTGAGCAAAAGTGTTCTGAAAGGGGTGAAAACTCACAGGATAAGTCTCTCTTCACTGCATTCTTTTTTCTCCTGATGGGGAACTCGTCGATCTTGAGCTCTCCTTCATCTGAGACGTACTCATACTCATCCCTCACGGGTTTAGCTTTGTCCTCCTTCAGGTTTTGCAATGATCCGAAAACTGTTGAGTTCGTCTGAGCCTTGAGGGTCTTTGAACTATACGGAGATAACGCAGCGATAAGTATTCAATAAATCGTTATAAAACCGTGCAGTGGTTTGAACAAAAAATATGTTAACTTCCGTACCCCAGCAATTTCTTGTTTGACATCGAAAATGCAAATTTGTACTCCTTGTTTCCTAGGGATGACCTTTCGAATTTGTGCTCTTCCTCCATTTTCAGTAAAGAGTCGGGCTTGCTGTTCTGTAAAATTAAACAGGAAGCAAATTCAACTTTCATATTCATAATACACTCCTCTCAGGAGCAAGGGTATGAGTATGTTTCAAGTGGCTTTTTCGTTCACAAAAAAAAAAAAAAAATCCAATCAAGGTTCCCCTCCATCTGCAAATATTTGAGGAGAAGCTAAAGAGCACTGGGATCAAGAACCTTGGAGTGGCTGCAAACATTCCTGAGCCCCTTGGCATTGAATTTTCGGCTAAACGAAGGCCCTGCAATTCCGTAGACTGAAACTGAGCCCTCACACATGCAGCGGCAATGACATGCATTTTTTATCCTACGAAAAGAAGGCACATGTAAATGCTTATCATCATTTAATGGCACTAGGTAAACCACGGGTGGGGCGACTCTGATGAGCCTCAGGCAGTTACTTCTGCTGATTGCTTTGATCTCTGATGTGTTAATCAGGTCCGAACATTCCGGAATTCCTCGGTGCCACTTTCTGTAACTGCTCTTGGATTGATTTTGAGACAAGGCCAACATAGCTTTAATCTAGTTTTGCATTAAATGCTCATTACGTGCTTGTTGCCCTCTGTTCACACCACCCCCGCCGCGTCTTTAAAACATGACAGTCACTTGCCAACTGTTACCTTATACTTCCACTTCGCCTCCGTCTTGTTCTTGTTGTGTTCTCGCATTTCAAACTTTTCAACATTATTCTTGTTTGCTTCTTTGTCAATAACGCTCATTACGCCCTTCACAGGCTAAGGAAAAAAAAAACCCCATTCGGTCAATAACATGACATTCATCAATCATGTATATTTTTGACTGGAAGCCCAGCAGGTCAGGCCCACCCACCTTGACTTTCTTCGGCTGCTCCATCTTGGTCAAAACGTCCTTTGCATGGGACTCAAGTGCTGCCAGACTGGAAGGTTTTGGTGGGATGACGCTTTCTTTGGACTTCTTTGCTTTTTTCTTCCCTCCCTCTTTTATTTTCGGTACTTTAGGGGGCTTGGGTGCCTTAGGCATTTTGGGTGGCTTGGGCGGTTTTGGGGGCTTGGGTGGCTTGGTGGCTTTCTTCCTGGCTGGTTTGTCCCTGGGGGGTGTGGACTCTTGGTCAGGGGACGATGGGTCCTCAAGATCTGGAGGTGCAGAGGGGGCTTCCTCAGCTGGGACCTTAGTGCTGCTGGGTTCCATTTTTATGGCTTTAGTTGCATTCTGAGAGAAATCAGAAAAGACACTTCTGATTAATTAGGAATAGATCTGATACAACATTTTCATATGAAACAATGACCATAACAAGCAATGTATATCAAAAGCTATTGTCCCCCATTTTACCCATAATTATACTACACAATACATCAAACAAAAAGAATAATGAAAATGTGGTATGTGTGAGAATCACTTAAGTTTGTGGTCGACCTATTTTAGCTGATTAAAGGCAGTTTCATTACCCAATAATAATTGGCCAATATAATTTAATAGTTTGCACTATATTTTGCACTAAATCATTATCATTAATTGATGAGAAATTTAACAGCTCTAGACATTCTAGTTGTGTTTATATTTGTAGATTTGTGCAATTTCATCAAAATTACCAATTTGAATATCATTTGATATAATTATGATATTGTATGGTATCTCAAACAAGTTGACATTACATCAGTCAACTCTGCTCTCTAAATATCAGACCTGCTCAATGACGAATCCATATCGTTCCACGGCCGATCTCAATTCATCTGCCAAACAAAACTGCCTATGGAACAATTCTGACAGTGTAGATTATAAGGTATAACTCTCGTGTCACTTTTGATTCATCATTTTCACTCTTTTTTTTTTTTTTCGCGCTCAATCGAGGTAGCTGCTTCTTCTCACCTCACAGATTCGAATCTCTTTGGCAAGGTCTTTAATGAGCTGCGTCGGTTTCATGTTTTCTGGAAGCTCATCCTCGTGTTCCAGAAGGGCCTGTAATTACAGCAAGCGGCTGTCAGTCAAACGTAATGAAGAGAAAACCAACATACAGAGATAGGCGCCACTTTCCATACTCCAAAATCAGACATAATCGTTTTCTTCCCCCACACTGTTTCCTGGCCATGATCTGATGACGTTACCTGTTTTTTAGTCCATGACCTGAAGGCTCCGTTGATTATTTTGGCACCATGTACCAAATATGGAGCTGGCTGCTTATTTGCCTTGTGTAAACCTTAAAAAAAAAAAAAAGAAATAACCTTAATGCAATAAGAAAAAGGTGAGGCAGAGGAAGCATATATCCGCTTCTGATAAATAATGAAATCCTGTCAACATGTCATATGATTATACCACTAAATATGCTTTGGATTGAGGGCCCCAAAAAGTCTTCTAAAAGGTCAGAAAGCTTTATGTAAAAATAATTTATTACACTGGACTGGATACTCAGCCACTTTGGGAAATGCATCCCACGCTGCATTTAAATGAATAACATGAACGCAACATTAAAAATATGGGCAGGGCTGGCACTGCCTGCACCCAAGTGCTGGACAACACACACACACACACACACACACAACTTTGAAGGATGGTCCAGCCATCTGAGCGTCGGATCACGCAGACATTTGGCTGCAACAAATCCGGCAAAATTAAGCAACCACAAAAAATGGTGGAAATATAAACACATAGTCCAAGGCCAGATGAGGCGAGGTTTAAACACAAGCTTGTAATGGAGCAAGTGATTCTGAACGGGCCTGGGCTTTTGAAGCTAATCATCTGTGAACTCGGCAAGGCACCGATCTAATGACTGAAATAATACTGGAACAACCAGGCCCTCATCTGCGTGGCAGACCACTGTCAGGAACACGCACGGAGACGGGTGGGAGACAGGAGGTGGAGGGAGATGGCTAGGAATCCGACTGTCCCGTGACACACTAGATCTACCCATAAACCCCGGGGTCGAGATTTCATGAGCTGCGTTAACATGCAAGTAGGTGCTAAAGGGGCCTAAGGGCAACGACGATGTGATATTCACACACGCGCTGACACTGAGTAAAGAGGGTGGGTGAGCAAATTGACAAGATATCAGCAGACAGCAGCTGTCAACAACCAGCAAATCCACAAGTAGGTTTGAACTCTTGAAACTCTTATAGCTCCCGCAATTTTTTTACAGGGCATTAAATCAATACATTGATGTTAGGTTGCTAAATTAAATTTAACGTTAAGTGTCTTGCTCTGGGATACAATGGCAGTGAGTGTGATTTGAACGAGTGTCTTACCCACTAGGCTACTACCACCATGTCATACATGTAAACGGGATACTGATCCTTCACCGGAACTCAGAAACCTCTTCATGTTACTTTTACTGTTTTACTGTCTAGTGCTGCAGTGCAGCTTTATATTCATCTCTATTATGTCTATATGTCATATATTACAGATCTGTATATGCATTTATACATATAAAAAAAGTGTATATATACACCACACACAGCCTATGCTCATTATTATATTTCCTCTTTTTTGAAAGCTTTCTCATCATTGCTTTAATATACAGTACAGGGGTACATATTTGAAAACATTGTTATACTTCTTGAATCTTGAACCACTATGCATGACTATGCTACAAAAGATAGTAAAGTTTGATAATGTATAATTGCTTACTTTAATTCAGATGGGAGGCATTGATATATAGTTTCTGCAGAGTTCTGGCTCAAACGAACGCATGTAAATTCTTACCTTTGAATCGCTCCAGTAGGTGCCGGCCCACGTACCAGCATGCCGTTTCAAAGTTTGGAAAGGGAGTGAGGCTGGCGACCTTCAATCGTTTTTCTATTTCATATGCCCTGAAAAACACACAGCGGCATTCCAAAAAAAAAAAAAAAAGTGACTTAATGAAACCGCACGGAAAAGCAGGGCCGATTTTCGCAGATGTGAGAAGTAGTGTGCGTCCGAGGGGCTGAGGTTCCCAAACGATGTGAAATGCGATATTTACTTAAGCTGTAACTACTTTCTCCTTCGCACAGTCTGCGTGGGTTCGAGCTGGAATGGCGGGGCTTTGACCTCTGGGCAGCACTCGAGAATGTAAACGCTGCCTACTGCCAAGCATGAATGCGGTTGCGTCTATTACACCAAGCTGGCTTTAAGTTAAACATGGGCCCAGATAAACATGTGAGATTAGCCAAAAGTAAAAGAAAACGTGATGCACTAATAGTACTGTCAGAGTGTCAATGCAAAAAAAATCTATCCCAAAGAATAAGCCAAGTCGTAATGAGCCACTATTATTCAAAATCTGTAAAAACACATTTTCAGCTATTATTTCAAACTTTTATAATGAGAAGTCATTGTCAGGAGAGCGAAATATGAGTCCAGTAGAAACAATGATGGTGTGCTGCAAAACCCATTATGCTAACCTCATCTGCATCTCCACACTCAAATTGTGGACAAAGTGGCCAGAGAAGGCCAAGCAGTCCACAGGAGTCAGTATTGCATTAATCCATCCTGGAAGAAAACGACAAAAGAAAAGAAGAGGAGTCAGTAGAACATACCACCAACCAGAAGCTACCCATAAACGATGTCATTTTCAGGCACCCGGCCACCTACTGAAGATCCTGAGTGGACACCTCAAGCATAACTTAGCAAAGCACTTCTAGATTCTATACAGGAACCTCACCTGATGGAATGAATAGAGTTTGGCCCTGCTTCAGCGTGCATTTGTAACACTTGTCCACCTGGTCTGCGAAGAACATCTCGGTGTGATTGGACGAGGATCTCCATCGCTCATACAGGGAAAGGTTAGCAGAGGTGGGCTTTATCAGGAAGAAGATCTTCTCCCCCTGAAAAGACCATGGCGGCAACCATTTAAATGCAAACCGCTTTCACCTCAAAGCAGATGAATCAGTGCTAAGGCTGTTCTCTTTTTTTTTTTTTTTTTTTGTACCTCAAGAGGAGAGAAACATTAAACAGCCTGAGACTTCTCTCACAAGCTAGCAGCATTAGCAAGCAATGCACCAATCAATACAAAAAACATTAGATGCTATTCATTTTTGATGCAGTTTTCACTTCATCTCCCATAACATTCCAACTTCATTTCCTGTTCACCAAAATAAATTACCTTTAGAACATGGTACCAGACAGAAGCACCTCCGCATTCGATATGGAAGTCTGTGTAGCTGTCCTTCACACAGATCAAACAGTACTTGGTCACCTTTGGCTTCCCAAGTAAAGCGTCATCGGGCCAGTAATTCTCCACCCATGACAGCCTTCGGACGATCTGCGGGCTCTCCACAATGCTGTCCATCCTTTAAGTTTAATAACAACACACAGCAATTCAGTAGATATTCTAACTCTAATCTACCTGTATATTGCAAAATATCACAATGCACCATTAAGAAAGAAAGAAATTCACTCAATTCCAGGAATAAAAACGCTATTTTAACATGATGCAACATTATAACTGCCAGTTAATTGCCACAAAAGATCATATGATACTGTTAAATATGTAAGAAAATTTAGAATGTCAGTTCCATATTGCCAATTGCATATTTTTATTCTAATGATTTTAGTACAATCTGGCTGTTTAGCATTCAATATAATGTGGGCTGTAAAATATATCACATACCTAGTGTCAGAAAATTCTAAGTTGATGACACTGAGGACTTTCTTTCGGTTTGTGCTGTAGTAGTAGTCAACAAACTCCTTCAGCTTCATTTTGCTGTCAGTCTGTTTAGTGACATCCACAACATCGACAGCAACATCTGGACCTACATGAAAAACCGCATGAAAGTGTTATTTTGCATAAACCACGCAGATCAAATCCATGCAGATATTCTCTCTCAATATAATAAAATGGATAAAAGAGAAAAGTTTACTATGTAAAATATTACTAATAGTTTTAATCAGCCTCTGGCGCCCCCTTGAGTACAAGACTAAAACCTATTAAGACTGACAAATACATGTCAATGTGAGTAACATTAACTCTTCTATTGGAGTAGGATCTGTCAGAACATTCAGAACCTGGTATGTCTTTAAATGTATTTTTATTAACCTATATTCTTATAGCCTCTTTCTAATCATGTCATTTCAACTCAGTAAAGGAGTACAACTATAGGGAAAAATGTTTTTCATACCAACATAATTTTCTACATCACTGACGTAGAATGTAGGGGCTGGCATGGATATCCCCAGGCCATCTTTCTTCAGCACCAAAATAGGTTCAGAGAAACAGTTTTCCTCCAGATAGTCCATCGTCAGCTGACTTCCAGTCAGCTTGACCACTACATCTTCAGAGCTACAATAAAGAGACATTAACTCCATAAAAAATTTGCAATAAGTCTGGAAAAGTAATTATATTTTATCCAGCTTGATGCTAAGGTTAGTGTTCACAGTCTCTCCATAACTGGTCTTAGAGCGCCATCTTCTGACAGCCTTATGAAGTGCACATTTGTAAATGTAAGGACTGCACTGCTACACTACGATGTTCTTCTTTATATTTTCAAAGGAATTTTACTTCACCTGGGGAACGTCCTACTGCGCAGCTCTTTTATGAAGACCTGACTGCCATTTTGAACTGGTTTGACATCTGTGCTCTGCCCTGTGTCATGCTTGTTCCAGCTCTTTTTCTTTTTCACTGAAACGGAATGGGGAAAAAAAACAATAAAATGCATTTAAATCTCAAAACAAGAAAGATTCACGAACCATTTTAAGTAACGATAAGCCTGTTTTTACTCATGTAGCGAGAAGAACTTACATGTAGATTTTCCATGGGTCTTCTCGCAGTTTGGACAGTGATAAATGTCGATGTCTGGAGCGTCATCCTCATCGACCCCAACACAGCTGACCGACAAAGTACAGTAATATTACCATTCAAAATGATAAAATAAGATAGAAATCAAAGTGTTTTAAAGTGCCACTAACGTACAAACAGCAAACAGGTGCACATTCATATCACGTTTATCACTCCAGTCAGATAACCTGTTTTTAGTTCTAGTGTATGTATATATGAGTATTCCCTGAGCACCCCTAATATCCCCATCAAATTCGAAAATAATTATATCATATTCACTTCATATTGTTATAACATACTAACAACGTACTAATCCTACCTGGCCGCACGTGAAAACAAGTATTTACAACACAGGAGGAGAGTATGTGAGCGGCCAGCATGTTGAGTTTTAGCATCTGGTGTTATTTAGCGTTATTCTCCCAGCATTCCTGGTTCCATTTTGTGGTGGTAAATGGAAGTCATTTGTTATAAATCCAACAGTCGTGGCCAAAGAGAATGACACAAAGTTTTGAGAAAGACAAATACTGGTTTTCACGAAATTTGCTGCTTCCGTTTTTAATGATGGCAATTTGCATATACTCCAGAATGTTATGAAGAGTGAATTACAAAATCCCTCTTTGCCATGAAAATCTAACTTAATCCCCCCCATTTCCACTGCATTTCAGCCCTGCTGAGATAATTTCAGTGATCTTCCCGTTAACACAAGTGGGGGTGTTGAGGAGCACAAGGCTGGAGATCGTTCTGTCCGGTTGGTTGAGTTAGAATAGGAGACTGGATGCTTTAAAAGGAGGGTGATGCTTGAAATCATCGTTCTTCCTCTGTTCACCAGGAATGCACCGGAATGGCAGCAGGCAGGTGTGAGTAGACCCGCACACACAGTGAGGCAAAGACTTTTGGAGGATGGCTTTCCGGATGTTCGGGGGCATCTGGAAAAATGACTGTCCGGAGACGAAATGGTGAGCGCTACCATCAGTCCTGTCTCGTGGCAACAGTAAAGCCTCCTGAGACCATTCATGTGTGGGGCTGCTTCTCCTCCAAGGGAGTGGGATCACTCACAATTTTACCCAAGAACACAGCCATGAATAAAGAAACATCCTCCGACAGCAACTTCTCCCAACCATCCGAGAACAGTTCGGTGAAGAACAAGGCCTTCTCCAGCATGATGGAGCATCGTGCCACAAGGCCAAAGTGAGAACTAAGTGGTTTGGTGAACAAAACATTGAAATTTTGGGTCCATGGCCAGGAAACTTCCCGGACCGAACTTGTGGTCAATCCTCAAGAGGCGGGTGGACAAACAAAAACCCACAAAAAAAACACCGATTGTGAAGGAATGGGTCGCCATCAGTCAGGACTTGGTCCAGAACTTGATTGACAGCACGCCAGGGCGAGTTGCAGAGGTCTTGGGGAAAGAAAGGGCCGACACTGCAAATATTGACTCTTCGAAGTAAAAGCCTTTGAAACGTATAAAATGCTTGTAATTGCACTAGTAACGTGAAGTGATCGTCACATGTGATACGCTGCAGCACAGCACACGGTGCACAGAGTGAAATTTGTCCTCTGCATTTAACCCACCACTGCCCACGACTGACAGAAAGATCTAAATACACTGAAGCAGCAAACTTTGTGGAAAAAAACAGTATCTGTGGTTCTCAGAACTTTTGGCCACGGCTGTGGAGAGCCAACGCAGCTGCATTCTACGCAGGACGTCTTCGTCCACAAGGTCCAACGGCGGATTCCTTCCACGAGGTGGCCCCCGGATCTCCGTCCCAGAGCGCACATTGAGCTGGGAGGCTCCGGCGTGGGTGATGTTACAGCCGTACACTACGCCACAGGGTGTCCCAGACGGGGTCAAATGAGGCTTTGGGTGGGGCTCTCCCAGTGAACGAACGCGTTCTCCGTCCCACTTACGCACGCTGTCGTGCTCGTACTCGGGGGGACAAGGGGACATTTGCACACTTTCTGTGCCTTTAATCCCTCAGAGCGTAATCTGCAACTGGGTTCGTCTGGAAACGGTCAGCGGCCGCACCAGACGGCGTTCGCGTGACATCACGGGCCGCGTAGCGCAACCAGCCGCCTCGCGTGGTAAACCGAGACCCTGTCCTCGAGTTACACGGCTGTTTACACCAGGGACTCCTTTTTTCGCCGGCTGCATTCCGCGCAGCATCTCGACGGGCCCCGGGCCTCTCGCGCCGCTGAGCGATTCGGCTCCGCCTCTTTGCAGCCTCGCGTCCGGCCGTCGCAACCGAAACGCGGACCAGACCGAGATGGGAACCGTGGCGCTACTGCCGACGTCATGACGACGCAACCAGCAAACCTGATTAGCATGTCAACAGGAGGCAACTTCCGAACACGGAGGCCTTGCTAGAAATCCGGGTCAATATTCCTGGGCTGACTTTGTAAATGATGCGATTGATTGATTGATTGATTGATTGATTGATTGATAAGGCTGCAGTCTATGGAGCAATTAGGCAGGCTGTGGAAAAGGCACAGAAAACATTAATGGAATAAGTGGACGTGGAAAGGGAGGGAGGGAGGGGGGTACCCTATACTGATCAATCGATCAACACCCCGGAGTGGTGTGACTAAGCAAAGTCTATCCCAAAGCTCCGGGCTGATCCCGGTTACGGTTTTTCTTCCCCACCCCGGTGCAGGGGGACACAAATCCGAGCCGCAGCTACAGGAAGCACGCAGAGGCGGAATAGTGCTGACGCGGCGTGCCGGAGGACAAGGTTACTCCCCCCCGCCACCGCCCACGGCATCGTCGTCGTCACTCATTAACACCCGAGAGGGCCGAGACGCACCGACACCGGAGTACCGACAGCCGTTCTGGCAGTGCCCGTCGGGACAGGGAAGGTGATGCTTTCACTGCACAAAAGGTGACAGCGGTGACAGGGTCGTCACCCCCCCCCCACGTCTAAAGGCTAATGGTGCGTTTGCGATCGTCTTAAGCACATTTCCGGTCACTATGACAGGCTCACAGGCCACAGGAAATAAAAGGCCCAGGACGGTGAAAAACCTCCCCAATCCTGCCCCCCCCCCCCCCCGTGCTCTTGACCTGCCGCACAAATTACAAAGTTGATTCGAATTAAGGAATGGCCGGAGTGAAACGTTTCAGGGAGGCTTCGGGATTCCCTGTGGCTGCAGGGCAGGAGACCTTGTCTCTGTTCAGGCGACACGGCTGCGACCTTCCAGCATCTTGCATCCTGTTGGCGGCCCTGACGACGCGCTCCACGGCGACAACGACTTGCGATTCGGAGGAAGCTAAATTAAAGCCTAGCACAGATGTCGCTTATTCACAAGCCAAAGCGCCGAGTCGATTCTTGTCAGAGTTGCAACACGACAGCGTCGCAAGTTTTAAATTGTGTCTTAAGTTATGGGGCTAAACGTAATTTCTACGCGCAACGGGGACGACGAAGGGGTTCACGCTAAACGCGCGTAAATATCGCGGTCCGTCTCACGCGTTATAGCGCCTCGGCGTGCGCGATAAGTTCATTAAAAGTAAAGTGGACGTGAGACGGGCGCCGGGGTCGAGACAAAAAAGCAGCTCCCACCCACCCACCCATTATCCCGCTGCGCTAACTCGTCCACGCAGCTGTCATTGCGTTCCGTGTTTTTTTTTTATTTTTTTAGCGGAGTTAAACCCGACGTGTACGCGAACCACCGCCGCACCCACGGGAGTCTTTATCGCCGGTCTGTTATAACATTGTCGTCATTATTCACCACCCTGGGACCCGGCTTCGACCTGCAGCGGTCTGGTGCCGTGCAGCTATTCTTCAGCCCGGAGCGCCATTCGACGACCGGGGGGAGATATCGCGATATCTCGCTGCCATCAAGTAAAAATAAAAGATTAAAAAGCTAAAAACGGAAGAAAGGGACGACGAAGGGTCGCGCGTATGCACCGAGAAGCGGGCGAGGGACGCGGCCAGTCCGCGGCTAGCGCGATCCCGGCGCGGAGAGATCACGCCCCGCCGACGGTCCGCGGACCTTCATGATTCTCGCGGACGCGAGAATTACACGAAGCCGAGAAACCGAGCGCGGCGGCCGCCTAATGTCTTCCCCCCCCCACCCGCGTTCTTTCCTTCCCTCGTTAACAAAAAAGCGTCCCCGCCGAAGCCAGCTAAATATAACTCCGCCTTCTCCTCCGAGCGGCCTCGCTCCTCCGGCGGGCGAAGGCGCAGACACGCACACGGCGGAAAAAAACAAGCGCCAAAATGGCGCGCAGGCGGCCGGGGAAGGGCGAGGAGAGGCGGCCGCGCGTTTACCTGCCGTGGAACCAGTCCTTGCAGGCGTCGCACTCGATCATAAACTGGGTCACGTCGTAAGGTAACCTGCAGACGCAATACACTGGCGCGGTCGTCGCCATGTTAGATCGGTCCACGACAGCGCCGGAGAGACGGGGCAGCGGGAGCCCTCCTGCAGCCAAAATTGCAATATGAAGATCTCGCCGGCCCCCCCCGCCACCGCTCCAGAACCAGGCTTGCGGCTCCTCTGGACATAAATTCAAAATCCACGAGTCCGGTCCGGGTCCGATGGTGCATTTGAAAAAAGAAAAAAATGAAAAAAAAAAAAAAGGCGGAAAAAATGAGAGTGGTAACAGGAGGAGGGAAAAAGAAAAAGGAAAAAAAAAAAAAAAAAAAACCCTCACAATCGGGCCGCCGACGGAGCGCCGAGCGTATATAGTTTCCTGAAGTGCATTATTACGTGCGTGGCCCCCGGTGACCGTACAGTACCGAGACTTCCACGGGTCTCGGCAGGAACGCGTATCCTCTCATTGCGGCGATCCGAGCGTCATTAGCGCTGCAGCTGTTTCGCGGGGGATCCCGGGACCGCGGGAAGAGGAGAGAGGGAGAGAGGGAGGGAGGGAGGGAGGAAGAGAGACGACGACTACGACGACGCCGCCGGGGATCTCCGCAGCCGGGACCGGCGTTACAGCAGTTTTTCTGTCGGCGTGACATCACAACAACGCGGCCAACAGCGCCAATAAAAACAGATTATTATTATTATTATTATTATTTTTTTATCAGATCAAGTGATTATAGTGACGTTTATTTTAATGTAAATTACTATAATGGCCATTTAACAGACACGTGTCTAATGATATTACAGTTTTTAGTAATAGAGGTTGTCATAAAAAAAATGATCAGATCCAGCGATATAGTAATAACAAAACATTTATTTTAAGGTAAATTACTATAATGGCCATTTAACAGACACGTGTCTAATGATATTACAGTTTTTAGTAATAGAGGTTGTCATAAAATTATCAGATAAAGTGATAAAGTAACAGCAACATTTATTTTAAGGTAAATTGCAATAATCGCTATTTAACAGACGTGTCTGTAATAATATTAGTTTTTACATTTACATTACATTTACAGCATTTATCAGACGCCCTTATCCAGAGCAACTTACAATCAGTAGTTACAGGGACAGTCTCCCTGGAGCAACTTAGGGTTAAGTGTCTTGCTCAGGGACACAATGGTAGTAAGTGGGATTTGAACCCGGGTCTTCTGGTTCATAGGCGAGTGAGTTACCCACTAGGCTACTACCACCCCCCTTTTTAGTAATAAAGGTTATAATTACATTTTATTTTACAAAAACCATACATAATTCACATGGTGTTAAGGGGGCAAATTTTAACAGGGGGGGGGGAAATAATAAATAAAAGCCCTTATTTTAAGCCCTTGTGCTATCATTTCCACCCAGTCCTGTTAACGTGATAATGGCCTTGATGGCCTTCCAGTAGATGGCAGGCTCAGTCTCACAATTTATTACCTATGCGTTGAGTAATAACAATAAATATGCAGAGAAGACACGATTATTTAAAGCAACCTGAATAAAATAGACAAGGAACTGGCTTCAGCAGTAATTACTGCAACCAGCGGCACTTGAGCAATAAATGCAGAACTGGTAAACTTCATCTAGTCAAGATGAACAAACCATGGCCCAAACACTGGATTTATACTAAAAGAATAAAGACTTTTATTAAGCATTGTAAGTTGCATTCAGTTTCCTTCAAATACGCCACACCACAATCCATCAACAATCACTCAAACCCAACAGTAGTTCATTCTTTGACAATCCATGAGTTAGGTAAGAACTCCGATCAACTTACATCAAGGTAACCTATTTAGTCTTGCGGGCGGGGAACTGGGGAGTACACCATATTTCTGATCACTAATGTGCAATGAAAAGCATCAGGAGGATTAGATGGAAAAAGTTAAGTAATGATTCTTGTTTAGAAGTACAATAAGTTTCTTGAAAACACTAAAGTAAACATCAAAAATGGCTATAGGTTTTGCTTATGCTAAACTCTGAATGGGAAGGTCAAGCGCCTGGCCGAACTTGTTTTCCAGCTACGAAAAAAGGGGGGTAAATTTAAGATAAAAGCTTTTTTTCAACAGTTTTTCTTCTTTTTTTTTTTCCCAGAGAGATGTGAATCGCTAACATGAATGCAGAAAACAGCAACAGAGAACAATAATGTATACAGTTATGAGTACACCAGGGTTAACAATATTCAACGTGGCTAGATAATGTTTTTGTAAAAAATTTTTTGATTAAATGCAACAGAGGTCAATAAAATCACAAAAAATTTAAGGATAGAGCAAATCAGTTACTGACTAAACAGTTAACACCGTTATAGGACTATTACTGATCATTTGCCTTTTTTTCATTTTCCAAATGGGCACAGTACTTGTAAAGATGGAAGAAAAAGGACAACATGCATAATAACTACACACCTTTTAAAATTGTGAACCATGCATAAAGTTCAGCGGAAACAGTTGTACTAGGTTCTACATTTGAGTCAAGAAACCACATTGATCACTGATGCATGGCTATTTCAGACACAAAATGTATCGGCATTGCTTTTTCTTTTCTTTATTTCTTTAAACGTCTCGTCGAAAAAATATCTGCATCATTTGTGATTTAATAACCGCTTCTTGATGTGTTACTTATTATATAGCTAAATTATGACATAATGAGATCAGAACTTAAGCTGCTGTATTTAATTCTACAATTACTTAAATTTCAAAAAAACATTCTGCACATTTTAATAACATGTTTAACCCACAATGATGACCCCATGTGAGAAATGTGGTTCTTGGTTTCTCTCTTTTCACTTGTGAGATCAATTCTTGTATAAATTGTGACCCAAAAAAAAAAAAAAAAAAACTATCACAAATGGCAAATATATGGTGCCAAGTACTGGAAGAGTATCTCAACATGTAGGTCCTAAGGACATCCCAATGAGAGTATTATTTTCTGGTTTTAGTATCACAAGAGGAAAAAAACAACAACAAAAAAAAAAACTTAAATGTAACCAGTTTGAGACGTGTAGTTATCCGTGACAAGGGATTGAACCATCTTACTCCTTTATACTGGTAGTAGTTTTCTATAGAACTGGTATACTTGTCATTTGCTTTGTTTTTGAGAGAAATAAAGTCATCACTACTGTTTTTAACTCCCTGGCTTGAAAAAGAGGGATTTTGAATTTCCTTACAGCCTCATATTTGCTTTCGGAGAGGAAAAAATGCACACCAACTGTAGGCTTTCCATCTTTCCAGATTTTCCTAACCCTGAACAACCAAACATCCTTCACCCTCTCTACAAAAATAGGTTTACTCTTCTTTTTTTAAGACAGCGGCGCCCAGAGCTTCGTCTCTGTTGTGCTCGCTGTCTGCATTTAGTGCATTTAAATGAGGATTAGTATTGCACATTTTAGAGTCATTACTAAAGGCACTTTCAGGTTGGTTGGGAGCCCTGCTATCATCTTTGCTCCCATTCAGCTGCTCTGCCTCTTTACCCTCTACACCGTTCTCGGCTGTGGAGCTCTCTGAGGACAGAGACTTGGTCTCCTCCGCCTTGGGCTTATTCCTCTCCTCATTCACCGTAGACGTGTACACCGGCTTGATCTGTTAGGAACACAGACAAAAAAAAGCTGTTCAGAGAAAAGGTGCTGAAGAAAAGCACGAAATGATTATGACAAAACAGTTCTGAAGACCAAAGATGCATTTTGGAGAGATGCTGGGAATTAATAATTAATCACCACTTCTCTTTCATTTTATTGATGCTTCAAATCTTTATATCCTACCATCTCCACAACATGTACTTGTGTTGGTTTTAATCTTTAATATACCCTCAATGGACAATTTGTGTTGCTCATAAGAAGGATGCCATAGTCTACAGTTAATATATAAAGTATATAGTAAATAATCACCACTCACTGGTGAACATCATGCATATGCAACCATCTACGTGTGGGTGCGGCTATATATGTGGCAATTAACAGTCTCCTGTTTCTGCAGTTTCTGACAGCTGATAACAGTGTTATTTGGTAAGGATACCTAATAAATAGCAAATTCGTGTGTATGTTAGTGAGGTGTCCATATTAAAAATACATATTACTGTACACAGTACCGTACCATAGGGATTGTTCTTACACACCTGGTACACCTGACTCTTGAATCCTCTACCGTAGAATTTGGCTCCTCGACCAAATGTCCTTATAACAGGAGTTGAGATCACACCTCTTGGTCGACTGTGGAGCAGCATGGTTAATTCTCACAACCAAAAACACAATATATCAGATCTGATCAGGTCAGACACCTTTTGAAATCTTATTTGTTTCCACTTAATAAAAAGCTGCACATAATAATAATGCTTAGTGCTCATAATCATAATATGCATTAAGAAACAAGCATAGAAAAACAGAAAACTGTAAAAAGAAGTCGATGCAAAAGAGACAAACACTGCTGACCTACCCTCTAGACGGTCCACCCACTGACACCACCTGGATGGGAAAGGCGCCTCGCCCACGGCCACGCCGAGTGCCAGCCCACTGGCCAACCACGGTGCCAGCAATCTCAAGTTTGCCACCCTGCGAGGAAATGGTCTGAAGCCCTGGCAGGGAGGTAAAGGAATCTTACAGCCACATCCGAATACCCAAAAGAACCCCCCTCCATCAGAACAGCACAGCCTGTGATCATAACACTACTACTTCAGACCAATCTGACAGCAGTGCGAGAATTCGGTCATTTAACCTGGTTAAAATGTGACATTTGAATGATTGACATTTCAAAAGCTTTAAGATGCACATTTTTGGTTTATAAGATGAAGAAGTTCTTGATATTCTAGTTATTGTAATGTGATTATACTATGCAGATATGGGCTGATAAAACTCTGAGAAGTTTGATAACGTCAGTACTCCAGCTCTTACCAGGCATTCCTCTGCCCCTGGATTGTGGTGGGGGCATGGGAGGTGGGGGGTAGAAGGTACCGTTGGGGGGATAGAAGGGCATGCCATGCGGTGCCGGCGGAGGGAACGGGAGGTGGTGTGGCGGTGGCCGAGAGAAATTCAGTCCCTCTAAAATACTCTGCCGCATTTTCTCCACCTTGGCTACCAGTTCGTTCTATGGGGAGAAACAAAGAAGTGACAACACCCAATATGCACAAAGTAGTATCTTCGGCCTGAAAAACATAAAATACTTCATTAGCACAAAGAGAAAAAGAAAAAATGTTAAACTAGTCATAACATTGACAGGCAAAGTGAATAATTATGGTAGCACCTTGCAGTGGGTGGTGTTTATAAGGCAGCAACAAGTGGACATTTTGGCCTTGAAGTTGAAAAAAAAACAGTGACAAGGACCAAATTGTGATGACTGGGTGGGCTGGGTTACAGCATCTCCAGAGTCTCCTCAAAATGTGTTTCCACACTGACCCCAAGTTCACCAGCAAAAACCCCTCTAGAGGACATGCGAGCATCAGAACGGAAAAATAGAAGAAGTTGTCCCCTTCTGGGCACAAGATGGCAAAATAATGCTCCATGGGAAGAAGACAAGGCAGCGGAGGAGGCATATTGCTTTGGGCATTGTTCTGCTGGGAAACTGAGGGTCCTGTTTTTGTGTGGAAACTGTATTCCCTGATGGCAGTGTCCTCTTTCAACAGAATAAGGCACCACGCAACAGAATAAAAAATTGCTTTAAAATGGTTTGATGTGTTGACTCCAAATTCTCCACTCCAACTGATCAGATAAGATGATCCTTTATTTATTTGTTAGTTTATTTTCAACTGTGGGATGTTCTGGGAAAGATGGGTTGGGACAGCTTTTGGAGGCAAAATAGGGACCTAGATATTACTTAGGTGTTTGGTCATAAGGTTGTGGGTGATCAATGTCCTAAAACAAATATTTTACACTATCTGGCACCTAGAGTATTTGCATTCTATCATTATAGTATTACTTTAGGCTACCAGTGGTTCAGTTCTTATCAATGCTGGATCCTCTGCCGTTTGTATGCATTTACAAATCAATCATACCTGGCATTGGCATTTTGGACCTAGATCCTTCATTCAATCAGCTGTGTGCAGTAATACATCATACCATAAAGTTATGGTGCTTTACCTGACCATCACAGAGGTCAATGAGGGGGGCTTTCTCCCTGTTGGCCTTGATGAGTTTGCTTTGGAGAAGCTTGCCATCAAAGTACATCCAGGGGCAGCAGTGCTCCCAGGGGATTGGCTGGCCACATGAGTCGTTGGCGAACAGTGCCATGTCTACCCCACTCATAAACAGGGCGGCCAACTGAACACCTCGCGGATCCAGGTTGTCAATCTGAGGACAGAAACATTAACAATGTGCTCAATTACCTTCGTCGGTCATGATGCGCAAACACCGACAAGACCCTTGGTGCCACAGAAACAGGGAGGGACAAAAACTAGGAGCAGCCCAGCCGCCACATCAGTCAACCAGGCTCAAAGCACAAAGCAAGCGTGAGGAAGCCCAACTATTCAATCTGTCCGCAGCAGCGAGCCACTCTTTCCAGCGACGCACAAAGCCAGCGAGAGCGGCCTATAGACAGCCACATTGCACAGCATTCACACCCTGACAGAGACAGCACAGCAAGGACAAACAGCGTGGACACAAAAGAGAAGCGCAGCTCTACGTGGATGGCTTACACAACATCGACAGAATACACTCGGAGCTAATAATTAACCAACTCGGCGATGCAAGTTACAGTAAACCATCCACACACATAAAAACCATCCACTCAGCGCTCTCATACAAGTCATAAAAAAAGATAGATCATCTTTTTTTTTTCCTTCCAGTCTGCCATGAACACATGCTTAGCTTATAAGCTTTGTGTAATGATATGAGGCGTGTCTGGTAAAATCAGTGATCTGGTAGTTTTACAGTAATCCACCCCAGAGGTAATTTGATCCTGTTGTTAATGAGGGTTTTAAATGATATTTGAACCCAATCCTCCTCCTCCCCTTGCTCCTTTACGGATTTCTCAACAAGTGCGCAGCTGACATCACCAGACTTTCACTGGACACCCCTCATATAACAAATGACTACACAATCACCTTCAGCTCCTGCAGCTGGTCTGGTTCATATAGCTTAGGAGAAAGTGCTTGGGCTAGGAAAGCGTCAAGTTCATTACGACGCAAAATTCTTACTCCTGGCCATTGTAACATAAACCTGAGGCAAAACACAGAAGGGAACAATATTACAAAACCAGGAACGGATTCTGAAACCCACCTGACTCTTAGGCTTAATTACAAATAAAAATTCAGACCAAATTAAATTAAAACAAAAATAAATGTTAATAGGGTTAATACTTTTTATCCAAAACCACAATTTAAATGGGCTTTAAATAAAGACTTGAATTGACCAATAATATGTTAATATGATACAGGCAGAGGAAGTAGGAGTTAATTTATTCAACCAAATATAGGCAGTGGTTTTGAACTTTTCAACTGGTGACCCACAAAACAGGCTCCTGCTCTCTTACGAGAAAATATTCATAGATATATGCAAATCTATCTTACCTTCTGATGTACATATTCAATACAATAAATCAGACTGGCACTGGAAATTTTACGCTGACTGGACTAAAGTGTATTCTTGTACTATGCTTTTAAAATGTTGTTTGCACATAATAGCACTTTCACGTTTCTGTTATTAAGTCCACTTTCAAAAATAAATAAATAAATAAATTTTGCTAATTCATTCTCAGATATTTGAAAAACTGTGTCATGTGGTGTCCCACAACAGGGTTCGCTCTCACCGGAGCACACAGCAGAGCACCATGAGGGGTGTGGGAACATTGGCAGGATTCAGCATGGCTGGGGTGTCGGAACGCATGCAGGCCAGGAAGGCCCTCATCCTCCGGTTCTTGTCCTCCACGGCCTTGCCCAGCCACAGCTTCTTCAGGTTGGGGCAAGTCCACTCCCGGAAGGGCAGTGCCTCCACCAGCTCTGGTGTGTGGGGAGACTTGCCCTTATAGGCTGCCCACTCTTTTACGATCACTGGCTGATCTGTGGATTGATAAGTGGCCAAAACACCAAGTTGTAATGCCTGGCAGGTCAGGTTGCTGCTTGTTAATGAGGTTAAGCTATAAAAAGCTGAGGCACAGTGATTTTAAGGTGTAATAACACTTCTCAGAAGTGGTACACTTATTGCAATGTTATTTTCACTACTACAGTGTCACACGTCTGTTCACCCCCCCCATAAAAGTGGCATGGTTAAACAAACCATCTAAATCCTACTGCAAAGCCCATCTGCAGTCTTACGTCTTTTAAAAGGTACCAACAAAATGATAGTGTGGCGATACACTGGTGTTTGCATGTCACTCACACTCCGGGAGGCGGTTTCTCCTCATGGCAAGTCTCTCTGCCTTTTTCTTGGCCTCGGCCAGGCTGAACAGAACCCCGTAAACATACTGGCGGATGGGCCGGAACAGCTGCGCCGCGGAAGGCAAGTCTTTGTTAGCTTCGTCTTCGATGGTGACTGACAGCTTAATTTCGCCCTGCATAGAGAGACACCACCAACAAATACACAATTAGAAGGGCAGGGAGGGAAGCAGCACAGGGCACCTAAAAGATTCTTTTTTTTTTTTCCCAGTGTTCTTATGAAATATGAGCAGAGAAACCGGTTTGACTGCTCTGTAGTGTTCATAACAGAGACTCCAACATGGTAAATGTATACGGAGAAGAAGCAAAGATGCCGACAAAGCAGCTACAATCTTCTTCTAGCTTCACAGCCCGCAGTCATATTTTTAGCTGAATCATTTAGGATGTGCATCAGACTGAGCACCGGCTGGTGAAGGCAAGATTCATTTGCATAAAATTGTGATTTTGTCCCTGCTTTGTTTGTCCATTCACTTTGCTTGGAAATGTGCTGCAAAATTCTTACATAATATGACTGAGTAACTTTGATTGGTAAAGACAGCTGACAAGTTTTTGCACACAATGTAATGAGTCCTCTGCATTTAACCATCACCCTTGGTGAGCAGTGGGCAGCCATGATGGGGCTTTGCTCAGTGGCACCTTGGTGGCCCGGGATTCGAATCGGCAACCTTCTGATTATGGGGCTGCTTCCTTACTTGCTAGGCATTGCCAATGTCGTTAGCACTGCCCCAGTGCACTGTTGTACAAGACTACCCATTATCTTTAATAGCAAATCAAGAAATGACAATTAACCATAGTAACCGGCCACAGCCCTGCTGTAAACACAGGCAGAGGAAATGTATTTAGTACTGGATTTAAGGCGTGGTCATGAGGAAGCTAAGCTAACCAGTCAGGATTTCAGAAAACAACATGTCCTTTCGACTTCTGCCGTTAGGGGTCGCCACAGCAGACCACGATTTGGCAAAGGTTTTATGCTGGACGCCCTTCCAGATGCAACCCTTGGTTAAATCGAGTCCCATTCAGGCTAACTGGTGAACTGTGAAGACCAAAATCGACAAAAATGTGCAAATTCAAATTCCCAGCTTAATTTCAGGTCAAAGACCATCAGTGACCCAACTCAGCAGGATGTCTCACTGTGAAAGTGCTGTCGTACCTCTGCAAACCAACAACTACACTAGAAATCAATAACAATCACACTGGTTTAATGTAACTGCATATGGCACTGATCTGTGTAGCCATTTTGAAGGGATTTATACGGAGAAGACTAAAAGAAGTCCCAGTACGTTACAAAGTAAGCTGTGCTGCACAACTACTTACTGTACTGTGACCGTTGTCAGAGAGAGCATGTCAGTGTCAGTAGGAGTTTTATACAGCTACTCCGAATGACCCACCCATCCGGAGAGGTATTAGCCTAGTGGGTCACAGGCTCAAACTCAACGTACTACCATCGCAAGTTGCTCTGGATATAAGAGCATCTGCTAAAAAGCCTTGAATGAATGAACACCACCCACGCTTGCTCTCACTGGCTATTCACGCGGCTCATCGTTAACAGTGTACATGCATGCCAGAGAGCAGTTCATTTATTGCTTTCCATTTCACTCAGCAAAAAAAAAAAAAAAAAAACTGCTAACCACACCACAGTAACAATGAGGGCTTTGGAAGAAGAACGTGTACAGTGCATCTGAGAAACTTTGAGAGAGCTTGAATGCAGTAAAGAAGATGGTCTTGCACATTTACCAACAGTGTGTGACATTTTCAAAATGGTTAAAACAAGCCTTTAAAAAAAAAAGTCCCGTCTTACTTTTTTTTTTTGCTTTTATATGGGTCTTAGTGGTCCCATCATTCCAAAATTTCACCTTAGTGCAGAGTTATAGCCATTTTTAGCCAGGCACACAATGAGATTTCCTCAGTACTCGCCATTTCAGTGTGTCTGTAGCATTAAATGCAAATGAGGAGAAGAGACGTGACGAGGAGGAGAGCGGCCTGTAGATGTTGAGGCAATTCACGGAAATGACAAACACCATTCACAAACCACAATGTTTGGCGCTGACAGAAAATAGTGTTCCTCTGGCTGGAAAAAGCGTGAGAAACGGCAGGTAACTTTTCCCCTTATGATGACATAATAGCAGAAATTCCAGATCCAGCCGTCTGAGCTGCCACCCTCTGAACGGCGAAACAGAATGACCAAATCGCTTTACAGCCATCACCATTTCTAGCCATTGCAGGACCATAGTCAGATTAGGGGAACTCGTATTAATGTTAAATTAGGGCTGTGCGATATGGCATCAAATTCATATTGCGATATAAATATGCTTCTGAAAAGTTCAATTCAGAAACAGGACTTTTTTTTTTCTTATGTAAAAAGTTACAGATAGAACATTGGCAGCCTTAAAAAGGCAGTATCTTGTGGGCTTTTGATAGTAACAATCACATTCTGTAAAAGCAAAATACCTTCTAATTACTGAATTATTGCTGTCGCCAAAATGAGATTTATCTTTTGCTTGCTAATACCGCCCACCCCTACTACAGCTGACGATTATGTATGCAATTGTAAAGTCTGCCATCATTACAACCATGCAGCTGTCCCTAAAATAGAAGGATAAAAATAGGAGCTAGTGGTGTGACTACACTTTTTATTCAGCCAGAACAGGCTATGAAATAAACAAAACGCTTCCAAAAGCACGAGGTGCAAAACAGACTCTAAGGTCTTTGGATTTCTGTGCAAGGAAACTCTCCTAACCTTGGTCAAGACGTGGTAAATGTAAGGGTACATAAGGCCCTTCTTGTGCCGGTGCTCAGCCACCCGCAGCACCTCGGGGGCCACCAGAGGCAGGGGCGGCGTGGTAATGTCCATGTGGTTCCTGGTTGGCATCGAGAGGAGGGATGGAATCTGTGCGTTCATACCATGAGGACTGCCCACCTCCAGCACCGGACTCTCCGAGGGATCAGACTGGGTACACGGAATACAGGGGGGAAAAAAATTATTACACCATTAACCAAACCTGCAGCCCTGTCTACAATCTTGCAAGATGACAAACAGGCTCTTATCCCTGGAAGAAAATAAAACATAAAAATATATATTAAAAAAAAAATACTGAGCATATCAACTTCTAGCACTTATCAGCGTAGTGCCAGGCTCTTAACTATAACTGTTTATCTTAGGTGGTGGTGGGCAAGTGATGAAAGCATGCAGCGTATGTGTCCGCTTGCTTGAGAACATGTGCTAATTAAAACCACAACTTACTTTAATTTGGTTCCCCAGGTCTCCCTCTGGTATGTTGTCCATCTGATTACCTTGCTTTTCCCATCCCTTATGGTCACTTATATGACTGTGGAGACACATGAACCATTAGCGGTTTTATCGATAAACTAATGAGCTGCAGCCACACAGTTTACGTGGTTTCTTTGTTGTGCCGCGCATTATATTAAAATATGACAGACACTTGATGTCTCTCACTTCTGTTACTTTGACTATATGCAAGAGATGAGAGACTGTAGACGAGTCACAAGGCCTTACAACAAGCTAAGCAATTATTTCAGACTGCACAGCAATTTTTAAATCACATCTCCACAATGATTTCCAAGCAAGGCGATTTATGGGGTGGACTATGGGAGCTGTTTAGGCTCAAGAAATATCTTATTTAAAATTGCTGTTCAATTTCTCCACAAATTATGTGTGTGTATATTTATTTATTCACTTTTTTCTGTGCTTGGTGATGCTCAGACATTTACATTACAGGCCAACAGTTTGGACCCACCTTCTCATTCAACGTGTTTTCTTTATTTTCATGACTAGACTCTCACTGACGGCATCCAAACTATGAATGAACACATGTGGAGTTATATACTGGCCTCCACAGTCACTGGACCTGAACCCAATCGAGATGGTTTGGGGTGTGCTGGACCGCAGAGTGAAGGCAAAGGGGCCAACAAGTGCTAAACACCTCTGGGAACTCCTTCAAGACTGTTGGAAAAGCATTTCAGGTGACGACCTCTTGAAGCTCATCGAGAGAATACCAAGAGTGTGTAAAGCAGTAATCAGAGCAAAGGGCGGCTATTCTGAAGAAACTAAAATATAAAACATGTTTTCAGTTATTTCACCTTTTTTCTTTAAGTACATAACTCCACATGTGTTCATTCATAGTTTTGATGCCTTCAGTGAGAATCTACCAATGCAAATGGTCACGAAAATAAAGAAAACACATAGAATGAGGTGTGTCCAAAATTTTGGTCTGTACTGTAGGTCTGCACTCACTTGGCAGTGGTGCCCGTAGACTCTTCATTCTCCGAGGAGGAGGACGTTGAGGACGTGTTAAAGAACGCTGGGTCCGCATGGTTGGGACTGCTGCCGTGGGCAGGGTTGATGGGCGATGATCTCTCATAAAGTGGCGTGTGCTTTCCTTCGTGAGGAATGTTGCCGAAGCTGTTCTGATCTGGGAGCCCTTTCCCCACCGAGTCCAGCGCCACACCAGGCTCGGCCAGCTGAGGCGAGTAGACATGCTGGACCTGAGATAAGAAAGGAAATGAAGACAAAGGTTTGACACTGTCTGGCGCATGAAAACATGGGCTTCACAGGTCCAGGCCAATTCCAGGAACTCACCCCAGTTTTCTCTGGAAGGGGAGCCTGTGGAATGTTGAGCATTTGTGGAGGTGCGTACTGTGGCACAACTGCAGGCACTCCAAATTGATTTGGTCTGACTGTAATAAAACAGGGAAACAGAGTTAACAGCCATCGGGTTTCCTAAGAACGAGGTGACATTTCTTGATGACAACTGGCTATATTTGCCCATTTAGCTTATCCTAGACACTACTGATTATGTGTGCAGTGTAAACTAATCCTTGTTTCTCATTTGCAACACAGCAGGCTTAACCCGACTGTCTCTTGCTTCACACGTACAATGTGAAGCAAGAGACAGTAAAGTTTTACACCTTTTCAGAATCATAATGATGTTTCAATATTGAAAGATATTATTTTTCTATATAATATTCAGAATTCCAGCATCTGATTAGGAAAATGATGTAGTTTAACCAGATCAAACCACCACCCTCACACTAGTGGGAAAATATGTAGGTTGGGAAAGAAGTCATGTTGCCAAGACATCAAAAGCTTAAAATCACAGCAACATTAGAAACAAATACTAATAGGGCTGTGCGATATCGTATAAAATTAAAATTGCTATATACATTTAACCATAGACGGCAGACTATATTGCGGTTTAAAATTTGGTAAGTAAATTTAAATGGAACTGTTTTTGAAAGGGTAACGTGTCCAATGCAAAGGTACTGCAGCAGGAAGTTGTATAATAAAATTTTTACAGCTACATCAACCTATAGCATAAATGTATACCAGATAAAACAATATCTGGCAATTCTACTGAAAGTTTACTGTGAAAGTTTAAGTGAAATAGCCGCTATTTATATAATGCGAGTGATTACAGAAAATCCTAAAATGTTATGTATTCACTGGTAGAGTTTACATTAAAATAATACCAGAAAATATTTCAAGAACACTATACTTGTTCATATTTTTTTCTTTTTTAAACTTCAATTTAGGACTTTTTAAATGATCCACGAAAAACCCTGTCGTGCGCTCTGTGCTCTCGCCCAAAACTAATGGCTCGTGCTTCAAGTAGACGTGGTTTCACGCAGATGTTGAGAGGGGTGGATATTTATGCAGTAGGTTGGTACAATCAAAATCTCTCCCGTTGCCCAAATTTACAAAGCATACTGATATACTGCTTTCACCGCGCAGCCCTAGCTACTAGTACACAGGCTATTTATTTACAATGTTGTTGTAAATTTGCCTTTAATAACAAGAGATGCACTCATAGAAGTGACTGGGAACCAAAGTGAGAACTGACAGCACTACTGGGAAACCGCTGCACTACAACACCTTGAAGGAGGACCCCTCCAGTGAACCTGCAATGAAACTTTTCAAGCTTTGGCACAGGAAAGATCTTCCAAACTGGCAACAACTATGCAAGGGGCCTTTCTAAAGGAGCCTATTTGTATGCACAGGGCATTACGGCCATTCCAGGCTGCATACAAGGACTGGGCACATGGGAAAATTTCTCACATTGCTGTGAGCTGGTCAGCTCTACAGAGAGGAAAGAGAACCAAACTTGCCTCCAAGCCCTGGCCTTAAAATACAACACATAAAACTGGAAAATGAAAGGGAAAAAATAACATTACACAGAAAAAATGAGTTTCAACAAAAACACAAAAATGAATGAAAAGCCAGACACCCTGCAGTTTTAAGTAAATACAAAAAAAAAAACAAAAAAAAAGCATAAATAAACCTACTAAATTTTCTCAGACAAATAATGACAGTATATCACCTATACAGATGTGACCATGGAGGTAGAGAACTATGCACGCAGCGTATTACAGATTACAGAAAACATTTCTTACCTAAATAAGGACAGAAGTGAGGAGGCTTGCTGGCTGCAGAGTAGTACTCCACAGCCATCTTGAAACGGAGGACTTTGTCATCGGTTCTGGACTAGAACACAATGCAGCCATATAAAACAGTTTACATTTACATTTACAGCATTTATCAGGCGCCCTTATCCAGAGCGACTTACAATCAGTAGTTACAGGGACAGTCCCCCTGGAGCAACTTAGGGTTAAGTGTCTTGCTCAGGGACACAATGGTAGTAAGTGGGATTCGAACCCGGGTCTTCTGGTTCATAGGCGAGTGTGTTACCCACTAGACTACTACCACTACCACAAACAGTTAGCTGGGATGATTGAGGTCTGACCACTTCACATGCCGAGTTCATTTTAATGACAAGGCAACTTTTCAACAACGTTATCCACAAATTTCTAAATTCTGCAATGAAACAAAACAAGCGGGCGGTCAGCTGCAGCAGATAACCTGTGAATGCCTGAAGATGTCTTTAGAGATGGCTTCCAGGTCATTGACATCTTTGAGGTTGCGGACGTAGTCCGCCACAGCCCTTATTACAACGTCACATGGGGGGAGCACGAGCTGGTGAGCACGCACCTGTTGTGGAAAGAGCACCCAGTCACACGTCCAAGAGGTCCACTTACAAAAAAAAAAAAAAAACAGATGCAGATTTTCTTTATGGCTGAAACATCAGACCAATAGGGACCCAAAAAAAAAAGTCTATAAAGCAATATTTTGGGATCCAGTACTGATATGTACAGTATGAAAAATAAACAAGCCACAATTTACCAAGACATCAGTATATTTTCTATATTGTTCTCAACTGTCCTTTAATATAAAAATTGTGACAGAATTTACAGCATTGTTCTGTCATCCTTTGCAAAAAATAATCTAGTCTAATAGACCAATAAAAACCTTGACAGGGCGGTTGAAATGATGAAACTTTTGCTCACAGAGTTACATTATTTTCAAAGAGGCTGTGCAGCTACGGAGGCACTGAAACCCTGGAGCAACATGCTCACGTCTTGAGACATGATGAGAACAAAGTCAATTGTCAGGGTCACAGTCATGAATCCTCTTACTGCAATCTAACTTTCAAATAGTGCCAGATTCAATTCTGTTTCCAGAATCAGAACTATTTTCGCCTGTTTTTGAAAAAGCACATGCACAATAGTTAAGTTATTCTTGCATAGTGCCAGACTATGTTTTATTCTGGTTGTCTAGGAAACTAGAGGTTTTTGCTTCTTACAGTGAGATTTATGTGTCCCTTGAAATTCCAACAAGAATGTAAATGGGATTAAATACTCTTGAGACGAAACCAGAAATCTGTGCATGCACTTCACCTATCCACGAAAATGACCTGAAAAACTGCAGTGGGCGGCCATGACAGGTGCCCGGGGAGTAGTGTGTGGGGACGGTGCTTTGCTCAGTGGCACCTTGGTGGATTGGGATTCGAACCTGCAACCTTCTGATTACGAGGGCTGTTTCATTAACAGCTAGGCCACCCTGTCCCGGCTCGTTCAAAGATTACAAAGATTTTTTTTTAACCAGACTTTCGAGATACCAGAAAAACTGGCTTCAGAACTCACACACAATTGACTTGTTCCTTACTGACCACCAAAATCACTACAAACCGTACCTTCAAAGAAGCTAAAGGGTGCTCTGGACCAAGTAAACTCCAGTGGAAGGCAGCCAAGTCTTCATCAGGCAGTACGTGATTACCTTCAGGAGCAAAGAAAGGAAGATGGTTTGTACCTTAACGTTTAGAAAGGCACGTTTCATTGCAAACGTTTAAACATGTTTAATAAGAGCAATATAAACTGTCCCTGCAATACATCATCTGGCTCTACCTCTAGCCAAGCAAAAACATTCCAAACTTAATTCAAACTTGAGCTCACCTAAAAGTGAAGCAAAAATGACAAAACGATTTGGATTGAGGTCCAGCTGCTTGGCAACTTCGTGCATCAGATACTGGCTGGTGGTGAGGCTTTTGCCATTGCGGCTGAGCTTTAGGGCATGGGCACTGAAATAGTAGGGGATGCTGCAGAGGGCATAGTCAGAGTCGTAGGCGACCAAGCCATGGAACCCATTCTCTCTGTATAAGGCTATCACTTCCTGATGGTGGTCTTCAATGCTCTGCACAACCTGAAAGGTATTGCAAGCACAGGAAAAAGCAAGTTAACGCAAAGCATTGTGAAACTACAGTACAGGCCAAGAGTTGACACCTTCTCATTCGATGTGTTTTCATGACCATTTACATTGGTAGATTCTCTCTGAAGGCATCTAAACTATGAATGAACACATGTGGAGTTATGAACTTAACAAAAAAAGGTGAAATAACTGAAAACATGTTTTATATTCTAGTTTCTTCTAAATAGCCGCCCTTTACGCTGATTACTGCTCTGCACACTCATGGCATTCTCTCGAAGAGCTTCAAGAGGTCGTCACCTGAAATGGTTTTCCAACAGTCTTGAAGGAGTTCCCAGAGGTTTTTAGCACTTGTCCATCTGGATTGGGTTCAGGTCCGGTGACTGTGGAGGCCAGGTCTCCACTTTTTGTTAAGTACATAACTCCACATGAGTTCATTCATAGTTTTGATGCCTTCAGTGAGAATCTACCAACGTAAATGGTCATGAAAATAAAGAAAACACATTGAATGAGAAGGTGTGTCCAAACTTTTGGCTTGTACTGTACATCTGAACTCCTTCAACCAAGGATCAAACTATAGAACAATCAGAAGACCCCGTTTGCACATAAAATGAATGTTGAGTGACTTAAAAAAAAAAAAGATATTGGTCGTGAAGGTTACATCAGCAGTGTTCACCGCACGTAGCAATAACGCTGCAAAATGGTACATCGTGTGCCCAGACTTCGGTCACATAAGCCTTTGCCCACACCAGATCGCCCATTTCAGAAACAAGCCCTCAGAACATGGTCAGGGCCTGCTTGTTCAACTGTGGCTGTCGGCACAGGGGTGACGCGACAGTTCCCGCAGAGAGCCAATTGCAGTCCAGCGCTGGTCTCCACGCGACACACACCCAGCAGCCTATTGCAATGGGATAAAGGAGGGACTTCCAGTGCACGACTGTTTTTTGCATGCTATGTGGAATTGTATATTCCTCGCCCTAACGTCTATGCACTTTCTGGAAAGGAACTGCACACACGTGCATGTGACAGTGTAGGCAGTGCAGAATTTTGTCGTTTGTGCTGCAGTTGCTTGCTTGGACACATAATCTATGAGGGATTAAAAAGTGAGGTGGGGGTGTGTGTGTGCCATCATCATCATCATCATCATCCGCTGCTAGGACCTCGGTTTAATTTGCAGATGCAAAGCAAAGGGGCCGGACCAGAATTTTACACGGGCAACCAGAACATTTTTAACCGCATTTAACGACGATTTCCTGGCGATGCATTCAAACGAGAACCAACAACTACCTGTTGGCCGAACTTGGTAAAACGTCAATGCACTCCCCACCTCCCACCTGACCGTATACCCACGCCCGCGGCCGAGGATGCGGCCCGCAACAGGCGCTGGTGCGAATGTGCACATCGGGGCACGAATGGCAGCCCGATCGCAACGCAACGACGGAATTGGCGAGCCTGATAACACGACAACTGACCTTGGCGCTCGGTGCCGTTTCTGCAAAACACTAACGTGCGAATGAATGAATGACTGCGGGTGCAGTGAACGCATCTAGACCCTCACGGACCCTCACTCCACTTGGCCGGAGGTTGGCCGGTTGCCTGAGGAAGGCGGACGGGTCGACAGCGGCCGGCCGAGAGCGGCTAACCGGGTGTAGCCGCTCGGTGCTAAGCTAACCGCCCCACGCCGGGAGAGCCGGTGGCCGCACTTACCCCGATGCGGAACCTGAGGAGGGCCAGGCGGATGCAGTGGGCCATGCACACCGGGGGAAGGAACCAGACCTTTGGCGGCGGCGTGCCCTTGTTCTGGACGTGGCTGACGATCTGCTGCGCCGTCTGCCTCTCGTTCACCTGCCGCTTGACCCATTCGTGCAGGCGGCCCTTCTCCAGGGCGCCATTGAAGCAGACCAGGAGCTCGATGTTCCCGTTAAAGCAGGCCTTGGCGAGGGCGGCTAGGTACCGGAGCATGTGGTTCCACTGGCCCCCGCTCACCCAGTCGGTGTAGAAGCCGCCGTACAGCCGGTGGAGGCAGTTCTCGGCGTCCACCAGGAGCCGGAGCGGACCCTGAGGCGGTCTCTGTCTGCCGCCGCCAACCAGGCTTCCCCGGGCTAGCTTCTGGAGCTCCACCGGCACCACGGCGTTCGGACAATGCTTCTCAATGTATTCCTGAAAACCTTGCACGCCCATGATATCTTGAAAGGAATATTTTCCGGGTTCGTAAGAAAATGAAAAGCGTAAAGTACCTGGATGAATGTGTAGAGTTGAAAACAGCCTCCCCCAAACACAGAAAAAAAAGACATATACTGATGAGGTTGTTTTTTTTTTTTTTTTTTGAAATTGATAAATCCAGGATGAATCAAACCGGGTTGCTACAGATGCGTGTGTTGTTGTTGTTGTTGTTGCTTTTTTTTGGTGAGTTCTTTTTTGGTTCATGGCAGCGAGCCGCCATGTGCAGGTTCACGGAGCCATGTCTCCGGTCTGGACGTGTCTGGTGCGCGGAGGGAGAGGAGCCCGGTGACGCAGGGCACGTACCGCGCGCAGGGGAGGAGGAGCCAGGTGACGCAGGGCACGTACCGCGCGCAGGGGAGGAGGAGGAGGAGCCAGGTGACGCAGGGCACGTACCGCGCGCGGAGGAGGAGGAGGAGCCCGGTGACGCAGGGCACGTACCGCGCGCAGGGGAGGAGGAGGAGCCACGCTCCAACAGTGGGCGCAGTTGTATGACAATACATAGGAGGCACTGTTGCATTCGGAGCCGCGGCCTAATTAACGTTGCGTTGCCAACTATTAACGTGGCCGTTTTCCCCGGTGAGGTGCTGAGAATCCGCCTGTTTTGGTGCAGTGGAGGACGAGCAATGAAATTCAAGATTTATTGTCAGTACAACAGTATACACATGTTTCACACAGAACCCCCATCTATAAAAAATATATGTATGAGTATGTATATACACTAAACTAAACTATACTAACTAAAACTAAAGCTTAAAAACTGTAAATGTTTCTCAAGATATAGAAACGAAAGGAGTGAAACAGTTTCGACAGTCATGAAAATATGTAAATGACAAAAACTGTGTATTTTCTAATGGGGTGTAGGATATACAGATGCCGTAACTATGTCATTCGGAATTATATAATTGTAATGTAATGTAATCTATTGTGTTTTAGGGGCATTGGTGGCCTAGAGGTTAAGGAAGTGGCTCTGTGATCGGAAGGTTCAAATCCTGAGCCGCCAAGGTGCCACAGAGCAAAGCACCGTCCCCACACTTCTCCCCGTGCCATGGTTGCCAACTGCTTACCAAGGGTGATGGCTTAAAAGCAGAGGACATATTTCATTGTGTGTCACCGTGTGCTGTGCTGCAGTGTTTCACATTAACAATCACTTCACTTTAAAATCTTTCACTTCACTTACTGTAACTGGCAGACATGGCAAGAGCTTCTTCCCACAAGCAGTCAGAGCTCTCAATGCACTGGCATCACCAAAAAACTGATACACTTCAACAACAATACACTTCCAGCCTGATACACCTGATTTTTGTACATATCAACTCATTTTGCACATCGCTGCTCTTTTTGCACATGTTTGTCTTGTCTTGTGTGTCCTATTTGAAACATCCAACATATCCACTCACAAGCACTCCTACATGATGTTCTACAGTTATATCCTTTTTGACCTGTTCATTGTACAGAAAAGTTCTACTTATCACCTGTACAGTATTTAAGCTTTAATTTTAGTTAGTATAGTTTTGTGTGTGTGTGTGTGTATATATATATATATATATATATACCCTCCATAGTGCAATATATATATATATTGCACTATGGAGGGTCTGTGTGAAACATTTTTTCAATACACGGTATGCTTTTGTACTGACAATAAACCAATCTTGAATCTTGAATCTCACTATAATTATGGAAAAGTTTGCGTCATTGCCAGTAGAGGTCAGTAAAGCTCCGTTAAATCTGATTCAGTGCTGGACAAGAATCATTGCCATGCATTGTTGAACATTAGGCAATATTTTCATTAGAGACATTTCTCTTTTATTTCACATTTATAATAAGTTGCAAACAGTTAAATAAACACCACATCCAACTTCTGGTTTTAATGTAGTTTTTAATAAATTCACTGAGTTGTAAAAACTGAATGTGTGTGCATTACCAACACATAACTGCTTTTAATAGAACATGTTTGTGCATTACATTAAGATTGAAATAGTTACAAATTAATTTGAATTAACATGTGAGTATAAAAAGCTATAAACGTACAGAAAATACAAAACATTGCTAAATTGCAGCCAGCTGTATAAAAATAATGACATATATTTATCCTCATAATACATAAATTGCTTTAGGTTATAAAAGTGAAATTTGGCTCAAAGAACAAAAGTGCAATAAATTAATGGGATGTTCCACACACAACTTTACATTTACCAGCCAATTTTTGCTTTTTTAAGAGCATACACTTCACTCTTTAAGATTCTTAGGATACTCCAGTAAATTAAACTAGGTTGCTTGAGCAATATCGAAAGTCTAAAAATATTGATACTGAATTTAGCATAACATGAAAGAACATCATTGTTCACATCTTTAGACCACAGCAATGAAAAAGAAAAAAGAGGAAAGGAAGGAAGGAAAGGAAACGGATGTGGCTGATATTAAAAATGCCAGTCTATGGTACTCTTATGCTTAAATGCTGTGCAACACTGCACACAACCTCCCCTCAGCGGTCCAGGGATATCCGAAAGTGCTGTGCATGCTGGGCCAAGTCTTTGGCAAAAGTCTGAGCCTCCTCGAGTGCTAGCTTGTCAGGGAAGTGCAGCGCAGCCTTCTTGGTTGCCACCGCTAGATGTTTTAGCAGCGCACACAGGAGGTTGCTTTTCTGCAGCAGGTCACTGTTCTCCCCGCTGCCTTGGGCCTCACTGTACAGGGAGTTCACCAGCCTCTGGCCCACCATGATCACCAGTTTGCTGTGGGCTATGAACCTCTCTGGGGGCTGGCCATCCAGCAGGCTGTTCACAAAGACACTGATGGCCTTCTGCAGGGCGCCAAAATACAGGCGGCAGTGCTCCGTCAGGGGGGATTTGACAGAGTCCTAGGAGGTCACATGTAATGGCAGAAAGTAAAGATATGTAGTGAAGAAGACGAACAGGAAGAAAGAGAAGAAACTAAACAACCTATTTCAAATTATAAGGTACAACAGAGGCCACAACATTTTACTACGTGGTCTGAAGATAAGGGACACTTGGGTGGTTCGCTGAAGGCAATTAATTACATTTTATATTTAGTGGTATGTGTGCCGTACCGTGGGCAAATTTTCCTCTTTTCCCACTATGTGCATCTGTGGTGGTTATGCGACTCTCACTCTAGATTTGACTAGAGCTTTTGGAGTGGTTATGACTTTCCATAGCCGCTTAGTCCTACTGCTGCCAGAGCTGCCAGAGCCCATGCCAGCCCACCGCAGGGTGCACACAAACCATTCACTCACACACTAACACCGATGGACATCTCAGAGTCGCATATTCACCCAATGTACATGCCTTTGCACGGTGGGTGGAAACCAAAGAACCTGTCGGTAACTCATGACTACATGGGGGTTTTAGCTCACAAAACTGGAGGCTGCAGTAACTGCTGCGCCACCACCTGGCCAATCATTTTCACAACATATTCACACAACTAGCTAATTAAACGAATTGTTGACAAATTGTGGCATTTTTTTTTACCTGCTGCTTGTCCGTGTCTCCTTTCTTCCTTGATTTCACATTGCCCTGAACATTTTTTTGTTGCTCTTCAAATTCTTTCTTTGTCTAGAAAGAGGAATGCAGACAAAATTACTTTGTTTTTGTATTTGTGTTAGACAAGGAACACATTTTCTCAGGCTATTTATGTACCGTACCTGGAGCTGGACATAGTCATTGTCCTCCCCACCCACTTCTGCCGCCTGCTCAGGGCTGGCAGGGTCCTTTTTCAAGTCCAAGTGACTTGAGTCCTGGACCGCTGTCTCCCTTTGAGCAGATCGGAACAGAAGTTTCCCATTGGCAATTAGGATGGATACCAAACGTCTAATGTCTTCCGGAACGGTGCGAGCCACCATGACAAACCTCTCCAGCTGGTCTGGAGTCTGTGGGTGCCCAGGATCCTGTGTCAGGGCAGAGAGTGACCAACCACTTTCCCCTAGTGCTGCTACTGCCTGCTTCAGGACCAGCCCTGAGTTCTCCACATTGGAAAGCTGCTTCTGCAGCCTGGACTGAAGGTTGGTGTCCGTTAGTCGACAGGCATTGCCTCTCACATCCAAAGCAAAGTCCAGGAAGCGAGCCAGTGAGCCTGCTATACCCTCAGTGGCAACACGGATTGCTGGCAAATGCTGCCTCAGGTGGTCCATGTACCTCCACTGGCTGCTGACAAACACCATGAGTTGAGACACAGCCCTGCAAACCTCCTCCTGGAGCTCCATCAGCTGCTGACTGGCCTCCTCCTGGCTGAGGACCACCTCCCTGTGTGGCTCAGCCGAGTCAGAGCTCTGGGCCAGAGAATCACAGGAACTGTTGGAGGAGCTGGAGATTGTGGAAGATGTGCTGCTCCTCTGACTGTCCACCGTGGGGGAGCGGGAGGTCCTGCCTGTGATGTTGTCAGTGTCCTCCTGGTTCTCCTCTGTAGAAACCTGCCTTGGGCATATTTGGGAGAAATCCCCCATATTTGCCCAAGGCAGGTTTCTACGTGGGTGATCATATGTGGGTGCCCTGTCACCCCTGCAGTCCAGAAGCATATGGTCTCTGAGCGAGTTGTTGTGCGAGAGTCTGTGAGGATCTGCTGCCTCAGGAGCCTTGTGTCCAAGTGGTGTAGCATATATGCAGGACCTGGATGCTATTATCTCCTGGTCTCTAACATCTATGGCTGGCGTTTGCAAAAGCCTTCTTGGGCAGTCATAGACTGGCGATGAGGAGTCTGGGCTTTCTGAAGACTTTGTTCGAGGTGGGAGGGTCTCGTAGATGTGTTTGTCCAGACTTGTGTGGAAAGAGGCACGCTCATTAGGTGGTGCCACAGGGACATCGTAGATCCACTCAGACTTGGAAAGTTTGGGCAGGGTAAAGTAACCAGATCCTGCTCTTTGTGGAGGGTTGCCACTGGAAGGTACAGGGATGTCATAGCTGGGATCTTGGCATGTAGAATAGATCTGAGGATAAAAGGGTCAAATTTTGTACTTGTGAGTACAGTAACATTTGGCTATGTTAACCGCAAATATCTTTCACATATCCAATACAGTTATGAGAAGGAACTCTTGCATGTCTTCAACATGTTTGTCAAAAGATGTTTTTGTTCTACCCATCTACTGACTTACCTCAAGGGCTTCAATGGTGTAGAAAGGCACACATTTGATCTTAACGTGTTATAAATGGACATGTTAACCTGCAGCAACCTACTACAGCGCTTTTCCCCATACAGAAAAGCAACTACAGGAAATGAACTGACTTGAAATAAGAAATAATGAAAAATAAACAAGAATAAGAAAATTAAGTGTACTGTACTCACTTTGTTCTGTGATGATGTGGCCATGACATCAGAACTACCCAGCCACAGTGAGGTTTTCCCCATCCGGGGCCGATGCGGCTGTTTCTGCCATGACACCATTTCATAACTTCAGCTACAAAACTATATGTTTTGTAAAATGCTTTTATTTGTTCCATAAAATATGCAGAACATGAAGATACTTACAATAAATGCTGACTTGCTCCTCAGCAGGCTGGGAACGTCATACACATCTGAACATGAACTAGAGCCAGGAAGTTTATCCTGGATACAAAAACAAGCATGAGACTTAATTTCTGCACACAGATATTCACATCCATAAATGCTCATAAATGCACTGTGGAACTACTTCTAGGCAGGAATTTCTGAGATTATTGTTAATATTCACAGCTACTGTGTATTTCAATGCAGTGGGGGGTATTATTGTAGCTCATTGTTGCTCAGTTAATAATGTGAATAATAAAAAAAATATTCACGTTAGGAATAAAACTCACACTTCTGTAAACTAGTTAAATAGGCCTAAACTACAATAATTAACGGCACTTGGAGTACCAAATATTTTCTGAGTTGGTACTCCTGGTGCGAAGCTGAGACCCAAGTTCAGCGAGGCCAAGAATGTTTTTTAGCCAATTAACCCAGACCTCTAATTGGAAACATGCTAAACACTTGCTGCTGGATGGCTACTGTAGAGCTAAGCAGAATTCCCTGGAGTGAAGAGGAAATGGCCAGCATGTGGGTAGGTTGGCATTGCTTTCTTGCACACAGGCACTCACATAGAAGACACTTCTCACTCCTTTTTCTTTAGGGTCCTCTGCAGTGCTTACTGCTGTTAGCAGTTAACAGTGTCTGAAGTCTGTCTCTGGCCTTCTTTTACGGGCTTGTAAAAAACCAGCACGGCATGCCTGTCCCTGCAGAGAGAGGGCCCCCAGCCCCCATCTGTTAGTGCTTTAACAGCGGGGGCTTCCAAGCAACGCACTTTCTGCCTTCCTGCCCACATCACTGCAGAATTAATGCCACCAAATTTATATGTATCTCTATTATTGTACTACGATGTACACTGAGCTATATTTGTTCAGATATATGTTTGGTGGATTTAGATCACTAGAAAAAGTGCCACATGCCTGAACTCAACTGAAGTGAGAGCCAATGGGCTGCTTACCCTGGAGGGAGAGCTGCTCCTTTCTAATTTATCCTGTCTCGGCTGCAGAGCAGCAGGACTCTGGGAGACTGGAAGAGGGTTGGTAGGCACCTTGTATATCCGTGCCATGTGTTCATAGAGTTGATCTGAGGGCGGTCTGGACACATTGGGGACCTGGTAGACATTTTGTTGATCAGTGGACCTGTCAGCTTCTTTTGAACATACGGCTTTGGATGGGGAGAGGACACACAAGCGGTTGGCAGGAGCAACACCCTCACGCCCATGAAGTGAGCACTTCCACCAGCCAATGCTGCCAGCCACATTCTGATGCAGCACGGTGATGATATCACCCTTGCGGAAGGCAAGCTCGTCGGGACTCTCCGCCGTGTTGTCATAGAGAGCCTTGGCCAAGATTTTCTATAGAAAGAAAATGAGAAAAAACAACATTTAGCCAAAATGAGAACATAATGAACATAATGAATATGCAAAATAACAAGGGATTTTATTGTGTCAGTCCAGATCAGTTTCTGGACAGACGTAACAGCTTGACAAACCCTGTCTTTGTCGAGTGAATATAATAGGTCCAGGCGTAACTAAGCACTGCTTTGCTGCCTAGCTGAAAGGATGCCAGTGACCTTGTGGTCTAGAATCCCATGCATCCTGGTCAATGTTAGGGTCTTAACTCGTTTTAAACCAATGTCACATCTTGATTGATGTCTTAAACTTAAAAGAAAATTCTTAATAGCACCTCAGTATTTTTGTCAGTAGAACAAACACCTGTAAGTCAAATTTCACCTAAAGGCTAGTGCTGGTTTGACTACAGGCCATGGGCCAGACAGAGTGTGTGGCTCTAACCTCTTAAATGGGTGCAAGCTCAACCCGTAAGTGCATTTCTTCTTACATTCTTTATGATTTGGGTGAGAAGAGCCTACTTTATAAGGACTCCTGGTATAACAACATAATGGAATTGTTATTGCAATGCACTGCAGGTGCACAAATTAATAGTTTCTGCAATTAATTTTTCTGCAGTCTCTTGCATCTAAGCATCATAATCAGTATCACCATCAAATAAAATTCTTTTTTGGGCACTACATCATTTTATCTCTTCAGAACCCATTATGATGCACTGCCATGACCTAATATCACACTACCACACATTACTTATCTTGCAATGCAGAGTTGATCAAACTAGCATGACCACAGGACTAAACGAGATTATTACCTCGCCCCCTTCAGACACACAAGCGCACACTTTGACTATGATAAAGCACGTGTCTCTCTTTAAACCCCCATTCCATGTGTTCCGAAATTCCTTGATGGCAACAGCCACCCACACTCCTCACACACTCACTCTCCTGACCTCTTCGGAACATGCCTCAGCTCAGAGGCAGTGTGCTGATCCCTTTAAATAGTCCATGTGTTCACTGGGGGTCTATGCCAAAACATTTTACTAAACTTTAGTATTGAAGTTAAATGTAAAGACTGAGAGCAGATGTTTAATTTAATGTTAAAACTTGTAGAAAGTCTGTGCTCCTAACACAGATGATGAAATGAATAGTAAGCTCAGTGACACAGAATGAATCACTCTTAATTTTGGATCCACCCCAGCCTGTTTTTTTTTTTCAGATCTGCCAGAGTGGGAGGACTTGTAAAACACACAAGAAATGACCAGATATCTATGATTCTGAAGCCACAGGCCGCCGCTTGAAACGTTTCCTGCCTAGAGTCGCCTTCCCCAGCTGATAAGCTTGGCTTACTGGCGCTGCCTTAAAAGGCTCTGCCCTCTCCTTATGGGTGAATCCTCCATCACAAAGGGTCCATTCAAACCCCAAGGCTGACACACTTTGCACCTGTCACAGGCCAGGCTCTGTAAGTCCTTGGTAGCACAGGCTGTGCGGGGTCACCCCTGCCCTCCATTTACATCAATGCTCGTGGTCGTTTGACTGCCATATAAAAAAAAAATTGACTGAAAATGATCAGCTGCCATCCACATCTGTACCACACCGGTTAATACACCCCATGCTGCACAAATAAATGCATGAATCCATGTTGTCAGATTCCTATGGTTCAGACGGATTGATCCGAACTGTGATGGCTTCCCTGTTGTTTTGATCTGTGTTTATGTTGTGGGCCTGCAACTACCGCCAGACATTCTCGTACAGTAGAAAAAGGTCGGACTCAGCTGTGAAGCTTTGGGATTCCTGCAGCCCGCCTGCTCGTGCTGCTAAGAGCCGGACAGCTGGTTCCAGCCTTTAGCCGCAGCTGTCACCTTAACTCACCGCGCTGGGACTGAAAACCTCTTATGCTCATATTCAGCCACAGCACCAGCAACCTGGACTATAGTCTGCAAAAACATACGCATCTGCATGCCATATCAAAGGTCACGTTCTACCTCAAAATGCGTGTGACTCAAGTCTTTGCTTAAATGTTCCTGTTGCTCACCCTTTATGAGTGGTTTCATTTTTAGTCAGTGCCTAATGAACAAGCTGGTGGGCCCTGGGGCTAAAGATGGTTGCAGGCAACATCCTCATTAAAACACAGACACTGGAAATGCAGAAAAACTGCATACACCCATGAAAAAAATCTGATGTCTTTTCATCACCTTCCAACCAGCTCTGATTTAAGTGTAAAATGCATGGCTGTTGGACAGAGATAACTGGTGGACTGACCAAAGTTGTTTAAACGTCTCAGAGGGTTTGAAAATGTTTTTTTTTTTTTCATATCTCTTTTATGACCTCCCCCACTGCGTTATGTCTATAGATCATCAAAAATCAAATGATTATGTTATATTGGGTAGTAAAAGTTATAGATGGATGTAAATCGTTTGACACAATATGACACAAATGTCATGGATGTATATTAACCAGGACTTCATTCTGTCTGCAGCCCCCCCCCAGGAACCACTGAAGGCTTCAGAGAGGTAAAGGGGTAGTGTGGGAATGTTCTTTTCCCGGCACACTGTGACCTTTCGCTTGTTGAGTGCCAGGGTTTTGCCCCAGGGTCAGGTCAGCACCTCAACATAGATCTAGCAACAACGTCAACAGATGAATCTGGACTGCTACAATGGCGAGCAAAGCCAGTAATTACTCTTATTATTCTTAATTTGAATGCAGACAAACTATGTACGTATGTATGTGTGGTCTCTGTTTAAAATAGAACTACTGCTTATAAACAGGAAGGAAATATCATACTTTCATGGGGAAGACTTGCAGTAAATATTCAGGCGACAACCCTGTTCCTAGCTTCTCGGAGTACCACAACAGGAAGTTGGCCTGTAAAATTGATATGTAAGACTTTCCCACTGTCAAAGACGGACTGGTGTGTGCGTGGATACACCAGCTATTTCCTTCGGGATTAATAAAGTTTTCTGATTCTGATTCTGGTATTCAAATATCAGAAGAATTCAAATAATATGTGTACGATCAGTCAGATGGTTAAATATCATATTAAGACATGACTGTGCTTATTAATTGTGATTCAGTGTTATCTGATTCAGTGTTTATCTCCTGTAAAGAAAGGGATTCACGATTGCAAACAATGTCAAGAAAAGATTTAGGTTAGTCAACAAAACATTGGCCCCAGAATGGCTGTGACAGTGCCCCCCTCTCCTGCCCTGGTATTTCCTGTCTCAGCACTCAGCTCTGTGACAGACATTACATGCAACTCTTGAATTCTCTTGTGGAACTGCCTTGGGCCTGTTTAGTGTAACGAAGCAATTGCCATCAGCAACCGGCGTCATCAAGTTAATATTTTTATCCATTCTGGAAAAACCTTTAGTACAAGTTTGCACCATTAGGTCATTACCATACAAGTGCTTGTTTTTATTCGACACCAACTTCTTCACGCCTCACATCTTTTCCCTTTTGACCAAGTATCATTATGTCTTCAACACACCCAACTTACTTCTTCTTTTTTTCACCATTACAACACTACTTGTCATTTTGCAAAAGCATGTGTGGTGTTATAAGTCCTGTATTATAAAAACAGGCAATATATATACAGATTAATTTGTTGAAAAAAGTTCCTTTTTGTCATAGACTCTTGCCTATGAACCAGAAGACCACAAAGTCACAGGTTCAAACCCCACTTACTACCAATGTGTCCCTGAGCAAGACATTTAGTGTCTCCAGGGGGCTGTCCCTGTCACAACTGATTGTAAGTCACACTGGATAAGGACGTCTGCTGAAGGTAAATGTTGTGGCATCTTGGCATGGCCACAGCTAACCACTAGAAGATAATTGGATTTTAAAAAGTGACATTTGTTTGTCTGGTTTACCTCGTCTGCACTGAAAGGAAAGAAATGTTGGCAAAAACTAATTAAAAATAATCAAAGCAACAATGATGATTAAATTGCCATTCTGACAGATTACTAAAGAAAAACTCCTGGAAAGTCACGATTCACAGGAAAGGAACATTCAGGAAAGGAAAGTTCCCCTGAACTTGAACCACTTCTCCGTAGAGCAGTGACTTTAGAAATTTCTTTGTTTCCCAATCACTTGGCCAAAGGACCAACACAATATACAGACAAATATTAGAAGGGCTTTGTTCCAAATCACAATGATTAGAACCCTCCACACTCCTTGTTAGAGCAAACACACAATCTTAATTAAGGTAATATTACAGAGACACCTTTCTGGTGGAGGTTCCGACAGAAAAATACATTTCAAGGCTCTGTATGTATGACCAATGCTCAAAGTGTTAAACAATCTACTGTGACTTAGCCTGTTGAGTTAGAGTATGTATCCCTGGAAAGGGATGTAGTAATGTACAGGACTGTGCAGTACACCAGTATGCGATACATTTCTTAGACAAAAGGGTCATATTTGCAAGCCAGTAAATGTATCACAAATGATTCAAATCTGAATATATAAAAGAAGAACCGTACCATGTTTTTGTGTTAATGCTTTTTTTTTTACTGTGTTATTCATTGGGACTCATTGGATAGATAAACGAAGTAGATGTGATTAAGTAAGATGTGAGTTTTTTTCTCAGATACTGTAGACTTGAGTCAAATTGGAGTGGAGTTTGACTGGGTCTGAGAAACATTGAAGACAGACCACCGACTCAGAAACAGAACACAAATGCTGGCTGGCAGACTTATGCATACATGTATACCGATGGACTTGTTGACAAATGACTGCAGAGAAAACATGAACGGTAATTAATACTCATAAACCCATATAATTGAAGTTGAATGTAAACTAAGAAAATCATCATACTCGGTTTAAACTCTTGCCTGGTTAATAGGTGGTAGTAGCCTAGTGGGTAAGACACTTGCCTGTGAACCAGAAGACCCGGGTTCAAATCCCACCTACCACCATTGTGTCCCTGAGCACTTAACCTTAATTTGCTCCAGGGAGACTGTCCCTGTAAATACTGATTGTAAGTCGCTCTGGATAAATGCTGTAAATGTTTAGGGTTAAAAGGTCTGTGTACAATCAAATGATGAAAACACAATTTACTTATATAGTTGAGTAAAGCAAACTTAAACACCTTTATAACTGCATTTACTCTTTAAATGATGTAATTAAGATAGGCTCAACTGCATTATCAGCATTTCACACATAACAAACACCCAGATTACACCCTACATTGTCCGTGATGGAAAAAGGTCAAAGCACTAAGTCTTCTTTCAAGTGGAAAATTGTTTCAGTTAAAGGTTAAATTCACCAGCGCCTCTCCATGATATAATTACTAACACTGTCAAATTTAATTTAATAGAATTCAGAAGGTAAACCCGGCACCCCATGCGTATTTCCTTTCGTTCTGTGTAACAGGCTGTGAATATATTTGTAAAAAATATATTAATTTCTTTTATGAATTACCTCCATTTTTCTGTTTTGAGGCTCCCTGGTATCCGTTGCCCCTTCAGTACTCCATTCAGACACCGAGTTGCTTCTCTCATTGCCCGGACTGTCGCCGAAACCCTGGCTGCTTCTCAATGAGGGGCGGGGTGCGACAGCCGACCTTCCTGTTGACCAATCAGAGACGGCCAATATCGGAGGAGCCCGCCCACAACACCGGGCCCCGCCTCCTTGTGCCACATTGCCCTCGTAGTCAAGATTAAGGCTCTTCGCCCTGTATCAGAAACGCAATGCCCAGCTCTTTCTTTTTTTAATTCCACATCTTTAAACGTCGACGTTCCCCTTTCTTTTTATTCTTCGCCAGTTTCAATTCCGCCCCGCCGGGTTTGCCCCCCGCGAAAGCTGCGCATTATCACGGTTGTCACGACAACAGGAACCGGGTTGAAGTAGGGGACACGGAACCCCGTGGACGGGCTCAGCCGGGGTTACACACCCGAAAACGACTCCGCGAAAGCCACTGATCCCTTTTTGCATCCATTGCAAAAGGTCTAAATGCAATTAGGGTGTCATTGCGTTTAAAGCCCTTTTGGAATTATTTTTTAGAGCCTTGAAATGTATTAAACTGTTTTGAACAAACTCTTCAGCAATTATTCCCGCGAAATGATTTGCCGTGCTTGTTAAACACATTTTAGAACGTTCTAAAGACATTTCGCAGTGGTTTTGCAAAGCCTGTTGCAAGAATTTGTTTATTTCATGACATCATTGTTTAAAAAAATCCTCCTTCGTTCACAATTATTTCAGGGCAAGTTCTGTGAGAAAATACTTATTTTTGGAACGAGCTACATGCTGTTGCGCATGCGCGGCTGCAGTCCGCTTTCATTTCGTTTTTGGTTAAGATGGGGTTTTCCCGAAGAGCTTTATTTTTTTTTTTTAATGAAAAGATTTATATACTAAAAATGTATCTTCCAATTATATGTTTCACAAATACGTTGACTTTGTTGCACTCTAGTGGCTAGCTTAATAAGTAAAAAAAAAGTAATAATAAAAACATATTTCCCTTTTGAAAACTTGTCTTTAACACAAACAGGGTTTGAATCTTACTGTGCACTGCCACATACTAAGAACATTTATTTCCACAAGCAGGATATGCGGAGTTCCCCCTAAGGTGCTATTTCACCAGTTCCTTATTAACAGCCCACATCCAACTTAGTTGTAAAGCTTGACCACAGTTAAGATGCCATACTTCAAGCAGCTCATTAACCTCGACGTGACCGTTCCTTCAGGCCTGTCCTTCTTGACGACGATCCAAATGACTGACTTCAGTCACTAATTACCTCCCATATTCCAGTCACGAGTCAACCAGTGCTGAAGATCAAGAGGAATCCCGAGGGCTGATCCCAAAGAATGGCTGATGTTCTGAAACCAAAACAGCTGTATGACTTCTAGTTTTTTTTACCGCAAAGGATTTATGTCATGACTGGATCAATCGACAACCAGAAGATTTATTAAATTGCAAAATAAAACATCGAAAACTAGTCTCTTTAATGCATAAATCCAACATGAAATAATCTGCCTGTGGTCAGGGTCACAGACATGCACACAGAAACGATGCATGGGAAGAAGTGCGTACACACAGCAGCCCAACCACAAACCACATCTATTTTATAATGGAAGGGTGGTAGTAGCCTAGTGGGTAACACACTCGCCTATGAACCAGAAGACCCAGGTTCAAATCCCACTTACTTCCATTGTGTTCCTCAGCAAGACACTTAACCCTGAGTGTCTCCAGGGGGGGACTGTCCCTGTAACTACTGATTGTAAATCGCTGTAAATGTTATAACAGAAGCTGCAGAAATGATGGTGATCACAGCAGCATTAGACAGTGGACAATTCCCTCCCCTCGATTATAAATAAAGTCAGTATTCAGAACCTCATTCGTTTGAATTTTTTTTAATAAGAGCATTTCCATCAGACATCAAGGAAAACATAAAAAAGAAAGGGGAACATTTGTTATGCAAATTACATTGGTAATCTGTAAGTTAATGAGCAGTTTTCTGCTCGTCAGTCTAACACAGTTACAATCCCCCCATACAATCTCTGTAAAATGAAATAAAAATAAAAAAAAACATGAAAATGACAAGAAGTCAACCGACTGGCACTTTTTTGTGGGCACAAGCTACCAGTTCTGAACCAACCTCAAAAACTAACCACACCTGAGCCCTTAGCAGAAATCAGCCCACACAATTAGCAGGAACGTCAAAAAAACACCAAAACAATAAAGGCCACGTTCGTGCCCTCAGTCAGTGGTCGTGCGGCGGTACCAGAAGCGCGCGCGGAAGTCATCGCTGCACGTCATAAAGCCGGGGTTGGTGGGTGAGTGCACGATGCAGCGGACAATGTTGTTGTGTCCGAGCGAAAGCAGGTTCTTCCTCTCGGCCGTGCGCGAGTCCCAACAGCACAGGCTGATGGTGCGCTCGTCCGGCAGCAGCACGTAGTCCTCCGTGTGGTTGAACACGCCCTGGGTGCGGTGCATCTGACGACCACTTAGGCCGGCTCCTGTGGAAGTGGAACGTGTACGCAATTAACCTGCTTGGCGCTGAGACAACCCTGCGGGGAACATGAAATGTAATGCAGCGGCAGCAGTGGATTTTAACCCGTTGCCGTCTGGCATGTGCTTCAGGGTCGATTAAATGCAGAACATGCTCACTCAAAATCCCCCCCCAGAGTCATAACATTGAACCTCAACATGGACATCGCCCTCCCTCTTATGATCACTGTTTCACAATTACAACCAAGTGCAATGTTAGATTTGAACAGAAATATTTTACAGGTCCCATATCATGAAAATTTCACTTTGTGAGTTTGATCTTGCAGTGGCTAGAAATGGTGATATGTATAAAGAGCGGTTTGGTCAAATTGCTTCACCGTTCACAGAGCAGTTCAGATGGTCGTATCTGGAATTTTCCCCCTTGTGTATACGTCCCGTTTCTCATGCTTTTTCCGCCCAGAGAATTTCCCACCCAGCAAACATTGCCGCCAAACATTGTGGCTGGTGAATGGTGTTGATGACTTCATTTCTGCGAATGCCCCCTCAACTTCTACAGGCCGCTCTCCTACTGATTAGCATTCAAAGCTGATCACACACTTAAACAGTGCGTCCTGTGGAAATCTCATTGTGTTACTGGCTCAAAGTGGCAGTAATTCTGCACCACAGCTGAATTTTGGAAAGAGACTTCAGATACAGTGTTAGGAGACCACTAAGAACGACATAAAAGCAAAAAAAATTCTGGTCAGGGAACCTTAGTTTATGATTTCTAACGTGCATTTTGAATGCACTGCTAACAATTTCTCTATTCAAATCATTGCTACATATCATCTGATACACATTGGGATGCAATTGTTTGCAGGTACACTATACCTGCAAACCCCAGCAATGGGGTCCTGACCCCCTGAGGTAGACTATCAGTATAGGGTTCCTTAGCACTCCCAATATGGCCCCTTCAAAGTCTCTTTATCGAAAACATTCAGCCTGTCTCCACCTCACATGTCGATTGCAGCGAGTGGTCTGAAACACAGTAGTTGCCAGCTGGATGATACACACCCATGGTGGTGACGCCACCAGTATATCCAATGTCTACAGGAAATGCTTTGAGTCTGAGATAAGCGCAATATAAGTTGGAGCAATTAATAATTCCAAATTCAATATAAAAAATGTCTTCACGTTGCCTATTTCAGTCAGGGGGTTGCACATTTCAGCACATTTCTAGTGCTAATACAATAAATAACAATTGTGGCTGTGAATTGGACAGACATGGCCCACCTACCTATAGGAACTAAAGCCTTACCAGTATACTTGACCAGCGTCCGGCCAGTGGAGATTTCCCACAGCTTGGCAACAGAGTCCTTCCCACTTGACAGAATGTACTTAGAGTTCTTAGAAAAGATGGCAGAGCACACCTCAGCTCCATCGTGGGCTTTTTCAAAGGTCATGACACAGCGGTTGGAGACGCCATCCCAGAGCTTGATGCTGCCGTCTTTACTGCAGGTGACATAGCTGTTAGCAGTGGGATTGTAGCTGACCCCACAGATGGTGTCTGTATGCTGATCTAGAGGATTGCAGGACACAAAACACTGGAAAGTGTTGACATCGTAAAGTCGTAGTGTGGGATGCTGTGTTCCAACTAGGAGAAAGTCGCCAGAAGGATGGAAGGATATGGAGCGTAGCATTTCGGCTTCCTGTGAAGACAGAGCAGCTGATTATTTCATTTCCATTTTTACATGCTTATTTTGACAAGTTTGTATATATACGGACTCCGTAGGCCCAATTTTAATATCAGTGTAATAGCAACATAAAAAATTATTCTACCTGAATATGTTTGAAGGCTCTCTTAGCTGAGGGTTTAGAATAGTCAAATAATTTGAGCGTGTAGTCACGTGAACCAGAGGCCAGTATCTGTTCAGTAGGGTGAAAAGCCAGACAGGTGACCTCATCTACATGATCATAGAGTGTCCTGATGACTGGATGGTTCTCCATGTTCTGCTGTGCAGTCTCATTCATCATTACCTGGAAACGAACAGACAAAGGAAACTGATTAAACTCAAGGTAAGAAGGTAATAGGCAAAGCGGTTGAAGCAGGTATCTGAAATAAACTCAAAACCCAAAAAGTGAAGAACTAGTGCTGTCGTCCAAAATTTGGGATTAGAGATGTATATGCGATTTTTCAGTGTCCTTATGCTCACCTCAATTGGCATGGCACTTTTAGCAAGCATGCGCTCCGTGTCCAGGATTTTAATGGAAGCGTCTGCAGAGCCGGTGGCAATGAGCTGCCCATCCCGGCTGTACGTGGCCACTCGGCAAGGCCCTTTATGAGACGTCACATAGCAGGTCTCATACTCCGAGGCCTCTGGGGACATGGTCTGTACGTCGGCATCAAACTCCAGATCAATGCCCACACCTGGGGCCACGGTGTCAGACCGACCTATGGCGTACTGCACTGCGCTGTCATCATTTTCCATTCCTGTCAGAACAATAAGCCATTTAATGATTTCACCAACCACAGTTGGTACTTTCGCATAAATATACCATTGAAGAGGTGCACTAACCTATTTTTGCAAGTTGCATGAGCTGCTCTGAAGGGGAAACCACGGTCTGTGGCTTAACCTCATTAATAAGGCTGTTGGCGATGTTAGTGTAGCCATCATACAGCAGCTGGCTGATAATCAGCCTGTACAGATGCTGTCGGTCTCTCAGCGTGGGTTTGGGCCGATACATATTCCCTGGTGACGCTACAGTAAAGGTACTGCAGTAAAAAAAAAAAATTAGAACGTTTATCCCTTCATTATAAAACAACGCATGTTCTCGTGTGCACATGTGCAGACCTCTGCTGGTACTTTGACAGTACAATATACCATTTTCTCAATTCAAGAATTCAGATGCAAGATAATGACTACCAGTTTCCATCACGCAAACTTAAAATCACTCAAGTCCTAAAACGGTCTCATGCTAACAGTAACTCAAAACAAACTTAGCAAACAGGCTAACTGGCGGCAATGAATGGGTAGGAAAGGGGGCGTACATTAAGCGACTTTGATTACCACTAAGTTACCAAATCGAATACAGAACTTAGTCGGAAGTCTGCAATAAACCAAAAACAATCGTGCCCTATATCGCTAACACAGATTAATCAAGTTACCTCGCTCCGTAACAAAAGTGCAAGAACCTCACGCGCTGTACGTGCGCTGCGTCCTACGTCACCACGCCTCTTTCTGACTCCTGCGCAGACTCCGTGAGAGAGCTGTTGTTGCCAGTTCCGCTGCGTCCCTACGATTTTTTTTATTGATCTCTTTAGAAACATTTTATATATTAAGCACCTGTTATACCATTCCAATGGAACATACCAACCATACTAGGCCAGTAAGATGGTCATGTACAGAAACTGTATCGGGCTGGTTTTGTAGCAGATATGGCAACGTGACTGGGTTACAATGATATCCTTATCAGAAGCGCCACCAGAGGACGCAAACGCACTTACAGAACGTTCATTACTCATTATTTACATTTTAATCAATGGAAAGTTCAACTAGAAAGCACAGCGCATCCTTATTAACACATCTGGTTGTGGTATTAAAACTTGGACTGTCTCTCTGACCAAGATACAGTCTGTTTTATGCTAAAAAAAGGACACTAATTGGTCCAAAATTCATGGGTGTAAAATGTTTTTAGTAAGCACAAAGCCAACCCCAGAAACATGCCAAAAGCTGTGCTGTGCTAAACCATGCAACTGACAAGCACATGCAGGATATATTGTCAGATTGTTTTATAGTTAACACAGCGTGACTTAAAGGATGGCAGCATCAAGGCCATATACTGTGCAGAACATGAAGAAGTGAAGTGATAAATAAGTGAAGAGATGAAGAGGAACATGACTCACAGACACATATGTGAAGGTCATATATAGCAAGGTCATACTGACTGATATCTGTATTGGTCCATGGATATTGAATCCATTTTTCCCGTAGCTATGCTTTCTTCATGTGAAGAAATTCACATGCAAAAATACAGCATATTTAAATGAACAGTTTATTGCATTGTCAAATGCAATGTCTAATGTGTAACTGGATACATACGGGTATCAAAGTACTGTTGCTAAAAAGATTGGGTCAATAGTAAAAAAAAAAAAAAAAAAAACTTGCGTTTCTTGTGCACTCGCTCTGCAGCCAACATCACAACACCCACCCACACGAACGCTGCATGAGTTTCAGCTTCCTGCACGTGACTTCCCACACAAGTTCTACCCCTGCAAACATAAAAACAGTCAGCCTGAATACCCAAATGGGCTGAGAAACCGTTTGCTAGATTGCATTTTAATCACGTCAACATTGTAATAGTGATTGGCGCTGACTTTGTAGCTGCTGGTGTCCAGTGCTAAAAATGATTAGCAAACTCTCAGAAAAGACTGAGTGCATGTTGTTACCATGCCAACGCAAGCCTCGTTCTCCTCAGTGGACTGTTCTGTAGTTGCCTTGGAGACCAAGAGTCAGAAGAACATTCCAGTGAAATTTCATAGCTGAAGTTACTTTTAATGCAATATCTGGCTTTTATTTATTTATAGTGTTAAGCAGTACAAACATCCCGAAACCTCCTGCAAAGACAGAAACCAAAATATGGAAAGACTGAAAGGTTTGTCACAGTTAAGATGAACAGTGTCCAGTGTGGAGGCAACAGAGAAGATTATTTATCCAAAACCACCCCAATTCATTACCATATGAGTAAGTGGGGTTTTGAAAGAGATAAATGATAAAAATTTAAATAAAAAACTGAATTTCACTCTCTTCAAGACACCCTAATATTCAGGAATGGCAACATGGAAGACATGGTGAAGTCAACTGGGGATTGTAAGTAGACATGTAATCATCTCCAGAACCTTTGTGGGTGTAGAACATTTTGAATATGGATGTGATGAGAATGTGAAGGCTTGAGCTGGTGCAATATCAGAGGGTCTTTCCAGTCAGATGGCTCCGATGGGCACTTCATTAGTCTTCCTCAATGCCCCGGTGGCAGAGGCCACTCTGAGTCACAGGCCTGGCACAAAGCAAAAAGGGCTTCCAGGCCGAGGTCGCCCCTAAACAAACCATGCGTTTGTTCTCAACGAAGTGCTGAGTTTCTGTGCTAGCGAGGTGTTCAGAGGCCATTAGAGCATGATATGTAAAGTTGCAGTACCCTTGTCGCTGTTTTCCCTCTGCATTCGACTGCCTCAAGGCAAATGTAGTTTTTATTAACTTAACACTGGATGACCTTTTAGAATACTTTTTTGCATAAATGTTTTTTTTTAACAGACTGCATGCAATTTATATTCTGTTCATATCTACTTCAGCAATCGTTTTGCATTCTCCCCTATTTAAAATATTGACCGTACTGAATGTATCTGTTCTATTCGAAGTTGAGGATGCCAACACAAGCAACCTATCATTAGCCATACATTCATTAGCAACAAAAAGAATAATCTCAGCTGATCTGTAGTAGGTCAGGATGCACTTTTGCAATGTGTTTAGATAAAAAAAGCAAAACAAAAAAATCTGAAGGTGAGTGACTACAGACAGGGGTTACAAACTAACTAACTAACTAACTAACTAACTAAACAACTTGTGGATGAGGTCATCTGCACAGCAACTTCTTCATTTCTTCGAGTGAGAAAATCATGCTTCCCTTACCCCCTCGAACACTGCACACCCACGTGCTCTGTTGCACCCCTCTCTGATGCCTGTGTGGATGTGTGTACATGTGTGAGAGAGACAGTGTATGGACCAGGAAAGGAGTCAGGTACTTTTTCGCACCGAACAGGCACTGGGAGATCAGCCGCCGTGTGAGCAATTTTCTGTTAAAGGTTTGTGCACTTCCTTTTCAGAAGAGAAATGTTTATGACACTCTTGGTTCTGCTATTTCCCTCTCTCTCTCTCTCTCTCTCTCTCTCTCTCTCTCACTCACTCATGTTCTCCACTCCCCCGTTCTCCCTCACCCATCTGTTGTCTATCTTTGACCATCAGTCTTTTACACTTTTCTCTGTGATGAGCATCAAATGATATTTCTGTGCCTGTCTATGTTAGTCACTTCTGTGGTGTGAGCTTTTGTTAGGAAGTGCTGTTGCACGCCTCCCTGCTTGTCTCTTTAACTCGCTGCTTCTTTTACTATTTTACCTCACCCTCTCTCTCTCGCTCTCTCTCTCTCGCACTCTCTTTTGCATGTATGACGTGACATGGCTTTTATTTCCTCCATCACCAGTAACGGTAGCCTTGCAAAGACTGACAGAAAAGGGAAATAGAGACATGCAGAAGGCCCGTGTGGCAAGAGAAATTGTCATGTGGTCTTTCTGAATCTCTGTGCCCGGATTCACTGCTTCTGGGAATGGACAGGAGCACCTCAGAGATGGTGCAACCAACGGCAAGTTACGTACAGGGGTAAGTGAGACTGGCTTTTGTGAAGTGGAGTGTGTTGTCTTGTTCGCTACGTAATGAACGATTAGACGAGGTTTAAAACAAAAACTAAGTAAGTAAAAGGCAACAAACCCATTCTGAATTTTGAAAACTGAAAAGGAGTGCACAGACATTATGACCAGTGGTGTCTGTTGCATATGACAAATTGTGACAAAATTCTGATATTCAAATATGGCGCGTTCTGTAATGAAAATGACATTTAAAGTCAGGCATCTGAGATTTAAAATAAACTTGATACATTGATGGTACATAGATGGTCGCATTTTCATATTGTCATAATTTTCTTTACATGATAACAAAACTGAAAGTAGCTAAATCTTTTCTAAACGTTGGCTTCTACACAACTTACCTTTCTTAGAACGTCTGAACAGGAAGTGTCTGGATTCTGCTCAGGTCTAAACAACTCGTTTGCTTATGATTTGATGAAATTCTTCATTCAAGCACACAAAAACCTGAGCTGAAAATCTATGCAGTCATCTAGACATTCAGGGGCTTTGCATGCATGCTAAACTACAGAGCTCCAGCTGTAAACGCTAATACACAGACAGCCATTCTACTACAAGTGGTGTGTGATGTAGGTTACAAAGACCTGCTCATTCCATTAGATGTGGGAGAGAGGAAAAAAAAAATCGGTGAGGGTCCTCATGCACTCTTCTGCTCGTGGGTGAGTCATGCTCCGACTGCACTCTGCCATCTCTTGTCTTTATTGTCGGTGCCGTATGCAAATGCTCAGGCTTTTTTTTTTTTTTATGTAAGCACAGCTACACTATCAGATTCTACCATTTGTCTGCACGAATCATTTTATTTTTTCTATTTTCGGTTGGTTGCACTTGGACTTGATTTGCCGGAAGCCAACAGCACCCCTACAAGACAAAAATCTACAATAGTCATATATCTCTGGTGCTCTATTCGCAGCCGCTGGCAATCTCATTTCCCCAGAAAACAAGTTGCTTTCCTGTTGGAATCCTATTTAAACAGAGGGAGGGATCCTTTGATCCTAGCTAGCCAAGGCCTAATGAAAACTGTGTTTCTTTTGCAGGTAATTAGCAGCTAGGTCTCCCAGCATCACAAGAGCACTGTTACCATGGAGACTGGCAAGCAAGGCTGCGAGAGAATGCCTGAGCCAGAGCGCTTAGTCTCAGCGCCGAGAGCGGACGGGATGCGCGTTCCGGCCCCGCTGACAGCTGTCTACGTCCATGCTATGCCGTCTCAGCCCCTGACGCAGCTACCAGCCAGCGGCCAGGAAGCGGCTGCCATCGCCCTCCCCATCCCAACCCTCTGTGCCAGACAAAGCATGCCTCTCCTGACCTTCCACATTGCCGGTGGGGTGCCTCTGCAGATGCAAGGCCAGAAGCCCGGAGCTGCTAAGCCCAAGTCTGCGGGGAAGCACGTGTGTTCCGAGTGCGGCCGTGACTGCCTGAAACCCAGCGTGCTGGAGAAGCACAGGCGTTGCCACACCGGGGAAAGGCCTTACCCGTGCATCACCTGCGGCATCTCCTTCAAGACCCAGAGCAACCTCTACAAGCACAGGCGCACGCAGGCGCATGCCCGCCTCTCAAGCGAGTCGGACCGAGGCAGCCTCAGCAGCAATGACAGCCTGCAGAGCCCAAAGGACACCTGCTGCTCTAGCTCATCCCTGGAGGGGCAGAGCCAGGATTTCGGGAGCTTGGACTTACAGGACAATGTTCCTTTGCACAAAAGTGGAACTGCTGCGTCCTTGATCGGTCATGTCCAAGAGAAACTCGGCCTGGACACTGAGTGGGCTTCACAACAGGATGCTCTGGGGGAGCATGTTCAAGAACAAAAAGATGTAAGCCCTTCAGTGCAGAAAGAGCAGACTTCAGACAAAGCAGACAGTCACACCCCAAATGCTGATGGACATCTGAAAAAACTGAGTAGTGATCATATGGCTTCGAATCGTCACATTCCTCTCCATAGACAGGAGGCCAAGCTGTGGGACTCGATGTCGTCATCGAGAGGGAAGTCTCAAAGCCATGACAGCACAGACTCTGGATTTAGCGACAATGGAGAGCACCACTGGCTGCCCAGCCCTACCAGCGGCACGCATGAGCAGAGTATTGAGTCCTTGCCTGGGAGCAGGATGGAATTTTCGGAGCAGAGGGTGACCTCCAACACAGAGTCAGATTTGGTGGGTTCCAAAACCAAGGTATCTGTTCAGGAGCAGAGGAAACTGGAAGAACGGATTTCAAGCATCATCTCCAAAAATGATGCTCTGATGGCTGACAAACATCTTGAGAATGTCAGGCCAAGGAAAATGGTGCTGTCGAAACAAGGGAGCATCGACCTTCCCATGCCCTACACTTACAAGGACTCCTTTCATTTTGAAATGAAGTCTTCCAGCAGGCATACAATGAGCTGGCACAGCCCGGACAGAAAAGGAAGGCCAGCTTTCTACAGCTCAGTGCCCACACAGCACTCTGACAGTCAGGACCATGCACCGTTGACCAGGAGCAGCTCCATGCCCTTCAACCTCGGCGGCCTTCGCGGTGAAAGAGCCCCCCCCCATCACGCCGACAGCCTCATGCTGGGCCGCAGGAGCAGCGCGGGCCACCTGCACTCGCTGAAGTACGGGACCACCTCGGTGGACCAGCAGGCTCCCAGCCACCGCTCACTCGTCAGGCAGGGGGCAGTGGACTGTGTGCCCGGCTCGGATGGCTCGCCGGCGGAGAGAGGCAGCTCGACTGGCCTCAACTCCGACTACGACTCCAGCGACACAACCGGCAAGAAGTGTCGGCGGAGGAAAGCCCCCAAATTCGCATATGAGAAATGGTACATGTATGGTGACGGGGCCTTCAAGAAGCTCTACAGCGAGGAGAAAGACGAGCATTACACGCTGAAAAGCAGAAGATCCTTCAGCAGCTTGGAGCAGCCGGAGAGCCTGGAGAGCGAGGCCAGGCAGCGGCGAGAACCCGTGCTGCTGGTTTCCACGGTGGATGTGGTACCACCTCAGAGTAAACCGCTCCCGGCCTGCAGCTCATCCTGCCTGGCAGCGTGTCCGCCCCCCGCTAATATGGTCCAGACTGCCGAAAAGCCCGGCTCTGTGATTTCTCCTAACGGCATCCTGCAGAGCTCTGCTGTGAAATCTGCAATCGGACCCCTGCAGCACGTCAGCTGTGGAGTAATTCAGAGCTTCGATATTAGCTCTGAGACTGGGACCGCGAAGGAGCGCCCCGGGGACAAAAACCCAGACTTTGCTCCACAGCACAGACTCAGTCCACTCCCTTCTGAGAGGAAAAAGCAACGAACCGAGGAGGACACGACTGCTCTGGCGAAGAGTGCAGATATCGAGATGAAGGGACACGGCGTTCCGTGTTACGAAACAAGACTGACAGGTGGTGGGATGAGTAATGGCGTGAATCAATCCCTGGCATCGGTCAGCAGTGATATAATCCACAAGGCCGACTACGCTGCAGCGCAAAGAGAGAGCAACAGGCTCGCGAAGCCCTGCCAGGGCAGCCCGATGCACCACCACCACCCGACTCCGAGGCAGGCTCTAGAGAAGAGGCACAGCTCTCCTCTCTGCGCGGCGAGCGCTAGCAGCCCACCCGGTTGTCAGATATCGGCCTCCGTCCCGGCCAAAAGCAGCTTTCTCCCGAAGTACCAGCTGAAGCTTCCGCACGCCACCGCCGGAGGCTCAGAGCCATGCCTGCCGTCGACCTTCAAGCAGGCGGAAACGATACGGCGGCAGAGCAACTTCCCCTCCACGCAAATCTTCACAACCTGCGCACGTCCTGGCCAGAACGACTACATCACATCGTATACCACCTTAACACGCTGCCAGCCGGCCACGCCCAGCGCGACGCTGCTTTTGAGTCAGCGCTCTGCGGCCGACCATCTGCGAGTCACAACCCAGAATGCACCTCTTCCCCTGCTTAGTGCTTCATCAGAGAAGGGACCATTTGGGAAGCAGGCCTCGGCCATGGAGAAAACGCCACTGGCATTATCCTCCTCGGCCATCACGCCGTCTCCTGAGATGCGACCTGCTGCTGGTCTTGCAACAGCCGTAGGCAGTCAGATTTACACCCCCCCGGCAATTCATATCCCCGCACCACACATTTCAGCGCTGGCTAACAACCAATCGGCTACAAGTGCAACAAGTGCAACCTCGGGTGTAACCTTGTCCAGCTCGAGGACCGGCTCGCATCAGCAGAACAGCACAGCAACCAAAACCATGGCATCGCACGGCATCGTTACGTTTACATCAACTTCAGTGAGGAGCAAGCCAGGCACGTCCACGGCATCTTCTCAGCAGTCTTCCTTCTTCTCATGCAGGGCCTCCTCCCCGGGCAGCGTTGGCGCGGACGCCCCCTCAACCCGTCCGCGGCGGCAGCAGGAGGGCGACATTCTGCAGTTCAGCGGCTTCCCGGAGACGCCGGCTCAGAACACTTATTACGTGCGAACTGCAGACCTGCAAATCGTCATGCAGATTATTTCTGACGAGCAGCTGGCACTAATGGAGCCGCAGATCGAAGGGGCGGATTACCACGCGGAGGCACGCGCCCGCGGCGACGGTGCAATGAACAGAGGGCAAGCTCCCAGCTCACGGGGCACTTGCTCCGATGCCGGCGTGTCAATGGGATTCTCCAACCCATCTGCGGCAGCTGCCCAGGTCACAGAGTCATCTCATCCAAAAAATGACCAGGCTCCCCTCATGCTCTGCTCAGATTCTTCTGAGCACCGTACAAACGGACACGTATCTACACAGAGCGGGAGCACCTCAGCGTTGGAAATAAAACAAAAGTTGGATTTTAAACAGAGTGGAGACGCACACCATGTGCAAATGGTTGAAGACGGAGCAGATGGACCAGCAGATGGAGCTGCAGCACACAACGGCATTCAGCAGCCATCTGCACGTCCCACTACACCCTCTGTCTGTGAGTCAGTGCAGGGAATAGCGGGTGAAGTGCTTAAATCTGGTGTAACTTGCTTCAGAGATCTACCCCCAAGCATGTCTGATAAGGTGGAGCCCCAAATGGAGTCAGCAAAATGTCTACTGAGCAGGGCCAGGACTTCAGGTCCATGCCAGTCTGTACGCCTCCCTCCAGGCCCTATTGGTTCTAACAGTTCCATGGCCGAGCAGAAACTTGCCGGAGAGGTGAGGATTAGTGCTGACACGTCACTAACAACTTCTAATCAAAAGCAAACCCAGTCAACCACAGGCGAAGTGAAATTTGAACAAATCGTGTCCGTTTCCTCAGAAAAGTCATGCCCCAATCAAAGCTTCAAACACACGCCAGAAACATCACAGCAGAAAGCAGGATACACTGGACCAGCCCAAGTCTCAATCAGTAGCATGTTCAGAGAATGCAGATCACATCTCAATCCATCAGCTTCAAAAGGTCTCCTCTCACAGACCTCCTCTGTAGTCTCAACATCCAGCCATAAGGAGCTTGTTCCATCAGAGCTAGCAGGCCAACAAAAACTCGGTCACGTTGCATGTGTCTCACCAGCCAACGAACAAGAAGTCACCCCAGGAAATGTACTAGTTCCCATCTCCAGCCAAAACAAACCTCTGCATGAAAGAAGTACATGTAACACTGACCAGCAGACTCATAAATGCAAAATTCCAGCACGTGGAGCTTCAACATCTGGTGCATTTCATCAGCCCCAGCAGGTTGACGGCACCCGAGGATTTGTGGCATCTACCAGCCATGGACGATCAGAAGAGCAGACATGCTGCGCTTCACAGCGCAGGATCATCGCATGCAACGCGGCCATTGAAGCAATACAGGAGTGTATGCAGGAACACTCCCAGAATCTTGGAGAGCCCAACAAGGTCAAGGTCAACAAAGCATTCATTACAGGTACTTTTTTGTATCCTCTACTGAAAGAAGTCCACGACTAATCTCTTTTTCTTAAAAAAAAAAATCCAGGCAGTGAGTGTGTGTGTGTGTGTGTGTGTGCATATATGTGTTGTCTTCTTTCAGCTTTTGCCTTTAGGGGTCACCACAGCAAAGACAAAAGTTTTACGCAAATGCGCTTCCTGACACAATCCTCCCCATTTACCCAGGCTTGGGACCAGTGGCTGGGTTGAGACACACACACACACACACACACACACACACACACACACTCACTTATATATATATATATATATATATATACAATTTTCATGCATGTATATAAATATATATATATATATTTAAATTTCATGCATGTGAAAGCAGTCTCCACAAGAGGGCGGCAAGTAACTGTTTTTTTTTTTTTTTCATCTCTAACTGTTTTCAATTCAAGGCATTTCAACTACCACGCTTTTTTCTGACACTTGGTCTTGGTTTTCTCAAATCATGTGCCTCTTGTTAGTAGTTTGCAGATTAGGACAGGTGCCTCGGTTTAAAATGCATGTGAACATGTATGCCAGATTTATTTATAACTGTTTTTAAACATTATTATTATTCTCTACAAACCTCTGTGACAACTTTCCAGCTGGTGAATATGAAAACACATTATTCCAGCGTTTTTTTTTTTAATGTCAGCTTGGTGATATCCTGGCCTCCAATGTGGTTGCAGCTTTGGATGTTTTTTATCACTTGAGGTCACACAATCACATAAGGAGGTCATAGGAGAGCATTTGATCCTAGCAAGACAGAGTGGCATCAGTAGTGCCCTGTGACACTCTTAGGAGATTTTATTTCAGTGGGTCACAGGTCAGATGAATTAGTCACACTAACAAATATGGGGAAGGTCAAATGTCAGTCGGCGGGTTCTTAACTCAAACGCTACTCGTTTCCTGATCTAACACTGTTTTGATAGTAATTAAAGTAATTAAAGAGAAGAGACATCAGGAAATCAGAGCCTGTGAGGAATTCCCAGCAAGGGTTAGGTAGACCACAGGTCGCTGACTGTTCAGGTCGCCGACTATTCAGGCATTCATATAGCTTAGTTCTGAACAGATTGTTAATGAAAGACTTAATTCACACCAACGTCTCTCTCCACCGGTCTTAACAAGCTGGACTGTGGCAGCTTGATTGATCAAATGTTTTCAGGGACTGGACAGAGGGTTCTTTGGAGGCCACAGGAAGATGGCCCCCCTGGGAGAGCTCAGGGAGCAAACCCTAAGGTTAGCAGGATTTTACGCCTGTCTCTGTTCCAGACGGCTGACATGCGGTCTGAAATATAAACGCAGCCTCCTTCTTAGAGCAGCCCTGCACAGAGGCGCGTGCAAGAGTTCAGCCAAAGCAAACACACCAAGCGTATACCTCCAATTGTTTTTCATCAGGACAATTATTTCTGTATCTCAACAGCCCCGTAATATATATCTTGCACCATATGCTGCCGTGTGCACATTGAAAGACTCTCCAAATGATTATTTTTTTATCGTTTGGCTGACACTTGGTTTTCAATGAGCCATACATTCTGAAAGACCAAATACCTGAAATTCACTCATCAGTTATCGACTGTCACATGATTATAAGAATGTTTTTTGTAACTCTAACTGCATTGGAGAGCAATGTGTTTATGCAGTTGAATGTGTTTCCACCTGCATCCATAGGCTATTTATTAACTCGGTGCTTAATCCAGACTGGCTGCGTGATTCATTCACTCTGAAATCCATGGGAGAGGAAGTACTACAAACATTAATAACGTCACAACCCCATTCCCTGGCTCTAGTCAGGTGAAGTGATTTCCATTCATAGTTCTACATCTAGTGGAATTTGGTTTGGAATTTAATCCCCCAAGGAGCCTTTGGGGGCAAGCTGGGACGCGGTTTGGGTGGCAGGACAGAGAACCGTATGAACCCCAGCTCTGAAAAGCAACTGGTATTCATCATTTTGTTGTTCTTCCCTAAGGGCCTGGGGAGGGTGGCTCCCACCAAAGCCCCCTGCTCCAGAAGGAGAATGGGACAGAAAAGCCTGGGCAGATCCCCAAGGAACCAGAGAGCATGGGGTCGGGGGAGAGAAACAACAAACAACCAGAAAGGAGGGACCCCAGACAGGAACCCAGCAGAGACAACAAAAGAACGGTGAGTTTAAGAACAGATGAGATAATAGGGCGAGTGGAACCTGAGACAGGTGTCATTCAGAACCCATCTGTTAAATAAATAGAGTGGGTCAGCGCCCCCCGGTTTATACATGATGCACATATCAACCTGCACTTATTAGACTGGTAGTCTGAACTTTTTTAGTACCAACCTGATTTCAACATTGCTTTTGTTCATTAAAAGTCTTTCATAGTAAAAGTTTTGAAATTTGAAATGCTGCAACCATTATTTTAGCTTTCCCATAAGACCTGTGTACTGGTTGTAAGGCTATCTATATTGATTTGTACTCAAAACATTGCATATATATAACTGTATAGTTGCATTTATAATGTATATAATAGTATTCTTTCATTTACTAAATAATGGAAATCATTAAGGTCTGCCTTATTGGAACAGAACGATCAAAACACAGTTCCAGTAACATTGTTTTACCATTATTTTACTTATACTGAAATATAACAATAACCTTAAACATTGTAATATTATTTAAATGCTTAAAGTAATAATACAGACTACTTACTAAAGCAACAGAGCCAGTCCCATTGTCTCTTAGTTAAATTTTACATGAGTCATGAAGGGTCGTGTTTAAATATTTAATTAATATATTATTAATAGTTTTTTTTAATAATATATTTTAAATTAATATTCTGTCTACTTTGAAAATAAATATGACTAAAAATATACCATTAAAGGTATAATTTAGAATTGTCTGTTAAAGACCATCCCCACAGTATAACAAAGAGCAGCTCATTCACACACTGCACACTGCATTTTACATTATTTTAAAATTCCTTGCTTCCATAAAGTTTTATAAACTTTTACTGCAGTTTTCTAAAATGTAGAATGTGGGATATATAATAATCAATGGGTAGCTATAGCTGATACATCAGCAATAATCTGGAAAAATGAGTGGCATTCAATTTCTAAGTGTTAACATAATTGTGCATGTCTCTTTTGACAGGGGCATGTGAGCTGTTCTGATGTTATCTGGACCCATGAGCAGCAGCCCCCTTCACTTCTTATCATGGAGGCCTCTACCATTCCCCTTACCAGACAGCCTGACACGAGTGGGTCCAACAACACGCAGCTCCCTACCTGTAATGAAATCAATGTCCCAAACCCTTCACAGCTGCCAGCAGCTAGCAGCCCTCACCACCATTTACCTCATTTCAATCAGAACCAGATACTAGAACCAGCGGAACATGCGAAATGTTGCAAAAAGTCTTCAGAAGGTTTTTCCGTGGAGTCTGGAGATATTCTTCACTCATCACATGGTCACATGTCATTCTCAGACACTACGTCTCATGGAGTCCAAGGAGACACACACCCAGCCAGCTGCACTGGAGAAGGCAGTGTGGCCCGTTCCGCTAACATGAGGAGATCTTTATCTGAAGGACCCATTTCCAGACACGATCGGGTTTCTCTGGAGGTGAAAACGAGTGCCTCTGTAGACCTGCCAAGCTCACAGGCAACCACATCATTAGCAAGCCCAACACAGGCTTGCGTAAAGGCCCACACCAGCCCCACGGGCCAGAGCTGCATAGACGATACTGAGAACTCTTACAGCAGTGATGAGGAGGGAAGGCTAGTTATTGAGATTTAAAAACAGAACGTTAACACACACACGGGTGAAAATGCCTCAGTGCTTAAAGAGGAGTGCCACCTCACTGTCAGCCCTAATCTTCTGCCTCTCACGCATAGGCTAATAAACACCCACGTTCCCAGCTGTACACTGATTCACGTTCCTGCCGGCACCTCCAGGACTTTCTGCCACGGCCAGGATCCCGGCACCTGCTGAAGGCCGTCTCGACCCTCTCGTGTTTACGGTGATTCACTCTTACTAAGCCGTGCAATTGCTGCGCACAGGAAGTCGCCGCACGAGATGGTGTGCTCCCAGTAACTCAGGTGCAGAAAGGGTGGGGCGAGAGGTAATTTTGGTCTGACAACCACGTTGCCTTCAGGCAATATTACTTGGGAACTTTACTTCCCAGGCTGAATCTGGCTGTTTGCTACTACTTGCTTTTCAATGCCCTACTGGCTGTAAAGAACAAATAAAAGGGTGAACATTTTGCTGAATTTTGTTTAATGGTTTTGACTTTGCTTACAAGACCTGTCATGACTGTTGACATTTATGAAATATATTTGACTAAATTAAAGACGTTTGTCAGCTGTTCTCAATTAGAACCTACAGTGTGTGGTTTTTTTCAGCTGTTAAAACACAGAAGTAACCAGATCAGTGCCTAACCTGAAAAAGGTCGCTCATAATAACATTCATGTTCTTCCAGAATGTGAGTGTACTCGCAGCAGGCATTTCTACATCTTGGTTCAATTTATCTGAAAAATTAAACCAACATCTGCAACCAAGGGGACAAAGCCGTAGCTCTCACAGCACAGGACAGTCAAGCCTCTCAGCAGAAATGTAATGCAGAATGCATTACCTAAAACTCACCTCACATGTGTAAAACTATGTGAATAGTACTAAAGCACATCATGCATTTCGTAATTATTTGCAGAATTCTTAATGAACTTACAGTGTTACAACTGTGCAATAACGCATAATCAGCTTTCATGTCCTGCATGCATGGTTTGAGTTATGGAGGCCCTTTGCTCCCTGAAAATGACACAAGCCTTTGAAAACCTAGGAAATAATATCTACTTAAGTTACAAATTATTACAGTATAAAATAAATGTAAATATATCCATGTTGCATGTTTATTTGCTCATTAAATACAAACATCTGTCTTCACTAATTAACACAGGTCTATGAAATTAATTAAGAGAAATTATGTTTTTATTCATTTTGTATGGCCTATCTAGTGATCATGAGAGTGTTAAAATGGAAATAGTTTAGCCTGCTTCTGCCATTATGAAATATTAATGATGTTATTAGCAGCCTGTATTAGTATTATAAAGCTGTGATATTTCTGGGCTGCTTTAGGAGCCTATTTCATTTTATTGTATTTGCCTACTGTGACTTCTATAGATCAACGTATATTGCATATTATGTTGAGTCTATTTTTATAATTTGTTTTATAATATGTCTTATAAAATAGCACTGACATTCGAGCCATAGTAAAATTTACATTTTGAAATAGTTCTCAACATCAATTTCCCAATTTCAGAGTTGGCGGCCATGCTGGTAACAGACATTCTTCACAGAGAACAGGGAAAAGTAAGGCGATGAAAAACATTTCTCCAAAGCTGGTCTCAGACCACATCCTCATGATTAGAATATAAAAAAACGTTTCAGTGTTGTTTTAGTGCATTCCCCATGCATGGAGAATTACACATTAATATTCATCACCTGAATTCATCCAGTGATTATTTTTCTTTATTTCAGAAGTATTTTGTTTGAAGGTGAAAGGGACTTGATTTGACAGCCAACTGAATCAGAAAAAAATGATTCAGAAAAATGATTCAGAAAAATGATTACATGGACTGTAATTTAAAGCTTTTCTTGGACTCAAGTCAGCTTATTTGCAGGAAGTGGTGATTGCCTCAACACTATTGGTTAAAAGGTGATTATGTCACGTCTCGTGGCTCAGGGGGAAGAAGGTGTAGAAGCAATGCATTGTCATGAACAAAAGGGATTTATTAAGGGACCAAAACAACAGGCACAAGGGCAGAAAAGAACAGAAGAGGAAACAAACCCAAGGGTGTGTGGCTTTTTCCAGAACCTGCAAACACTAAACATATGGTAAGCATCAGTGCAGCAGCCATATTCTGTGGTTGCTCTATCTATTTGAACAGGTCCTAATTGCCCCTGATTGAAGTAGTCTTAGATGGGAGCAATTTGGACCTATTCTTTAGGCACAGATCACCTCATGACTGAACATCATATACTCAGTTATTGTAATTTCTGTCCATACAAAGTTGATGCACCCCCCACTGGAAGAGCTGGAGGCTCCTGTGAGGATGCAGGAATGTCATCTTCCTCCCATACCAGCGCCTCGATGCCTCACCCAGTTTCTGAACTATCTGATGTTCTCACAGTGAGCCCTAAACAGGAGCTGGAGTGTCTTGGATGGAGTGTCCAGGACCGCCTCTGTTCCAGAAGGAGGAAGAGGCATGGCTGGAGTGTCCTGGGATGCCTCTATTCTGGAAGCAGGAAAGGACGCTGCCTGAGTGCCCAGGCCATCCTTTGACTTTCCTTGGAGTGTCTTGGTGACATTGGGCCCCCCATTCACACGTGTGCTGGTCCTAATTGCGCTCAGTTTCTGCTTGTTAGGTAGGGGTGATTGGGACCCTTTAAATGTTAATCTGTCCCAAACTGTTATCTGTTGCTCTGTTATATTGGTTATTGAATATATTAATATGCTTATCAAACACCTCTGCAAATTCCAAGTATCATTTGGGTGCATTTCTAGTGCAAGGTTTGTAGCAGAACTGCACTGAATAGCTCACTATACATTTACACTCCCATGAAGCCACCTATGTGTAGCAATAACATACAGCATCCAGACGTGCTCAAGAGATTCATTTTTTAAACACTTAGACCCCCCTGGCAAAACATGCTCATTCCTATCTTGTCCTACCTGAGCAATGATTGGAATGAAAACATGCAGTTACATGTGTGTGATCTGAGTGACTCTAAACAATGAATAGGTGGCAGAGAATTTATGGCTGAAAACACCATGAAAATTACAGGGGACATATTAACCTATAACCTCTTCATATCAAATGCATGCATTGCAATAGAAAATTACATTTCCTTGTTTGATTAATCTTAATATCATATGTTGATGGTTGGGATCCAAACTAAGTATGCAATCCAGGGGTGTGGTATGATGCTGTTAGTTAAATGGTGGATAAATATTCAATTCTCCAAGGGCAACCAGAGTGTGATGCTCAGGTGCATTTGAGAGGTCTGATTGGAAATTGTGTTGGCTTGGATAAATACCCATAATGCTAAATGGTGTACATGTAAACTGCTGCTAATATGCTGTTATATGTTAAATGTAATAATATGATAAATGTAATATTTAAATGTGAAACAGACAGAAGTTAAAGGCAATGCTAATGTACTGCTTCCTTTAGCATAAAGATAAATGCATGTGAATTGAATTAAAAAGGCCTGTTTCCTTAACATAGTTAAAAAAAAAACAAAGAAAACAGCATTGTCTATTTTTTAAACTAAATCCTAACAGTCCTGAAAATTTCTGCCACCACCATGCTTCACTGTAAGGATGGTATTGGCATGCTGATAAGCTGAGCATGGTTTCCTCCAAAAGTGACACCTGGCATTCAGGTGCCTTTTGATAAACTGGAGGTGGGCTGCCATATATCTTGTACTAAGGAGTGGCTTTCCTCTTGCCACTCTACCATACAGGCCTGATTGGGGGATGGCTGTCCTTCTAGAAGGTTCTCCTCAGTCCAAAGAGGACCCCTGTAGCTCTGACAGAATGACCATTGACCATTCTTGGTCACCTCACTTTTTTTTATTAAAAAATTCGCCAAACCTATTAAACGTTTTTCATGCTGTCATTATAGGGTGGTGTGTTTAGAATTCTGACCCTAATTGAATCATTAACGGCATTTACGCCCTTATCCAGAGTGACTTACAATCAGTAATCGATTTGGGAATAAGGCTGTTTCAGAATGTAATGCACTGTAAATACTTTCCAGATGTACTGTAGAGAAAATGAAGATGGAACATTAAATAATATAAAAATGAAAAAATACGTGTTATTTAGTATAACTTGTTATACTATTATATACTAAAAATATAATTATAACAGTTGTAAAAAATAAACTGTATACAATTCCAATAGTCAATAAATTAACTGTATCTACATTGCTGTGTATCATGCCCTTTCTGCAGTACATGCGTATTTTCTGAGCTGAGGTAAGGGTTCATGTATTTTTTCATGAATTAAAATGTATTCATTCAGTGGCCATCAATTTTGGTTCTGTAACTAAGTAGAGGGAGAAAACGTCATATAGTTAAAAAAATATAACTAAAAAATGTATGAATAATCAACAACAACATTTATTTGTTATATAGCCCATAATCACATACAGTATGTCTCAATAGACTTTGACAGGCCCTAGAGTTGACACAGAAGGAAAAACTTCACACAAAAAATGAGTGATACAGAGAGGGACCCCCTTCCAGGATAGAGTGAGCCTGCAATTGGTGTCAGTGCAGGGTTGGTCATGATTTGTCCAAGAGAAGAAAAAAGTCCAAAAAGTGTTTCTTTACAATAATCAGTCCCTCCGGGAAATCGCGATGTTGCAATCTCAACAATAAGTGCAAATTCACCCGATCATTGCAAATTATTTGCACATCTGCGTTTTTTGACGTATCACAGTACTTCCTACATTTTGTGCCACACAAATGTAATCAGTTTTACTTCCATGTTACCGAACATGCAGACAAGTGCGACTAGAAAAGCTGCTCATTTATCCTCAAAAATGATCTCTATAACGGGTGGTCATAAGAGTGTACTGACGCTGCTGTGTCGGTGTGGAAAGGGACACAACAGGAATGCTCTTCAACTCAGCCTTTACTGGCAGATTTCATGGTGCAGAACATGAACGGTCTAGCTCCAACATCTGAATTGAAATTTCAGTCAGGACCAACGACTCACCACAAAAAAACACACTCTATACTAGACGGCACACCAATTGGCTGACACCAACACACTTCCATTTCTATGTGAAGTGAAAGTGAAGTGATTGTCATTGTGAAACACTGCAGCACAGCACACGGTGACACAACGAAATGTGTCCTCTGCTTTTAACCATCACCCTTGGTGAGCAGTGTGCAGCCATGACAGTGTGTGGGGATGGTGCTTTGCTCAGTGGCACCTTGGTGGATCGGGATTTGAACTGGCAACCTTCTGATTACGGGGCCGCTTCCTTAACCGCTAGGCCACCACTGTCCCAAGTTTAGGTAGTTTTGATTTTTGTGTGATTTTACTTGAGATTCTCCACATGAAAATGATATGCATGATATGTATGAATTGGTACTTTTTTAGTGGGTGTCAATATTGTGCACACTGTGCTGCCTCCAAGGTCAGGGGCCTTAGCTTTGATTAAGTTTTAATTAATTCTCAAAGTAATTTTTCACATGTTTTTCATATAACTTAATGCCAAATAAATACAACAAATATCTTTTTCATCTGTTCACAGTGTTGCCCAATCCCAAAAGCATAATTTTAGGAGATTAAATGCCTGGTACAATTAGGTTTGGCCAGTGATTTGAGCCGAATGTTGTGGGTGCCAGAACAGGGAATTCAGACTCCATGTGTTCCTTTTTAAAATATCAGTAAGTATAAATATTAGCTTATACAGTTATTCTGGGCAGCCGCTCAAATGCAACACCAGTCAAGTGTTTGAACTACTAGAACCCTTTCTCTGACATTACCTCAACATTGAAAGTGCTTGGAGAACAGATGTATTTTCTTTTGTTATTTGATGCAAAACATTTGTAGTTATTCTCGGTAATCTGTGCAGTGCATACTGGACATTATTAATAAATGAACACAAGAGATGATACCACAAATCATATATAACAAAAAAATACAAAAAAACACTCTATTTAAAAGAATTCTATGACAGATCATTATTGCTAAAAACATGTGTAAAGACGGTATTATTAAATTGTGGTGTTTTGATTAATGTAAAACGTTTCTCATCACTTGTGTGTTGAGAGCCTGACCCTAAATCTACTGCTTAGAATGACTCTGCCTCTGATACCACTGTTTAACCTGACCTTGTCCCAAACCCTACCGCTTAGCATTACCCTGGTCCTGAAGGTTACACCTGCTTCTACATGGGACAGCCTAGATTTTTAACATGTTCAGAAATGTAAAAATGGTTAAGTTCATGTTTATTTATTAAAAGAGTTATAATGGAGTATGCTCTTTGCATAATTAGTTTCGATTCAATCAACCAAGTGTATGTCACGTTTTTTTCCTTAAAGATACTCAATATGTGTTCTGTCATTCATATACTTCATATACATACTTCTGTAAATAAACAATATTGGACATTTTAAGTGCACTACTCTACTCAGGCTGCTGTCACTATGTCCCTTCCTGTAGATCCCTAACATCTACAGATATCTGAAATACCTAACAGCAAGCAGGACAAAACTGTAGAGGTACTTCAGCCACTAGAAATGAGAACAATGTGGCTTCCTTGGTCGTGGTCTGCAATGTTGTCTGCTGTTGTCGCTACTGCATTACAGAGCATTAGAATCTTGTCCTGCTTACTTTGATGTGTCCATTAGTATGCAATTTGAGTCATTATTATACTACTGTTTTGGCAAAACTAAATATGAAATAAATGTAGACTTTATAGCTATTTAATTTTAGCTGTCACACAAGATCAAAAAGAGGACTTTAAAAATGTACCAATCAGACATTATCCTGGCAGAAGCCATACATTTTTTTATATTTTATCTGAGGCACCTGTCTATTGGACAGAACTGTAAGAATTTGTTTTTGAGTTATGGGAGGTGTTTTGCCAGGATGATGTCTGATTAGAACACTTTTAAAGTCCTCTTTTTAAGTTTGTATCTTTTTTTTTTTGATAATTTCTCTTAGTTGGGCTCTATATCCTTTAAGTTCAAAATATCACCACTTGTTTCTACACAGCATTTCTGTGAGGGCAACTGAATGTCACGGTGGTTAAAGCGCGAGTGCACATGTTTTCTATTTAGCTATCGCCTGTGGTAATCGACAAACAGAGACAAAGAATTATCTCTCTCAGCATCCACGACTGCTGTTGAGGTGATATTGCTTCTGTGGAAGTAGAAGAAGAAGAAAAAAACAGCCAAACCAAGATTCCTGCCTGCGCCAAAGTGGAAGACCTCCAGGAGGGAGAGGGCTGCATTCCTGGGAGAAATCAGGAAAAACACAATCCACCAAAGTATGGAATCTGAACCGCACTGACCTTTGTCATCGTCAGGCCATCCAAGCCTGTCAGATCTGGGATTACACTTTGTAGGGAGTTGGGGTGCTGTGTTGTGAATAAGCACAGCCCCGGTCACTTTTGCCATGAATCATGACACAATGTGTGGCCTTAAATCACTAATTAATCACCGCGGCCTCTGTGATGTCATATGGGTTCTTGTAAGGGTTTCACCTTGTGGAGAAAATGTAGAGAAAAGTGCCATAGATTATGCAGCTCTGGATGTGGGAGCAAGGTATTTTCTTTCCTATTTCTTCTTCCAGTTGCACGCAAGAACCCTCTGAAAAGTGAACACAATAAAAGAGACTTTTATGGGTTGAAATTGTTCAATAAATTTGAAAATTTTGAATATTCTAGCTCAGTCTATATGGGCTTGACTTGAGCCTTTGTGGGGCTGTTGGGGCTGTTGCTGGGCTTTCTGAGCCCCAGGGAAGCAGGCAATGGCTTTGTGAGGCCATGCACTGACCAGGTGGGAATTGTCTCGTCACCATTGTCGCAAGTCTGATGGGACATCAGCCAGAAGCTACATTCCATGCTGTCATCTGACAGATAGTGACACGTCCCTCCTCCAGACATGTCTATCTGGACTGGATCAGAGATATCTGTTATTTGAGTGAGAGCTCCGGGCGAGTGCAGGGGAGGCAGGTAGCATCATTCACCTGTCAGCGATAGCTGCAGTTTCACCTTTTAGCTTGAAAATAAATAGCTGGGAAGGTGATACATCAGAGAGGGCCTTGGTGGCTGATATGTGCTTCACTTGCACCTTCCTGCAATACACATGTTTGTTTCAAGATCCGAACATCTGAACATGTGCAAAAACACATTTACGGTTTGCTTTTTTCAGTGCATCCATACACTGTAAAAAGGGAACATTGGCTAAACTGTAAAAAAATTGAAGTAATCTATCACACCTAATATGCATTAGCATTGCTGTAATGTAAAGAAACGGCTTACAGCAGGTTTGATTGGTTTATTTACATTTGACACTTGGTCCGAGCTGTGGTGTCTGTCTGAATAGTCTGCCCGAGGGGGTAGTGCAAGCTAAAACCCTGGTTTTCCTCTAATATACAGGATTTTGGCAATTATTTTGAAATATTATTAGTTCAATCTCTTCCACACAAGCTTGATATCTGACATTCTTGTTTTCTTGAACCCTTTTGTTCAATAATTTTGCTGCCTCAGCAATTACAAATCTCTGTACATTCCTAGCAAACATTGGGCAAATGAACAGGCGTAGACTATGTTGGCAACCCCATGCAGGTCAGTAAGACCATGAGTGAAGGGTTGACCGGCTGTGGTGTCAAGGGCACAGTACTGGAGTCAAGGGCACAGAACATTCCGTTTTTGCTGTGGGCGGACAAGGGGATGCTGCCTTTGTTAATGACAGCAGCCCAGGGCTGAAAAAGACAAAAAAAAAATAGGTAAAGAATAGAGCTGCAGCTGTCACTTCACAACCCACTCGCCTGAACCACACAGACAGAAATCATAACTTTGAACAGCTTACTCACCTCATACCTGCGAGGCAGAAACCTCAACACCTCAACGACAAAACCTCCAGCATCTTATTCACCCCAGAGCTCTGAGTGACTAATGGCTCTTCAAGGGTAGATTGTAATGATGTTGTATTATGATAGACTAAGTAGGCGCAGCTTGTCAAGTTTTGAGGTTATTTGGCTTGACAGGTGTGAAAGCATGTGACCAAGTTTGGGTATTCTGCTGACTGTGGGCATGTATATCCTGTCTCGTTTTGAGCGTGGGTTTTGCACGATGCTGGGAAAGCCATTTCCAGCAATTCCCAGCAGTTGCTATACACAGTGTAGCGCACTGGCGACGTCAGAATACGGAATCGGAATTCCAGTATATTAATGTATGTTTGCACTGCGTGTTTGGTTTGGATGCATGTTTTCAAGGTGCCTATAACAGAGATCGTTTTTAAGGGAATAATCAGTGCTGTCAGATTGGGTGGTTTTGGATTAGATTTTTTTGAAAATCATCTCGTCAAGAACAGCTATTAAGAAACCAAGTCCTCATGTAGTATGTATACACTTCTAAGTATATGTTTTTTTCTGTACAACATGACATGGCCCTAAGATATGACATTAGTGAACGTGCCCCAAACCGCAATCCCTATTATGGCACTTTGAAAACAGAGCTTTCAGAAACAAAAGTGTAGTAATTTAATAAGACCTCATTAAAGTGTTTGCTTCTCAGGTACAGAACCAGAGGCTGTCAACAAGAGTGTAATACAAATTGTAATAGAGGAGGCTGAGAAAGGCAAGGGAAGGTAGAAAAAAAACAGATTTAACTCTAAGTAGCACTTTATTAGAGCTACTGGCGTCAGTGGGGCAGCCTATTTTTTACAGGGCTTCATTCACCCGTGCCAGCACAGTAAACGCGCACGTCATCTGAAAATGGTTTAAACTCTTACTGTAGCGCTACGCTTGGTGGCAAGATAACATAATCTCATTTCAGAGACGGGCTCCCCAGCAGGGCTTGTTCAGTGTGTTCCGACTTGGCTTGTTCAGTGTGTTCAGACACTTCAAAGTTCCCAGATCAGGTTTCACCATTCTGGCAGATGTGAGAACAAGTGATGCACTGAGAAAAATCCTGCCGTTAATGAACTTTTTTTCATTTGAACTATTTGGGTGGAACGTCTCTTCCACAGATCAGAGACATATAATCCCGAAATGGCAGATTATGCTGCGGTTGCAGCAGAAAGAAGACTTTTGTGCACCTCTGTTTCCCCCTTTCATGTGATCCATCTGCTGGTTCAGTGAGCTCATAAGGGAAAACCTGCTCAAGAACTCAGCCTGCATTAGACCTAAATCCACCAGTAAATCAATAGAGCACAAAAATGCAAAAATGTCAATTACATCTGAGTAATATTTTCTGCACATTGCTGTTTCACACCAGAAGATTGCTGTCTTCTCATCTAATCTACACCACTTCACCTCATTTGTTCACGTTTGGCCTTTATCTCAATACTCAATACACAATACACATTATGCTTTATTCAAGGAAAGAAAGACAATGTAGAACAGATGAAAAACACATTTTGTGCTGCATGGCTCATTCCTTAACAAAAGGACTGACACCATAAACAAATTAATAATAATAATAATCATTATTTATAAAGGGAAACAAATGCCTTCTCATTTGTCAGCATTTTCACATAGATTCACAATTTTATAAACTTATAAAAATTGTATTTTACCTCTGGATGAATGCCAAAGAAACGCAAATGAACATAAAGTTTGTGCCACATGCTTGCGGGCACGTGCAAGTTGTGTGTGTGTATATACGTATCTAGGTATAAATGGACATTCTCCTATAGGGAAGCTGTTCAATGCTGTGTAGCTGATTTTAGGTTTAATATCTTGTTTTACAAGACCCCATGCATAAATATCTTGTTTTATTGTCTGGTTGAGCAGACATGGCCACAGAATAGCCAACTTCTAATTTTGAGGTTTTTTCCTTTCTTTCGTTTATTGCAAGAAGCTTTGGCACTGGCGGGTCTACAAGGGTGATCTTTTTTTAACAACTACAAATAATAGTTCTGCACACTTAAGCATACTGAGTGCTCTTGTTTCAGAGCTTAATAGAGACCAGGCAACACTGGACGTCTCTGGGGCTGCTTTTTATTTGCCTTCCCAGCCATAATTTTTTTTAGCAGTCAAACAAATGTCTCAGAGCTCAGTGACACTTTACACATTATGGCCAAATTTAATATTATTTCCTTTTTGTCATAACTTTCTTCCAAAATTTGTCAACTTTCATTCAATTGGGGTCAAATCAGGCTGTTTGTCCAGCCTAGTAAAAATGGAAAAAAGGATGGATTTTGAAAACAACATAAATCATTTGAAGTTATTTTTGTCAAAGGCCCTGAAAGCATAAATGTAAATCAAGGAAACAACAACAAAAAATAATAACACAATAACATAATTGAGATTATGAAGTAAGCCAAAAAAACATTTTAGGTTTTCAAAACAGTTGAGATGACAACATTTCACATTCTTGTCTTATTTTATTCACTTCTAGTTAGACAAGGGCATGGTTTTCCAATAGTACTGAAAGTGTTCATATGTTGGTTGTAGGGGCAGTGGTGGCCTAGAGGGGCAGTGGTGGCCTAGCGGTTAAGGAAGCGGCCCTGTAATCAGAAGGTTGCCGGTTCGATTCCTGATCCGCCAAGGTGCCACTGAGCAAAGCACCGTCCCCCCACACTGCTCCCCCGGTGCCTGTCATGACTGCCCAATGCTCACCAAGGGTGATGGTGTGTATCACAAGTGACAATCACTTCACTTTGTTAGCTGCTTTATATTCCCTCATGTCGAAAATCATCTTAAAAAACTGCTAACAGTTTGCAATGCATTCATGAATTTTTGAAGAACAAATAAAACATTTTCATTGGTTGTTCAAAATAGTCTCTATAACCTCCAATAGAGTAGTGTCTCAATTGTTGACTGGTTGCATGTAAACCAGGGCTGGGGCAATGTATCGCTGTCATTTATTGTCTTACTTCCCTGGCGAGCAGGGAAGAAAAGGAAGCAAAATTAAGTTATTCCATAATTTTTACTTTTGACTCGATGTTGGACTTTGTTGGGTCCCACCATAGAAGACAGAGGAAGAGGACAAGGTTGGGGTCGGCGTCCCATATAAAGAGCCTGACTGCCATCTTGGACGCTGCCTGCTCATTGTTGGCTCTTGCTCTCATTTCTGCTAATTTTTTTACAATCTTTGAACGACAACGAATTATGACTGGCTGACCTTTGACCAGTCCTTTGGATCCTCCCAGTTTGATCCTACATGAAAGTTGCGAACTCTGGATATGCACTTGACATTTCTAATGTGTGACATTACCTAATACCTGTAATACCTCTGACATTATTTTGCACTTACTTGAATTTTTGAGTTTAAGAGCAATAAACATGTTTTGCAATGTTAAGAAAACACAAGATAAACAGAAACAAACATGAAGGCATGTGGCATAAAGGCCAGGAACATAAACACTAAGGAGCAGCATCAAAGTCCACATAAATGTGGCAGCACCTTCTTCACCCGCTGGGAGAAGGAGTCTCAAAATAACTGTATATATTAAAAATGACTTCCATTAAATAAGTCTAATTTTTATAAACGTGATGAATTTTTTTCTCTAAAAATATACTGTGCTGAAGACATTTCGCCAGCATCTACAGAACCCCTACATAACGATTCACATTGAGTCCACTGTGTTCCATCTCTATTTGTTCTAAAGCGGGCTGCAACATAGAAACTGAGTCTGGCTTCACAACCATTCTGTAGAAAAAAAATCATGTTCACTTACAGTGCATCCAGAAAGCATTTGTTATTGTACAAGCATATTCGAAAATCGATTATTTTTTTGCTGTACGCAACAGCCTTTAATGACAATATGAAGAAAAGTTTACTTGAGGTTTCTGAAATGTATTAAAAATATAAAAATATTGTGGTCTGCCGACAGTCTGGGGAATGAAGCATAGAAAACAGAACATCGAGCAAATGGGATTTATTAATAACAAAAACAAAGGAAAACGGCACGAGGGCCAAAAAAAAGGAAGCCACTCCTTTGATATCTTGGCTGTGTGCTTAGGGTTGTTGTCCTGCCCAGTCTTAGTTCAAGAGCATTCTGGTGGTTTTTAAGCTAGTATTTTAGCTTTAGCTTTAGCTTTAGTTTTAGTTAGTATAGTTTAGTTTAGTGTCTATATACATATATTTTTTTTCTTTTATGATTGCACTAATGTTTCACTGTGTGAAACATTATTTCAATACATTGTATACTGTTGTATACTGTTGTGTATGCTGTTGTACTGACAATAAACCAAGCCTGAATTTTGAAGCTCTGGAGCAGGTTTTCATGCAGGATGTCTCTATACATTGCTGCAGTCATCGTTCCCTCTATCCTGATTAGTCTCCCAGTTCCTGCAGCTGAAAACATGCCCACAGCATGATGCTGCCACCACCATGCTTCACTGTAGGGATGGTATTGGTCACCTCCCTGACTAAGGCCCTTCTGCCCTGATCGCTCAGTTTAGGTGGCTGGCCTGCTATAGGAAGAGTCCTATTGGTTTTGAACTTCTTCCACTTACGAATGATGGAGGCCTTCAAAGCAGGACATTTTTTTATGTGACCTTCCCCAGATTTGATACTTTCTCAGAGGCCTACAGACAATTCCTTTAACTTCATGCTCAGTTTGTGTTCTGGCATGAACTGTCTACTGTGGGACCTTATATAGAAGGTGCGTTCCTTTCCTAATCATGTCCAATCAACTGTTTTTTAACACAGGTGGACTCCAATTCAGCTGCAGAAACATCTAAAGGACAAACAGGAGACACCTGAGCTCAACTTTGAGCTTCATGGCAAAGGCTTTGAATACTATACATGTACTTGTGCTTTTTTCATTTTTATTTTTTAACAAATTGGCCAAAACCATGGGTAAAGATTGTTATTGTGAGATGTTGTGCATTGAATTCTGAGGGGGAAAAAATTTGCTCAATTTTGGCTGTAACATAACAAAATGTGGAAAAAGTGAGTGTGAATACTTTCCAGATGCACTGTTTTATAAAGACCTGACAACAAGTGGACCGGCATTTTATTAAAAACAAATGTGGTAAAGGAACAAAAGGGACACCTATAGTACACAGCACACAGCTCTGATAGGACTGACGGTACATTTGATACAGGCGACATATAGGGTGGCAGTGGCACAGTGGGTAAGCCACTCACATATGAATTAGATGTAACAGGTTCAAACCCCAATTACTACTGTTGTGTCTCTCAGCAAGACAGTGAACCCTGAGTGTCTCCAGGTGGACTGTCCCTGTAACTACTGATTGTAAAAGGTGTCTGATAAAAATGGCATAAATGTAAACATATATGAAAGAAAGACCTAAGAAGACCAGTTGTTGTTGTAATGTTACAAAACTGAAATATTAGTGGGTGATGAAAGAAAAATGAGGACAAAAGTACACCCTGCAGCATTTTGGACATTGTGAGCTGTGTGCTGAGAGGTTAGACTCTGAATTCCAGAGGGATATCATGGTTAACCATACTAAATAAAAGCAATCTCCCCCCTTCCTGCACTGGAATGGCAATGCTGCCATTCATCACATTTACGTTTGGCAGGCTCTGCGCTCAGCAGACAAATGGAAGTGACTGGCCTGCGAGTCAAAACCTTGTGTCAGGCAGCCAAGCCTGAAATTGGTTCATAATATGGGATGCGCCATGGATAGACACACTCGTTGCAGACTTCCTCGTGACCCCTGGGATCCTTCAGTGCCCATAAATATTTTTGATGTTTGTGCACAAAGTCGGGCCGCATTCCTGCATGACTTTACCCACAGATCTTATCAATGCGCCTTTTTTCACTGACACATGTCCATGTGGGGCCCAGGTGGGTGTCTGTTTGGTGAGCATGCCGAAGCTACTAGCCGGCTTTCGCTGCAGTTTTATTGTGAAGAATATCTGATGAAATTGCAACGGGTGTGCTTTTAAACTCACTTGTCTATTTGTCCTGTCTAATCTTGATAGAGAAATAAATTATGCCAAGCATATTTTTTTTGTTGTTGCTGGTATTCACGTTTTGCTGGTATTCACAAGGAAATAATTAACTTCCATATGACTTCATAAAAAAAAAGCTCTTAAAATAAAAGCTTTTAATATGTTTTTCTTGCACTGTCCAAGTAACCGGGTTATGGTTTCTGAAAATAGAAGTGGCTGTATAATTTTAAGTGAGTTTTTGAGCACCACAAACAAAGTGCCATTTACCAAACTCACACTGAAACTATCTGGTTACATATACAAATGTATTTTACAATTTGGTCTCGGTATTTTTTTCATGATTTATTGGGATACTTTTAAATGGGCAAAAACCTCTTATGCCATTCAAGCACGAGCCACAGCAAAGAGCAGCAGGATTTGAGTCAAAAATCACTGAGATTTTTGGTTGGATAGAGTTGGTTTACAAAAATATATAAATATATTTACCTTTGACTAATTGATTTATTGGTTTATTAATGTGAGAGGTATTTAACTCATAGCGCTGTCTCAAGCAAGACTGTTCTGAATCAAGCTCGCAGGGATTTCTGGATGACCCCTTATCTTAACCGGGTCAATCCCGCTAATCCACAGGTAAAGAAAACCATCAAAGCAGCCATTTTTATGCTGTGTGGGTTACCATACATTACTGTGGTGTGACAGACTGTGAGAAAATGGAATATCATATACTGTAAGTGTCTGTGTGTGAGTGGGAAAGACAGAAACGGAGAGAGACATGAGCACACGAAAATCTTCTGTCCCATAGCATACCATCATGAACAATTCATCTGGTGAGGTGACTAAAAAATTTCTGTGGTTGACACTACATTCTCTCAGACTGACAAACTCACAACCCCCCCCCCCCCCCCCCCCCCCCCTCCCCCAGGACAGATTCCTCTTTCCATTATTGTCTTGCATGATCATTAGGCTGTAATGTCCTTCTCAGCGTTTTTTTTTTTTTTTTTTTTACATTTACATTTACATTTATGGCATTTGGCAGACGCCCTTATCCAGAGCGACTTACAACGTGCTTTCAAGTTACCATCGATGAAGAGATCAATTCCGGTTCACTAGGACCCCAACTATGAATACATCTATTTAATTCACTCTGTTGTAGATTCTGTACACAAAGTTCGACAACAAGAATATTACAATTTAATCTAAATATTCTTTAAAGAGGAAGGTCTTGAGCTGTCGTTTTTGTCCATTGCATAGGGGCTTGCGTGTTCCTCTCAGCTCATCATTCAACTCGAAATAAGCACTGAAAGTGGAGCGTCAGTTCTGTGATTAAACCAGGAATAATTCAAACGGACCTTGGATGTCGAAGATGAGCGTCTCCCTGGACGCATCACCAGTTCTCCATCAGTCCAGCGGGTGGTGCTTTTTTTGGGGGGGGTATAATAAGGTCTGGAGAGTGAGGCAGTGCCAGAGCTGGGACGTCCCAAGCGCGCAGGCACGTCTCCACCGAGCTTCTGTCCCCACCTTCCGACAGAGGATGTCTGAATTTAAACAGGACGCCGCACAGAATCCGTCGCCATGGATGCTCGCGATTTGACTCCTTCTCAACTTTGACACTGCAGTTCGTTTGGGGTTGATATTCAACCCCCATTTTTTTGGACCGTTTCCGTACTTACGCACTTTTCGGACAACTTCGTGGGATGGATTTGGGCGTTTTGCTTCTTGTTGGAGTAGCGGCGGCGTTTGCGGACGGTGAGTTGCGGCTTCTGACGGGCTTTTTAGAAGGGGGTCCCCCTTTTTATAAGGGGGTCCCGTTTCAGTCGGCAGCGTCCTGCAGGAGCTCCACCTGAGCACGCAGCATCACTGCGATTTAACGCGCTTCAACTGCCACTTTCATTCGTTTTCGTTTCATTTTTTTTTATTATGGTCTGTAGTTTGAAAGAGCTTTTAAAACCGTCGTCATTTATGCGACAACTAGAAGCTGCAAACAATGAAAAACGACAATAACAATACACAACAACAATAACAAAAGCCAATAACAATAATAATCGTATCCGTTATTATAATATTTTTATTGTTGTGGTTGTGGTAATAATCATCTTTATCGTAGCGGTTTAGTAAATGGAAGTAATTTATTTTATCATTCCTTTTTATCATTGTTTTTATTTTTATTATTATTAGATCATTAGATCTTTATCATTAGGTCATTCCCTTGATACAGTGGTATATTGCATGTATTATTATTATTATTTTTATATTAGAATTTTTATTAAGGTCTAAAGCCATTTGAAGTAACAGACAGGACGGATTTTGAACACCATGCAGCGCCCTCCTGTGGCTTTATTTTCCTGTTCCTATAGAAAGGAATGCAGATCACGTTGGAATTGGACATTTTATTATAAATGAGTGCTCATGGGTGCTGGGTGTTCTCCCTGTTTAATTGGATGCAGATAATAAATCGTGTGCTTTTCAACACTTGCTGTCCCCTGAAGGGAGGATCCGTCTTGTGTTGTTTAGGGAAGCTGCTCCTACCACGTGCCCTGTAAGAAGGGAACACTGGCTAATCTAAATAAACCAGGTTGCTGCAAGTTTGATCGGTTTAATTACAGTTTGCCAATGCCAAAATGTTAGGTGTTAGGTGACAGATCGATTGTTTTAAGGTTAGCCGGTGTCCACTTTGTTTCGGTGTGATGCCCCCTTGATGTCAGTGGTGCTGCATATGACTTTCAGTGTCTTGTGTTGTAAATGCTCGCAGGCTTTTCTGCTGTAAGGAAGGATGTGAGTCGGGGGGAGAAGGCCGAAGCTCTGCAGATGTCCACAGCCTCCAGGAGCTCGGAGGTGACGCCGGGAACCTTATCCATGTCCGGCAAAGTCGAAGGCTCGGCGTGCCTCTTTTGTGAGCTGTCGAAGCCGCGGAGGCGAGCCAAGCGGTGTACGTGTTACACGTACAAAGACAAGGAATGTGTGTACTATTGCCACCTGGATATCATCTGGATCAACACGCCAGAGTAAGTGCCTGGGAGTGTCAGTCGGATAGTTTTACACTGTGATTGGGAGCGAGAGACCAGAGGTGTCCGAACTCAAAAATTTATTGCCGCATGATAGAGATTCATCATACATCTCTGTGGAGTTTGCTACGACACCATTTTTCATAATGTCTGGGAGTTAATAGGATGTAAGAAGCATTTCTATACATCAGTGTAGATCCCTCCTGAATGTTTGCAGCCGTAGGCAGAGTGGTTCTCGAAATTTACCTGGTATGAAAATCTAGGGGAACCCCAATAACTAAACCAACAAATAAACACCGAAAACATATCTATTATAAAAATGTAATATTATATAGGATTGGAACCAAAACAATGCATTATAATGGGTTTAAGCATTACTGCCCTTCCTGAATTTTAAAACATGATTGCAAAGCAGGAAGTCCTTCTTACTCGTAGCAATAAGACTGTACAACTGAAGGTGATCTTCTCAGGATCAGTATTAATGTCTGTTTTTCTGTGGGACTGTGCAATTATACCCTCCTGTATACTACTGAATGTTGGTTTTTCATCCATCACAACACGCTGCTACCTCTCGCTTTGCCTCAACACCTTTTAATGTCACTTTACACGTCATAGTTAATTATAATTATTTTTTTCCTGCAATATTACTATTGTTCTGTTCTTATTTTCTCTTGTTGCTTTGTGCATGCTTTTAAGACAAAATTATTTCAATCTAGATAAATAAAATTTATTCCTTACTCAGTCCCCTTCAGTCAAAGATGAAAAAAACTGATCCTAGATCACTAATCCTAATAAATCACGTCCCCAGGACACCTCATGCATGTTTTCCCCCGAGCATCTTTAGAGACAGACTGTTTGAATTGGATTTCTTAGTCTGCTAGGAAGTCAAGGGCCAACCATAATGTATGGTTATCCAATTAAATAAAAAAGTTGTATACTTATCCAATTAAATAAAAACCCTGTGCCCAATGTGACAGGATGTGGAATAGTTGTTTATAGATAGATACCAGAACCTTTGCAAATACAATCACTAAATGAAACAGAAAATAAATCAAATGTATGCACTGTTTTTCAAGTCTGATACAGATATTTAGCCAAACAGCAGTTCCCACAAAAAAATGTGTTTCGTTCTGTATCGTTGGACAGGTTTGGAACAGTCAGGATGTACATTTAAGGTACTTTTTTTTTTAGCCTTAAGACATGCATATTTGGACATACTGTTTGGCACTTTGTGCCCTGAGGTCCAATAAATAACCCTGGAAATGGACTGCTGTTTGAGTGTATGGTCCAGCCCTGCCTTGTATTCAATTCAGGTCCAGATCCAGATCTGTTAGGTCGACTCGTGCTGTTATTGGCCCAGAAGTGCATCTGGACTTTTATGGAGCTGGGCCTGATGCTACATTCGACATGGAACACATCAGCCATTGCGCTATCTGACATTTATGTTCAGTTTCTCTATTTGAACTCGTCTGGTCTGTGCACATTTTGCACCTTTTTCTGCTTAAATTATAAAATATGTCAGTTTCACACAGAGGGTCGTTTCCAAGGCCATGTTTCCCAATGGAACACAGATGCACACATATTCGGTGTATTCCGTAAGGCCAGGGCACAACATAACATGTGCGAAAGGCATGGCAAGCCCGTGGAAATTACACGCTTGAGAGTAACACGCCAATTTCACAGTCTGTTGTGAGACACAATGTTTTCAAAAAGCCTGAAAATCTCCCATATGCTAGCATTACTGGAACGATTTATGACAGGCTACAAGAAGGACATTTCTCTTCAAAATAACACAGAGGGAAAACTGGATAATAAAAACAAACAGTATTTGGTAGATAATGATTCCTTGTATTTAGGGATCAGTTACTGTGAAGGAATCACTAGACTACTGCTGATGTTTAAGACACAAGATTTGAAAACTTTAAAAGAAGGCCCATTATCCCAGAAAATAATTTTTTTAAAAAAATGTATCCATAATTAACGCTTAAATTGTCAATTTTTTGTAAATGCATTCTTCTTGTTTTGTAATAATAAAGGGCTGCTCACCAAAACACATCAATTTACACATTAACCTTCATAAAAAGGTCTCTGTGAAAACATTCACTTAAGCCAGAAATGATTGGAGTTGTTTCTGGCCCTGGATCAGCGTTCGCAATCCAGACGCTTGCTGGCCAGACCAGCTTATTAACTACGGAGCTGAGGCAGGTAGTCGGACCGACTTCATCTCCAGCTTGAAATCTCCTCTCCTGATAAAAATCACCAGTGACATGCAGGAGTTGACCAGCATTTTACAGAATCACGTTCATAAACATATGAAAGTTGGAGCACATGCACATGTCCAAAGTCAAAATTATTATTTACTGTTAACCATACCTAGATAAGATCAATAGACCAACCAATGCACATACATAACCAGACCGAACAACATTAAAAAAATGTTGTGGAGACATGCAGCTGAACTTATTCTTTCTGGCACCGAGGCTACATACCCTGTTGCTGTTTGGGTGATTTTTGGACATTTTCCTCGAGGACGTCCGCAGCACTAGTAATACTGGCTAAACGGAATGGGCAGAGATCAAAGAGATGCTTTCCTGACAGGCCACTTGCATAAGTAACTCTTTGCAGATGAAGAGCAGGGAAGAGGAACGCTTGACCCAAGCTTCTACGTTTACTCTGTTTCACAGCTTCTGCAGTCGAGGTTATTTGGAAGTCACGACTCTGTCAGTAGGTTTCTGCAGGGCATTTTGACGCTTTAGGTTGACTCTCATCCTCAGGGAAACAACAATTAGTGGTTTTATAGGCAATCTATTGCTTTTAAATCAGCTGGTTGCATAATAGGCGTTTTTCTTTTGAAACCATATGCCAGCTCTGGAATCCTGCTGTAAAAAGGCTTCAGGCAGACCAGCTGCTCCACACGCTCCATGAGCGTCCCTTGCCTGTTACTGTCTTTCTTCGATCTCGGGAAGACTTGACAGGTGTAGGCTGTTTTCCTTTTTCATTTCATTCATTAATTTACAGCATTTATCAGACGCCCTTATCCAGAGCGACTTACAACCAGTAGTTACAGGGACAGTCTTCCTGGAGCAACATAGGGTTAAGTGTCTTGCTCAGGGACACAATGGTAGTAAGGGGGATTCGAACCCAGGTCTTCTGGTTCATAGGCGAGTGTGTTACCCACTAGGCTACTACCACCCTTTTTATATATGTAAAAGCACATAATCTCACTGGTACAATGTTGAATAGAATGTGAATTGTGAGAAGTGAAGGAAGTGGGATTCCTTGTTTAAACCCAGACGCTGATGCTCATTTTTTCATCGGGGGGTTTTCTTCATTTTTTTGGTCACCTCAACCACAAGTGCAGAGAGATCTTGACAAGACTACAAACACTCATTTCACACAGAAAAGTAGTCATGACTCCACAGCGGCAGATTTCGGTCTTAATTTCTTATCAGATCACGGTTTCTTAGTGGTTTTAGCATCAGTATCATCCTGTTTTGATTTTAGTTCTCTTATTTTTTCATAAACAGCACTGTAAATGCAATTTTTACAAAAGCTAATTACAGTAAAAAAATTTTTTATCAGATTAAAAAAAGTAATATTTTTTAACCTAATGTAAGTTTGTCCAGTGTACTTTACTGCAGGAATATAAAAATTACCCTAGACTGAAGTTGCTTTTCCAGTTTTGGTAAAAGCGCAAGGAAGAAATACTGTAAGAAAAACTTTGAAATGTGAATTTAATCTGTGTCTGTGTTCCACTTCTCCTCATAATGGATACTTTCACAGACTATTGTTACACATTTTGTATTTTATTTAAGCCTGATTTAATTGAGTTATAACTGTACTGCATGGATGCTATATATTGCGTTAGGGTGCAGGTCTCCAGAAGTCAGTCATTTAATCATATTTTGACAAATTGCATTTTTTAGTTTAATGGCGCATGAGCATGTTTTTCACTTCACAACCGAAGAAGATTTGTGTTGTTGTTACTGTATTACCTCTTGAAATTGTCAAACTGTCTCCATGTGGTTTGGGTCTGAGGCAAAGATTTAAGGGGGGAATAGAAAGGGTGGATAGAAAAGGAAGCAAAAAAAACAGATGAGGACACTTATCATGCGCACACCTGAATTCTGCTGCATTGTTTGAATTGGCTATGTGGTGCTAGAGTTTTCTGTAGTGTCACCTACTATTCTTTATATCCATGGCCATTGCACAGACAGGGTAAGGAAGGACGCCAGCCGTGACTTTACTCGTGGGAATCTGCATTAGATCTCCAGCAGGTACCTGCGAATGCAATTTCAACATTGGTCATAATAGAAACCATCCAGAACTTCCTTGGTTAAACTGTTGGGGGGGAAGGGACCCTCTTTCTCAGTACAGAAAGAACAAAATGGCAGTTTCTTGTTCTTCTTGTGTGTGGGACACTGAGAAGTTGCTTGCCGTCACTCCTCACTTTATGTGTCCCCGTGGTGCACTGATTAACCGCCCTGAGCTTACATTTCCTAGGATTGTTCCTTTATTTATTAATTTTTTTGCTTGAGGCATTTAAATGCATCTTGCACATGTTGGTAATTGCATGTGAATTCTGCTTTAGAATTGCACGGCATGTGCATCCAGCACATATTTAACCACTAATATTTCCTCTGGCATTTTTCAGATTTATGCAATTTCCCCTCAAGTTGTTTTACATGGTTCCAACCCACTGAATATTACATTGAATGTCACTGCACTCTGATCAGTTCATGTCTCACTTTCTCATATTAAATCAAGCCACAGCCTTATTTATGGCGATCTTTCATCAGCGTTTCTTTCCAACGTCTCTGCATTGTTAGGCGGACTGTTCCGTATGGCATGTCCAGCTACAGAGGTTCCCAGCGGGTGCGGCGTGCCGCCACAGGCTCCTCTGGTTCACGGCGCTGCGTGTGTGCACTGCAGCATGACCCGGACTGCAGCATATTCTGCAAGGAGCGGTAAGAGTCTGTTTAATGAATACAAAACTTGCAAAACTCATTACTGGATCTAGTGTCGAACATAACAGGTTTTCTTCTGCACATTTTAACTCATGTAGCAACATTACTTCATCTAGTAAACAGTCATACCCAGTGGAGGTATTTTTCCTGGGTTTGACACCCCATAAAATGAGGATTTCTTTTGGGTTAATGTTCATTTGGAAAATTCTGCACTACAGAATAGACTCAACTGCCAATTTGCCAATCTGGACAATTAGTCGGTGTGCAAATCTGGGTATTTGGATAAAATCAATCTATCATCATATCTAACCATGTCAAAAAGCTTCAGATTGCCAAAAATTATGATCCAACATTGTGTTATTCATTTTTTTTAATTGTTTTTTTATTTGAAACCACTTCATGAGCAGCAAAAAAAATGACTGATAATTGTTTGGGTTCGTTCATTTGAATTTGAGGTAATTACTTTCCTCTATTGCCAGGGAATCATCTCCATGACATTGGGAAGATCAGAAGCGAAGCAAAATGCCACAAACAACCACAGGAATGTCTTCACACCAATTAATATGTCTTTTCTGACATACAATAAACTGACTCCCATACAGAGTCAGATTAACCTTGCCAACATGGCTTATAGAGTCTTGATTTTTCAAGAGGCACATGCAAGAAGAACAAGGCGTGGCAGTCATGTGAAAACCTCCTGAGGAGTAAAAATGTGTGGGATTAGGTTCAAGGACACGTACACCCACAAACTGATTCATGAATGGAGCATGAAGGGAAGATTTTATTTCATTATACTTAAAGACATTAAGATGCTTCTTGAACTGGAATAAATCCATTGGCCAAGAAATCTTCTAGACAATTCTAATGAGAGCAGGACTGATGATCGGCCAAATACAAGATGGATCGAAGAACGTCAACATGTCTCTCATGTACTTCTCATTCACTTAAACGTAAGACCTACCCAACTGTTATTATAATACAAATTATTATTTTATATTGATGTAAAAATGTGCATAGCATGATTATATTAATCTTATTGCAGACACATTATAGCTATAGATTAATGTGGTTGGTTCAGATGTTTTAATGTTTTACTAAACAATTGGGATTTAATTTTGTGACAGATTACTAAACAAATCCATTATTTTGTGAATTATTTGACGTTTCTGAGCAGTAAGTTAAAAATCTCTGAGACAAAAGGAAGAATTTTATTCCTTGCCTTACTAATCTATGTTTTGGGGGTTCATTTCAGAATGTACACTAATCTTTGATTATTACAATGTTTCTGTATAGTGTCTATAGCAAAAGCTGTCTGAACTACTATATGCATGTGAAGGTATCTGAATGAATTATACACAGTTTCAGCAATTCACGGTCCATGTCCATGCATAAAAACAGACACTGCCCATCGTTGCATATGCATGCAGACAGAGATCTAATGTGAATCATAACGTTAAATAGCATAAATAGTGTGGTTTATCATGCACAAACTGATAAAACATGTTCCAAATATACAGAGTTGGATCAATTTGTTAATTCATCTAGATAAATTGCATTATTTCAATGTATTTCCCCCACCACGTTATCTCAAAATGTTGGTCTGTATTCTAAAAATCTGTCACCAGTTGAAAGGAATGTCAGCATATGTCAGGAATAATTGAAAGGAATGTCAGCAATACAGCAATGTCTTCACTTTTGTTCCCAGGCAAGAGGCACAGTATTTGGTTGGTGTGTAAGCACATAAACCACTGTCTTGGAATGTATTTTGTCTGTATACCCAGACTCAGAGGGTTCAGGGATAACATGTTCTTAGATCAGCTAACCAAAAAAAATGTTTAAAAATCACCTGCCACTGACCCCTACCCCAACTCTGGGGCTAATAAATAAGCACCAGACTGGTTATTACATATTTGGATTCCTAAACCCATGACCCCTGGGTAGACAATTAGAAAATCTTTGCAGGACTTTGATTCTATATCCAGGTAATCTGCTCTGAGATTCTTAACAGCAAAGCAGGTATGTACATGTGATCCTGATCCAAGATTAATCAAATAAAAGAACTGGTTTAGCTCTAATAATAATATGATGTTTTGCATGCCCTGAAAATACATGAAAAAATAAACATATTCATGGGTTTAGAGAACTATTTAATGAAAGCATTATTATTTAAAAGCATTGTTATTTTCATGGTAGAACCCTGACCTCCTCTATTATACCTTTATTACATCTTTATTTCAACTGTCAGTACCAATGAATCATAAGAAAGTCTCCAGCAGATGTAGAAATTTTGTTCAGAACACGTGTTTTACTATGCAAAAAGTGGAAACATGTCTTTCACTGCTCAATATAAATGAAGTTATTTTCACCTGCTTGTCTGTGCACCTGTGACTCGCAGCGCAGAACCTGCAGGATGCAATGTGTAGAACTGAACTGGTTATCTATGAGTTAGTGTCCTGATATAAATGTGAGGTGTTACAATAAATCCAAATCCAAAAATGATGTGCTTGAGGAAAATACAAAGGAGGGATGTCTGAAACAATTACCATTTACTAATATTTAAATAAAACATCCTGATATATTTGCACTGGCGGAGTTGTATTTTCACATCAAATCTTTACATTTGTTTTACAAAGAGCAAGAACCTATCCTGCAAAATTAGAACATTTCAACCTAGAAGTTTCCATTAGTCCTAATAAAGAATATTTTTTCTCTGCTGTTATTTGCTCAGTTTATTTGTTTCATACATTTAAGTAAAACTACCATATCGTATAACATTTAATAAATCACATCATATTGAATAAAAGGGAAATGAGGGCCAGAACTGATCCTGATATGTACTGAGCATTTACTGAATTGCTCTGCATTGTCACATGGAATGTTCTACAAATAAAATTTAATTATTATTATGTGAATTCAATAATAATTCCTATAATTCTAATCTTTCAATCATAGTCCAAGATTCATTGTGTGTGTTAAAATAGGTGCACATGCTGTTGAGTGTCCAGGAATAGGAAATGTGTTGATAAAGTCTACCAGAGATGGCCTGAGATCGAATTTCATCTCTAGTCCTGGCTTGTAAGTGATCATGTGTAAATGACAACATCTGTCTTTAACTACCTCAGCAACAATGACAACAAACAAAATAATTGTTAGGTCAAGGCAGCCTCTTATTTGGAACATCCTGACCCCTCACTTTTGAAATGAGGCTTCTTTCAGAAATGCTTTCCACCAGCCATCTAACCTCAAAGGAGATTCATGTTGCCTGCATAAATCTGTGCATGCATTCAGTGGAGCTTTACTTAAGTGCTCATGGCCAAGATTCAGATATGCATTAACATTAATTTTTCTGTGGGAGCATCCAGTTTGCAGTCCTTGCTTCAACACTGTCGAGAGGCTCACCAGCCAGATTCTCAGTTCAGGTTCCTCACAGTGGGACTGTTTATAAATGTCATGGTGTATGACTGCACAACAGTCCTTTGCTCGTGCTGTGAAGAATGAGGAGGATGTTAAAAGCAATATAATTCCACCTGTAGCCAATTGTTCAGTCACACATAGAGGCTTTTATTCAACCCCAGAAATATAAATGTTTTTCAACAAGCTGCCATTAATTCTTGTCTGGTTTGGACTACAGCAAAGCCCTGAGGTTTACATTTTATGCTCTATTTGACATATGTGGGAGGTAACATAAAAGTGACTTGTCATGTTTAACCTGCTATGTGCACAAGCTGTGTTGCCAGATACAGACATTTCAGCCCAGTATGCCACAGCGGTCACTTGTTCACTTTCTATCACCATTTTTTCCTAATCAGAGAACATTGTCAGGCTTTGGACAATCAAGACAATGCAGACCCCTATGGTGAGGTCCCCTTCCATGTCCCGCCTCGATGTGCATCGCCAATCTCTGAAAATAAGGAAACAATTAGTGCTGGGGATTGGAAATAAGCCTTGCATGTCATATTGTCATAAGTAATATATATGGTCGTGGTGTCTTCTCTTCATCCTTTCAACAATGCTTGCCTTAATCCCGGGAAATCTGGTCTAGTTTGAAGCATAAGTGAAAGAATGTGTTACTTAAAAAAAAAATCTTGAGGTCTACTTGACCGTAGGTCTACACCAAAAGCTTCTTCTGTTACTGTCACAATCTATGTTCTCCTCTGGATGTCCTGCTGGTGCCAACTGCTGTCAATTATCTCACTTACTTTGACACAGACTCTTTGCCGCCACTGTGAAATGGAAAATTGTCCATGTCCAAAACCATTAAATTGACATGTCACCACCTAGGCTGCCCGAAATCTTATATATCTGTCACTTGCACAATGCGAGAGACAACAGATTATTATTTTCCTGCTGTTCAGTTGTAACACATCCCTGGCGCCATCTTGGTGAAAGTGATTTGTTTTCTATCTTGCTCCCACCTTGACCTTCTGAAACACTGACATTCCATTGCAATGCACTGAGGGAAACATTTGTTAAAATCCTATCAGAGTTGTCCACAAGTGTATCTGAACCATCATTCCACTTTTACTTCCACATGTGTATGTGTTTGTGAAAACAGTTAAGCATAGACTCACAGTGAACTAAACTGACTTAAATACTCTTATTCCAAACATGACAGTTCACTTGGATTGGAAGGCTTCAGTTGTTGATTGACATTGATTGTCTTCTCCCACTTAAAGGTTTGGAAGGACCATCTGCACTTTGGCATTTGTGCAATTCCAAGATAATGCGGCATAAAGATTTTGGGCCAAAAGATGCAATTTGCACATTTTTTGTTGAATGTGCTTCTCCCCTGTGGCTTTAGGCATTCAGCTGTTTTTTGAATCTGCGTGGTTCATGATGATTTTGGAGTGAAGCAACTGAAACCACAAAAATAGAGTCAACCATCCTGAATGCAGAATAACATGCCAAGGAACGTGGAACGAAAGGCACATGAACACTGCTAGTTACAATTGATTGTCTCACAACCAGATGAGGTCGTTTGCTCTTATATTGCTCATTTGATTGAGAACATTCTCTTTATGTGGCCAGTTGTCAAAGCATTAATGCATCACTTGAAGTGCATTCAAGAGGAAAATGCATTTCACTCTTCTCTTGGAAACACACTTTGATGGCAGTTCAGAAATAAAAAAAAGCTGCATGGGTGTTTGCCTTCACACGCTGTGCTGTATTTCATTTGTTGAAAACCTATTTGCCCGGATTTTTCAAATGGAATGTTGGCACTGAAGCAAAAAAGAAAAAAAGAGGCGGATGCTCCCCAGGCAATGGCAATTGCGTTAGGATCTCAACAGGTAGGTAACAGTCCAATCCAACAATATTCACTTACAAAACTTTTCCAGACTTGTGGTTGTAGCCCAATGATTATGATGAACAGCACACCATCATCACAGCTGACTGTGTGCTTCAGACTGAAGAAGGTGATGGATGAAGTTGTTGATTGTGCTGAAAAGCTGTAAAAACAGTTCGTACTCAGTGTTTGGTATGTTTCAAATCAGCGTCACATCCCAGTGCCACAAATGTGTTCCCCAGAATCATCACATTGCATTAGGTTCTCAGTGCAAATGGCTAAAACGTTTCCATTTCTATAAGTTACGTCATTATATTAACATGGAATAACCAGAGGTACATAGAGTAGGCATTTTACTCAAGTATGAGTAGCATTACTCCAAAACAATAACAGTACAAGTTAAAAGTAGTCACCTAGAAAATTACTTGTGTAAGAGTATAAAAGTATGTAGTGATCAGACTACTCAAGTACTGAGTAACTGTTGGCTTATAATATCTCATTTGTTTTTTTAGAAGAGATGTATTCAGACAGAAAAAAATCTGCTAATTCTGATATTTTCTAATAATAGTAAAAATAATAATAACTTATTAAAGTATGATTTATAGTAATTAACGGATTAAAATTAAGTTCCAGCTATCTTATTTAAGATAATTATATGTGTTAGCATTGATATATTAAATAAAACAGCAAAATAGTGGTCTATAGCGGCCACGTCTGATTGGTGAAACTGTGTCATGTGAATGTCATTGGACAATCACATGGTGTCATTGTAGCGACATCTGAATTGTGAAACAGTCATGTGTTAGATCTACTTGTGGTATCTCTCTGTCAAAAATATAGCATCTAATGTATGGAATAAATAGTTTTAAAAACTAACAAGTTTAGAGTTGCCCAATGTAACAAAGTAGGAGTAAAGATTGTAATTCACAAGTGTAGTCAAGTAAAAGTAAAAAGTATGGCACGGACAGCCTACCCTCTAATAAATTTAACAGAGAAGATCTAACTCTTCACTACCCACTGCTGAGCATGAGAAGGTTCAATTGGCTTTCTATTATTTGCAGGAACTTCAGCCTTTTGAAGTCAAAGTGGACATATTTTCACAGTCAAGTTTTCTTCATTTGTCACTGCTAAAATATTATATGCCCTGATATTTATGTTCCGTGATTTGTTCCAGACTCTTTTGAAGAGACAATGAGGCACAGGCCTGCACAGGCCTTTTAACACAACGGGTCTAGGGTGCTGTGGATAGATGGAGAGACGGAGCAGACGAATAGGAAATTCCTCTCAGGTCGGGTCATGCTTGGTTGGCACAGGTGCCGCGATGGTATGATCACATCTGACAGGGCTCATGGCCCCGGGTATCTAGGGAAGGCAGCCCATTTAATCTAAATCACCTAATACATTTCATTCTGATCAAAACAGATCTTTCGGAGCTGGATGTTCCAGTGCAGGCTGCATAAACATTTTAAAATGCAACAAGACACTAAACCTGCTGTAAGATTAACGGTGTTCTAATCCATATTGTTACCTTCTGGTGCAAATCATACATCACTGATCTGGAGGGCACACAGAGACATCTTCCTTCCTGTTGTAGGTAAAGGAGAGAAAGCTGCACTTCACAGTCCATGTGATCCACCGACGTGAGAGGTGCCAGGTCACGGAAGGCCAGAGAGTTAGACTGGAATGCACCTGGCATCATGGTTCTAAATTCTTTCCAATCTAACTTAAATCTAACTAATTATGGAATTAGTTCAAACAATTCCACGAAGCCAATGTTATGTCCAGAGCAAACCAATTTCCTGTCCAAGATATCTCAGGTGAAAAAAAAATGTCATTTGCGTATTAAATTTGAGGCATTTCTTAATTTTGAATGTTTCTTTTCAATTTGTTCAGCAGGCTTTTGCAGATTATTTTTCAGATTCAGATTGCAGTTCTGGATATGACTTCTTTTCATTATTAGTTTTCACAGGGCAAGAGTGAAGCACAAAATAGCTGAATTTGTTCAAAACCAGGGCAATGCAAAAGAGGCCAGTAGCAGCCTAGTGGGAAACACACTCACTTACATACCAGAACACCACAGAGTCACAGGTTCAAACCCTGCTATTGTGTCTCTGAGCAGGACATTTAACCCCGAGTTGCTCCCGGGGGACTGTCCCTGTAACTACTGATGACATATTTTTGTAATGTTGAGAACATACAGAAAAAATATGCAACAATGCAATAAATACAGCGTTGTGCCTTCTAAGCGACAGCATTCAGGCAGCTGTGAGACATGCCATGTCATGGAATGATTTGTAAAGTGTCATTTTCATTGGATATTGTAACTTCCAGAGTCTTCTCAACCAATCATAATGGCAGAGCTTATTGTAATAACATAATATGTAATTAGATTCAACATTCATATCAACAGAGGCCAAGTGAAAACAGCCAGTGTTCCATTGCAAACTGCAATAGACCCTCTGAATGAAACTTCATACCCCAGCAAATTGATTCCAGGTCCTTGAAGCGCATTCACGCAACCATGCAAAATTGGTAATGAAGCAGCAACCCACTGCCTACTTTTCAAATCCAGGGATCTTTTTTTGTCAAAAAATCTCAGCTTTCACGTATTTTATATTGGCTGCACTACGTAAGATGTACTTTATATATATCCCTATAATTCCAAACACAAATTCAAATTTGGGACCTCACCTGAGGCCCTGGTGCCTTGTCCTCATTGGCCTGTTCTGTAACCTACTGCTGTGTTTCATTTACGGAGAATTGTTCAACAGTGCTGACATTTTCATAAAGTTTTAACTCAAGATTCGATGTGAGACCTTGTTATGTGGTTGCAGTTACAAAATGTAAGGTTACATGTATAAACACTATTACCTGGAGAAGAGGAAGGCCATACAAAACCAGAAACAACAGGATTACCCTATTTCTTTAGATTAGATCATTAGATTTTCAAACTATTATCTACACTCTGGTGGTGATGATATGTAAAAGATATTCCAGCACAAGACATGTGCTGGAATATTGGATATTGTGTTATGTGGGTTGTGCACTGCAGGCATTAGAGGAAAGGGAGTAAGTCACCTGACAGCCCTGGTGATTTATCCTTGTTAGCACACTGCTCAGTTTTCTCCTCCTCTGTGTCTGGCAGTAAGTGAGATATCCTTCAGATAAGGAGGAGATCAAGGAGCCTCTGGGAGGACGCGATAGAACGATCTAATCGTCATGCATAAAAACATTGCAAGCAGGGGACAATTCTCTCCTCCTAGAAATGTGTTAGTCTCTCACCGTTCATTCACTAACCTGCAGCCTTAAAAGATTCTTCCTTGAGAACCCTGCCGCTGACAGGGCATCTGAAATTGATCCATACTGCCTGGCACACAGGTCAGCCGGTATAAGACTTATCCACAACCTGCTGGCCAAAATAAACAGGATTGTTGAGCCAGGATTAACTCACACCAGCAAATCTTTAAACAAGGTGCTTAAAGGGAGACACGATACCCCGTGCTGAGGATCTTCAAGGGAAACAAACTCCCATATCATATTAGGAATGTTTTCATCTTCAGAACCCGAGCCCTCGATTTTTCTAAATGTCAGCATCAGAACAAAGTTCTGTCATTTTACTTCTGGGGAGGGTCAAGGGTTTGACCATTTATGATTTTCCAGCTTATGACCACATCATTCTTATAAGCAACGGCTGTGCATAAAAAAGAAAATGTACCTTTTTTTCTCCAATGCTTTTTTTTTATGTTAATTCAAAATGAAATACCTTATAATTAGATTTGAGCTGGAACTGGTGAAGCTGGCAAAGTTTTCATCCAAGTCTGGTACCAGATAGGATGTCAGTGTGTGTTCCATGTTCCCCTGTAATTTGTAAGGTGGCCACATGCCAGCCACTGTTTCCAGATTTTTTGAGTGCTGCTGAACACTCCATATATTGTCTGCTGAGTGTGTCTTATGAGCAATGTAAACTCATCACACCTCTCTGTGTAAAGTATGTGACTCGCAGTCTGAACATGTTTAATTAAAAACCTCGACTTGACCTCCATGATGCAACAGCGCGACTGGAGGGGAAACGGCTCGGCGTGCCAGATTCAACTGTGCACAACAACAGACAACGTTAATGTCACTTAATCAATCTGGTGGTGCTGGACTGAGGACAGGTTCCCCTACTGAGGCTTGGGTCCTCTCCACATTTAGTGTTATTTTTTTATGAAGCTTTTTTTGTGCAAATGTCACATTCTGCTTTTTTAAAGAATGCATTACGACATAACAAATTAAATTGAACTGGACTGAATAAACCACCAAACAGAATGTACTGTATGATAATAAGGGCTCCATATTCTTTGCTTCCTTAAAAATTAAACTGGACATAACAGTTACATTCAAGCTTATGAGGAATTTTATCTTGAAAATGTAATCTTTTATTTGTAATTTTTAATTTAGTTTTTATTATTAGCAAATTTAAATTATTTATTTCCACTGATATTGCATATTGACAGTATGTGCCTGGTCCCTGCTATTAAAATATGCTTCTTACAGCTGCTGCATTTAAATCAAAGTTAGGCCTTTTTCTATTAACATTTGCCTGCGTGCTGTAGTTTTTGGTGATCTGTGACCAAGTCTCCTCCATGTCCTGGACCCTAATGAGTTTTTTGAAGAGTGGCAGCTGTTACACTGATGCCCTTCTCATAAGCTTCTTAATTTACATTTACATTTATAGCATTTAGCTGAAGCTCTTATCCTGCCCTTACAATGAGTTGTTACAGGCACAGTCCCCATGGAGACACTCAGGGTTAAGGGTCTTGGTCAGGGACACAGTGGTAGTAAGTGGGATTTGAACCTGGGTCTTCTGGTTCAGAGGTGAGTGATTGACCCACTAGGCTACTACCACCCATATTTACGTGACTCTTGGTGTACTCTGGCCTTACAACAAAAGGTGCACAATTCATCTGTGCTTTGGACGCAAGGATCAACATCAGATTCCTGAACAATTTTGTAAATTATGTAGCGTTTGGCCGTAGGATCAAAGATTACCATCCGTTAGCAGTTCAGGCCTTTTTGATGTTATATGGCTGTGGTTTGTTATGGTTCTCACTGCTATTTCGTCATAAATATTAGCAACCTATGGGACAGGAATGCATGTGGTTCCCCAAGAAATACTCCTTGTCTGGAGTGCTCTGTTATTTGCTTTTCCGTGCTTTCTTGGTGAGGCCCAAAGTGCCATTTTCAAACCATCTCACTATAATTGTCCGCAGTGTTTTCTTTTTTTTTTTTAGAGACTATTATATATGTACCCATTTCAAGGAAAACGAAAGAAACACTTAATGTTCTAGACAGTTTATGCACTCCAGGCAACCCCACTAACTGCCCACACGCAACACAATTTCAGTTCAAACCAATGTCACAGTGCAACCTCACAAGAACTATGGGAGCTCTTATCAAGCCTCCCGTGCAGAATATGCTGTGTTATCAGCAGTCCCAAATTGACCAATGATAACAACTGCATGTGCAATGCAAGTAAGTCATTTTATATTAGTTTTTACAAATGGGAGGTCATGTTATAAAAGCCCAGCATTAGTCACAAATGAATAATTGGTTATTTGAAACTGTTATTTCTGTGACTTGTGAACACATACATACAGTGCACATACAGTGCACAAGTCACAGGGTGGATATGAAGAGCTGAACCTAAACTTAGTTAAACCTAGTTAAGTATTCAACAATGCACAACGCCTATTGTCACACACTTTCTTAAAGAAGGACTGCATAAGTCCATAGTTTTTAACATATTATTTGTTCTGTCATTGTCTCATAATAAACTCACTTTTTAAATGAATTTATCTAATGCTCACTGCTATATTTTTCTAAGTCAATTTCATTGCACTTGTGCAATGCCAGTAAAAGTATATTCTATTCTATACCATTAGTAACCACCAGTATTTATGTTTATTAAGACTAAAGAAAAATTATTAATCAAAAGAAAGAAAAAAACGTTGCCTGGCGATTGTCTCCATATTACTGCAAATGACATTTAAACACACCTAAAACGAGCAAGTGTGTGAGTGACTATACAATCTCAAGAGACTTCGAAGCTGAGTGCTCTATGCTCCTACAGAAACCTACAGAAAACACAGAACATTACTCTTAACGAACACTACTCATGAACCTGCCGTTGTTGTCTTGGCATGAGTTTCAGGCGTCTTCTGGTTTGGCAGTGGCGTAGGAAGAGGTGAACCGAGAAGCCCCACGCTCGCATAGACACCAGCACCAGGGACGATTCAGAGCCACTGCGGAGAGAGTCAACAGGGAACATATTGCATTCTGTGGTGTTCTGTAATAATATGCAGGGGAAAAAAGGAAATCCTCAAGATTATTCTGTGTTCCCAAAAGTCTTCCTTAGAAACCACCTGAGACAATTCTAAACATTAAACTGATCGGTTGTTTTCTCTTACCGTGGCATACGTTGGACACAATTCTCATTGCCAATAAAAAAATAAAAAAAAAACGTCCGGGGTTGTTCAACAACTAGGGCAATAAACAAAACTTTAATTCGTGGTGAATTGAATTCGCCAACTGCATTCAGCTACTGAACTGGGCTTGACCTCACAGCTGACAATTTGCCACTTTATATGAGGCGATGAACACTGACGATAAAAGACCAGTCCAGTTTTTCGTTTAATCGGGGGTAATCATAAGCAATTATTGCTACAGACTGGATTATTTAGCAGTTCACTCACTATGCCTAACAGCTTTGTGCTGCTATTCAGGGTCACGGCAGCAGGAGCCAATCCTGGGATGCTGGGTTCAGGGTGGGCACTGATGTTACCACAGGGCGTCCACGCCCCATGAGGAAACCCATGCCAACACAGGAAGAACATGCACACATGCAACTGCCGCACCGCCATGTGGCCCACTAGGCTCATCAGTGTAACCAAATTCGGGTTGTCCTAAACAAGTCCTTTTTTCATGAACATACAATTATATAGAAGTGGATGTAACTAATAAATGCAGCTGTTACAACCGAACTAGACGATGAAGAAGGACGCATTCGCACAAAATGACCAGGGCAGCTTTGTACAATTAAACGTAGGTGAAAACGATTGGGAAACGTTACACAGGACTGACGTGAAACTCCGGTCCGAATCCCCGGACCAGAGTAACCCATTCCGGACCGGGTCATGACAGCAGCGAGGGTGTGGGAGTGCAACTTCATGTGTGGCCCCCGAAACTTCAACAGAGATTTATCATCATTAGTAGGGAGAGCTTGGGAGACATCACAAAAGCTAAATTGACTCTGTAAGCTGATAACAGAAAACCTCACGTAACCGGGATCGCTGGGCCATGATACAGCACTGTGACGAGATGACTGCAGCAAATATACACATGATAGCTCCATTCCATTCCGCGTGCACAATCTCACCATTTGCCTCACTGCAACCAGGAGTCCATAAATTCACAGCAGGTCAAGACACGGTGCACAAAAATCCCAGAGGCAGCGGCTTATTGATGCTTCTCCTTATACTGTTGCTGTATTTATTACACTTTACTTAGAAATCTCACAATGTGATTCTTTCCACACGGGAAGGTGAACTATGGGGCTTCTACTATGATTTACTACTGATTAAAATTTACAACATGCTGCGATTAATTCAGCTAGCATTCACGGTCCAACAAGGTCACCAGCAGTCTCCACTCCCATTCATACATTGCCACTGAATGTAGAAGGACATGAAATGACTTGGAAGGACATGATCTTATAGCGTCATCATATTAACATTAAGTAGCAATGAAAAAAGTGAATAAAGATGTTTTAACCTCAGTCACTCTAAAATTTATTTCAATTTGTATGAACGTGTATTTGTTAATACGCTGAATATATATAAAAATTCGGAACTCAGATGAACCCTGATTCATAGAGAACATTTTGAAAATATGCAGAATAGCATTTTATTTCTTATAATCAGGTGATAATATCAGGTGATAATTATTGTTGTAACATTGAACTAAGCAATAAAATTATTTAACTATATAGAAATTATGACATTATGAAATTATGAATATGATATAAATATCAAATGAATAATTTTTGAGTGGTTAAGCAAAAAATATTTACAATATTTAAAATAAAATATATAAAATTATTATTATATGTGTTTTTCAAATATGAAATCAACACACCACACAAATTTATCTTTACATTTGGTCATTTTTGGCATTGTGCTGTAAGGTTGATTCTCACCCAGTGTTGTCTTATATCAATGCAACAAGGAACTTGCCCTCAACTCAAATGTCTATTCCTTGACAGAACTCAAAAGAGCACAGGCTAACTGGCAAAAAAAATTTAACAAAAGAAAAACTTACAGAACTGACAAAGCATAAGTCTGTTCCCATATAATTTAAATTACAGTTTTATTTAAATACTGTAGAAGCAGTCAAGAATAGATAAGTTAATTATCCAAAAAGTATGTCCTTGTTTTGTTGAAGCCCTCAGAATAGAAGGAGCCAAAATAAAAGACCTCTTCACTTCCCACAAAGAACCTAAACGGTCCTCAGATTGAGCTGAAATAGGCCATGGCGCACAAACCTCATATAAACAGCGCAGTGAAACAGCCTGAGTCTAATAGGAAAACTTCCTTCCAAAGCACTCATATATCACAGTGAGGGTAAATGGGGAGGGGTATACTTCATGATGCTCCTTGGGACCTCAGACCGCTGTGAGCCTCCTCACCGCTGGCCGACACTTTCATTGCTGTCATTTCCCCAGGTTGCGGTTATTGATTAATTTCTGTTAATGTATTCTGATCACCTGTCTCCTGGAAAAATCATTGACAATGTTTTTTCATAAATGACAAAAAAGGCTTTCAATAAACTTTTATTTATCTTCCATTTGTCCTTAACAGGGATCTCCCATTACACACATTATCCTAATGATTACCGTAGAGAGTGGAAAACTCTCTATGGTAAAACTTGTGTAAATAAAACAAGTATGTAAGTAAGCATGAGGCTAACGCCACATTCATCATTAACATCTTTCTTTTTAATTAGCTGAAATAAGTGTAAATGCAAATCTCTGCACAGAATTAGTTGGAACAAGCTTTGACCGTGATTCAGCTGCATAAAATATTTAATACAATGACAAACAAGCCATAGTATTTCAGTCCACATAAACAAATGTGAGAGTTCCTTTAAGCCATATTCCCTCAGAAAAGGGGGTATCTAAGACATTAAAATGACCAGGCTGGACTGTATCAGTGGTTTTTACGACATCACCCGACGTCTCTTCTGAGAAGCAAAAACGCCTCTCACAACTGTTGTTTGAACCCATGTGGATCAGCGGAGGGGGAATCAGCCCAACTGGCATTCATTGCCCTTTAAAAAGATAACAAATCCAGCACCTCATTCACCCCTTCAAAATGTCAAATTTCAAGTTGATCTACTTCAATTTCATCATACCATAAGGATTCAAAAGGATTCTGAATATACTTTGTTTGTTTAATTACAGCAATTTTTCAATGATGCAGTCTTGGTTCTGACAAAATAAATGAATTATTCGGTACAAAAATGTTTCCAAATTACTAAACTCACACCTGGGCAGTTTGGAGCAATTTGGGGTAAACATGCACCCACACTAAATGTATGGCAAACAAATTCCACACACTTTCAGGGAAAATGGCTTTGTTTCAGGACGGTCAATCCACCGGGGAAAAGTGATTGCAGATGTCTCCTCCGTCTTTTTTTCCCATCCCCTGATGAAAGAGAGGAGCGAGAGGAGGCTTTTGACAGGAACCCCGTCGGCTCCTGGCCTCACAGAGGCCAAGGCACAAGTCACATAAAAGCGATGCCAGTACTGCAGCCGAGGGAACCGACAGGGAAGAACTCAGCTCCAGGATACAGGGAGCAACGACACAGCCATTACCAAACTGAGCTTCTTTTTTTTTCAGACAAGCCTGTCATGCCTTCATCTGCCAAGTTTTTTTTTTTTTGGTCAACGTTGCTTCTAAATGTGGGCAAACCACTGCAAAATAAGCAGTTTTGACACAGTAGGCTGTTTTGAGCTCTTCTGTGAAAGAAATTGAACAGTGCAATTGTTGAACATTTGATACTGGTAATTTTAGCGTATTACATGAACTCATAATTCATGTAAATTTTGTTCCTGAAACCTAAACACTCATTACTCCTGTCATTGCAAGACAATGGCCTATGGCAGATTTTCAGACCAGCACTGACCAGCATTAGAGACTCTGGGTGTGGTTTAACATCTTAATAACTACTTAATAAGAAACTATAAAAAATGTATGAATTGCATATTGCAGATGCGTTAAGTGATTACGTGTTGTTTATTTCTTCTAATCTACCATTATTGTTTAAAGGCATTGACTTTCTCTTTTTCTACTGGGTTGTGCACTTACGCAACTAGAAGTACATGATGGTGAACCGTGCTGATTCTGACCAGCTAGCAAAAGTTTCAGCCAAAAATTATAACTGTGAATAATCATAAATGCGAATTATTGTGCAAATAGAATTTTGGATGTGTTACCCTATCAATGCAAAAGAAATGTTACACTCTGACATCTTTTGGCTGAGCTCTGGCTGGGTTTTTATTGTCCTTGGAAACCTGAAGCTCTGTACATCCTCACTTTTGTGCTTTAGCACTGGCTGACATTGCAATTGTCCACCCCACTCATATTACGGCCACGTTGGGAAAAAGCAACCCAAACAATTTTGAACTGGCGCAAACTTCTCCTTCGGTTCATTGCTAATTGAAGTCCAACCGCAGTGTGAAAATTGTGGCTCCAGAATGACATGGGTGGGAAACATAGAGAAAACAAGAGCAATGTAGAGAAAACACAGTCCAATGCATTCGCAGGCCTAGAGTCACAAATAAACTAAAGTCCCAGGAATGTCTTAAAGCAGCATTATGGGAAGTAGTATTTTAGAGGGTAACATGCGTTTCTGAGTCAAATGACCTGAAATTTGCAGATTTAAACCCCTCTTACTACCATTGTGTCTGTGAGCAAGAGTCCGAGTTGCTCTATTGCGACAGTCCCTATAACAACTTATTGTAGCTTGGGATATGCAGCAAAGGCCATAAATTTAAGTATGTTTATTATTGTTCGGCACATAATTTTATGATACCTACTGCATTTAGAAACATGATGAGATCTAGACTTGCTACAGTAAATTACAAAAGTCTGCAGATTGGATTTTTAAAAATTTAATTCTCATTTTTTATAATGCCATATGCAATTAAAATAGAGCACAATCTGCAATAAATGGCTTAGGCAAATCAATATTTGATGAATGTTTGCCTTTTTCGGTATATTTAGATAAATGAACAGATTATATTGGCCTATATCAGTGCTTTGCACAGTTTTTTTCTTATAATACTGCATGTCCACTTCCATTAATTTCCCAGAATTTGTAGATTTTATGAGGCAATCCGAAAAAAAATAACACAGCCACTGGCGACACATGTGGCCTCACGTTTTTTGTGCTGGTCCCAAGCCCTTGTTGCATCAGGAAAAACATCTGGTGTAAAACTTTGGTCAAATGTGCAGACTGATTCACTGTGGTGACCCCTTATGGCTGCAGCCATTGAGGCGGGAGTAACTACTTAGGCCCCCAGTGGCAGCTGAGGTGATGGGTTAATGACAGTTACCACACAGTGGTGTGAGGTTGACCATGTCACTGCTCAGTCAAACAGGTCAATTCGAGACCAAGTGGCTTCAGAAGCCAGAATGACCCTTGCGTCCTCTCATCCACTAGGATCACCAAGCCTAAACATTTTTTACCCCTCACTGATTTATCACTTTATTTGTTAAGTGGCTGACAAATGATATCTAATGCAGACTCAACCAACCTGGGGCATCAAAGAAGGTTATGAAAGGGGTGTGCCATTACACACCGCAAACATAACACCACTGCTGCGGCAGGGGCAGTGGTGGCCTAGCGGTTAAGGAAGCGGCCCCGTAATCAGAAGGTTGCTGGTTCAAATCCCGAGCCGCTGAGCAAAGCACCGTCCACACACAATGCTCCCCGGGCACCTTTCATAGCTGTCCACTGCTCACTCAGGGTGATGGGTTAAATTCAGAGGACAATTACATTTATAGCATTTATCAGACCTTATCCAGAGCGACAGTCCCCCACAGGGACAGTCCCCCTGGAGCAAGTTAGGGTTATGTGTCTTGCTCAGGGACACAATGGTGAGTGTGTCCCCAGGACAAATTTCACTGTGTGAACCGTGTGCTGTGCTGCTGTGTATCACAAGTGACAATCACTTCACTTTCAAATCCTGTCTCAGATGGTGTTACTCAGTAGCAGAAAAATTAAGAGTCAACCTCCCATCACGGAAGTGTGAGTTTAAACTCCCAGCTGAGAAATGGGCTGCTTGTGAGAGGTGGGTTGGGGTGGGTGGAAAAGAAAACAGCACGAAAGGTCACGTTATTGGAAAGGGGATATTGATTTAACACCAAGTCCTCCTCCTTTAACCCCAGTGAGCAATAATGTAGTCTCTTGCATTTGTTCGAAGAGCCTCATAATAACCGGGACAAGCACCTCCAATATCAGCAGCTTAAGACGGAGCGCTACACCTCCTGCCAACGGTGGGATATTTGAAGGCTTGGATCGCTTCTAGCACAGAAAAATAATAGCTTGCAGCAAGGTATGCCTAAGAGTTCTTTATGAGTTACATTACGGGACTGCATCTGCATGGGAAGGAATTTATGATGAACTTTTTATCATGAAAGAGGGCTCAGTGGCCGAAATCCATGAAGCCAACTGTTTATTTGTTTATATTCATTAATATTAATTTATACTTGTCACTGCTTGCATGCTGGTTGTTTTATTGTCTTCACTCACAACCAGGGTTTGAATTACATAATGGCTTTTGGGGGAGCCTATAACAGGGTTAATACGATAAACATTTTGCAATAATTGCAATTTTGCTCATTAGGCAAATCAGTATATGGTCAATATTGGAATGTTTAGAACAATAAACAACATTCACTATTTTGGCCTATATCAGTGCTTTGCACTTTTTTTCACAGTATTGCATGTCCTGTCCCATTCATTCATATAATATGGGGCAATACAAAATCCATGTTATCTTGATATTACTCTTTTACACAGTCACAATCTCGCCAGGCTTCCTAACGACAGTACTCTGATAATCTTAAACGTTAATATTATTTACTGATCGCATGCTGGGTGTTTACTGGGTTTTACTGCGTTCCAGGGTTTGAATTACATAGTGTCTTTCAGGGGAGCCTATAACAGGGTTAATGCAAAAAACATTCTTGAGGTTCTACTGCAACCAGTAGAGTGACCGGGGCTCATGCTTTGCGTTGTATGGCACTGCCTTTTTGACCCTTTGCCCTGTATCCGGCATACTGTGATAATGTCCTGCTTTTTCTTCATTTAATTTTCAGTACTAAAAATCCCCCGGCAGAATTTATGTGGCATTTTTTATGTCAAACGAAAAATGGCCTTCACAAATTCAGTGCAGCTTAAAGTTTCTAAATGAGGTGCTGACATTCTGACCCGGGAGCCCAACTTCCAAATAAAAGTCAGATGCCAATATCATGACAACAAACAAAGAACATTCATTAAGTACACTGCAGGGCATATTGGGAAGATGCCAGTTGGCCTTAGTGTATTATTTGTGCTTTGTGGCATAAAAAAAGATGAGAAAAACTGAGTGGCCTCATGCACTTTGGTGTCCTGTACAACATTATCCCGCATGGTTGTAACACTCATCCCACATTTGGCCTGAATGCATCTGGACACTCTAGAAGGCGGTGTTCTGGATATGCAGAAACCACACCCATGCAATGATGAGCCGTGCGGATGATTACGCCTGTTGACTGCAGTTACCTCAGGATTAGATGCACAGTTAGTGCAGACAGATGTTTGAAAAATGTAAAGTAAATGGGCCGTGGACATATTTTGAAGGCATAGATATTTTTGCACTTTATGCACAATTTTACAGCTCCCCCGTAGCATCTTTCGATGGAGCTTGTCGCCTTTTCAGGGGTTGCTGTCGTGCACCCAACACACAGAGACTACAGTGGCTGGCCAGAAAAAGCCATCAACAGGGTGCAACACCACAAGCCCTTAAAACCATATGATGCAGACACAATCCATTCAACAACAACTCGCAGTACCACAGCGAATTTTTAATCATCTGAGGGTTATACGTATTGTGGCAGGGTGGTGCAATGGTTTGCATTCTTGTTACAAGTGTTTACATGCAGAATGGACTAGGAAGGTAGTTTTACAAGGACTTTAAAATAATAAAGAACAACAAAACATAGGCAGCAAAAGAACAACTCCCAGACCATGATAAAGGTTTTGAAAATGAATGGATGAAGGGTCACTTCTCATATTCTCAGAGCATCAAGCACATCTCATCTTGAGCCTCCTCTCATTCAAGATTCAAGATTCAAGCTTAGTTTATTGTCAGTACAACAGTATACAGTGTATCGAAATACAGTTTCACACAGGTCCACCCATAGTGCAATCGTAACAGAAAGAAAAATATATATGTATTTATACGTACAGTACATGTTTTCTTTATTTTCATGACCATTTATATTGGTAGAATCTCACTGAAGGCATCAAAACTATGAATGAACACATGTGATTTCACAATGCTGAAATTGCCATATTCCTGTAGCATATTCTGGCTGGCTGTCAGGTCTCAGCGTAATGCAGGTCTCGGTGGAAAGTGTTTCACCCGCAGGGTCATTCCCTGTAATGCTCACTTCATCATATCTAATGCATCGTTCAATGTAAAACCACCAACACACAGCAGCTGGGCGTGTCAGATTTTTTAGCATGTAAAAGAAACAGAATGAAATTTAAGGCTCTGGGGGGACTTTATGGAGAGAAGGAGATAGTTATCTTGAACATTTCTCAACAGATATGTGACGATATACATTCTCAATTCTCAGTTCTTTGGAAGAACTCCACCACTGTGGTGGAATTCTGGGCCTCCTTTTTTATTGTTTTCAGAACATATGTTGAATTGAGTGTTGTCTCATGGATGTCCGAGTCTGTGTGGTTACTGCTCTGTCTGAAGGCACTCGGGCCTGTATGTGAGCGGGGAAATACACACTCGCGTGCAAAATAATGCATGTCTTTAAGCTATAAAACTGACAAACTGACTTGACTAAGTGCAGCATAACACAGCATGGATTCTTTTAAGTAAACGGAAGGAACAAATTTCTCTAGATAGCAGACATATGTGAAGGGGATTCAGCATGTGGTTAGGGGGCTGCAGACACCCAGTAATAAAAAAAAAAAACAGCGATAACAACATTATTGGGGTAGATCTTGCAGCAGGTTTTTAAGTGTCTGACAATGCTAAAGACTGAATAGGAACATGGTGAATCTCCAGTGGCCACATAGATGCCACCCAGGTGGCATTTTCATATTCAAACAGTGACACATTCACAGACGAGCTAAAAGGAGGTATGATTATACTGAAATAAACCTGTCAGGATGCCACTGCACATCAAGGTATTATAAACAGAGTCTGAATCAGGAGCTATAAAAACGCATCCTGGACTAGATGTTCTCGTACATTTTAATGGAACAAGTATTAAAGCATTTATGAAAAGGAACTGAGCTCAAATGTTGCAAGACCCTGATGGAATGTGCCCTGTTTTGTTGCATAACCAAGTGTCAAACCCGCAGGTCTCTCTTCCCACAGTTATGAAGTTTGAATGATTACTCAAGCAGAACCCAGGTAACCACACCCTGTGCCTGGACTAGAGCTGCACAACCGAGTATCTGATAACAATAGATTACATAATGTTTACACAAACTTAGATTTTATTCGGAAAAAATACTGTAAATAAAACTCTTACATTCAGTTCTTTACAAGCATTGAAAACGTTTTCAATAAATTACATTTTACAATGATAGAACTAATTTAACATGTAAAACCCCTGCTACTGAATGTGTTACAACTTACATTTTAACACATAGTGTTAAATGAAAGACAAATGAGCACAAAATGAGCAAAGAAGCCGGGTTGTTATTGCATTAAGAAACACTGACACCTAGAGGCAGGAAACGCAGATGCCTGAACCACGTGTAGCACATACTGTTCCACGCCATACAGGAAGCGATGGAAGCTTCATGTGTGGTGTTTTCAGCTTTTATTAAATACAGCTCATGACATTTCATGAGTAGTACTTAGTAGTCACATGCCATGCCTGTGGAAAAATAAATGCAGGTGCATAAATACACACAGATATCTGAAAGTGTGCATATCTCAGCTGATATGTGCCTGTGCACGATCCCCCCATTCCACGCATCCTAACCCAGTTTCTGACAACACGGACAATAGAGTCATGTTGTAAGGCCTCATCTCCTCAGGATGCTGTTGATGGACTTCATCTCCTCACTTGTCAGAGGTGACAAGTTGTACCCTTTCAGTTCAGGTTTCCCTACAGATGGGAAGAAAATGAGAGATGAAGTGCACTTTGCTGCATGTGGATTGGACGATGCGTCATATGAAGCAGAAGAGTTCTGTCCGTACCTTCTAGGTCATACAAATGATTCACTTTGGCCTTCAGACGCTTGCGAAGATCATCAACCTCCTTATCAAGCTGTTCCTGATCTTAAAACATTTAATAAACAAAATAAACCAAAACAGGATTACTTGTAAGGACCAACATTTAAATGTGAACAGAATGAAGGCCTTTATTTACCTTTTTCGATCATCCGTTTTGTGTCTTCCTTTGGAAATTTAATAAACATGTTTCCGAAACAAACCATGACTTTATCTGCAAATCAAATGGAAAACATTTATTTTCATCAGACACATATCAAAAAAAGATGAGGATGATGACTTCATCAAAAATTTATATATTGGGAAAAGATAGGGAGGTGTGACGAATGACTAATTACATTTACAGCATTTACCAGACATCCTAACCCAGACTGATTTCCAATCAGTAGTTACAGGGACAGTCCCCCGTGGAGACACTCAGATTTAAGTGTCTTGCTCTGGGACACAAGGGAAGAAAGTGGGGTTTGACCCTGGGATATTTTGTGGTCCTCTGGTTCACAGGGGACCCACTAGGCTACTAAACTGAAATATACAGGACAGATATTACATACAGTACAGGTCAAAAGTTTGGACAAACCTTCACATACAATGTGTTTTCTTTATTTTCATGACCATTTATGTTGGTAGATTCTCACTGAAGGCATCAAAACTATGAATGAACACATGTGGAGTTATGTACTTAACAAAAAGTGGAGACCTGGCCTCCACAGTCACCGGACCTGAACCCAATCGGTTAAGGAAGCGGCCTCGTAATCAGAAGGTTGCCGGTTCGAATTCCGACCCGCCAAGGTACCACTGAGGTGCCACTGAGCAAAGCACCGTCCCCACACACTGCTCCCCCACTGCTCACTCAGGGTGATGGGTTAAATGCAGAGGACAAATTTCACTGTGTGCACCGTGTGCTGTGCTGCTTTGTATCACATGTGACAATCACTTCACTTTCTTCTTTTCTTCTTTCTTCAATCGAGATGGTTTGAGGTGAGCTGGACCAACAAGTGCTAAACACCTCTGGGAACTCCTTCAAGACTGTTGGAAAAGCATTTCAGGTGACGACCTCTTGAAGCTCATCCAGAGAATGCAAAGAGTGTGCAAAGCAGTAATCAGAGCAAAGGGCGGCTATTTTGAAGAAACTAGAACATAAAACATGTTTTGATGCCTTCAGTGAGAATCTACCAACGTAAATGGTCATGAAAATAAAGAAAATACACTGAATGAGAAGGAGTGTCCAAACTGTTGGCCTGTACTGTACATGTATGCAGGATGCATTTTACATTAAGAGGCTCTCACCCTTCCGAAAGCTGCCGCCGCGCAGCGAGTTCAGAGCCTCCCTGTTCCTGTTCCGCTTCTTATCGAGATCCACGATCTGCAACCAGCGGGAAGCTCGTCAGCACCGCGTGTGCGCGGCGAGCGTCGCTGCCGCTGCAGCCGCTCCGTCTTTTACATTTACATTTACAGCATTATCTTTTACCTGTTGTCTGTCAGCCAGGACGTCCTCCGCCGCTTCTTCCACCTCTGCCAAGTGCTGCAAGACGCGCTGGGAGTCGACGTCCATGTTTGCAGGTGCAGCAAAGAGCAAAAGTCCCCGTCTGAGCGGGAAACAGCTGCTGCCCGTTTTCAGTTCCGGCCCTGTTGCCAGGTCCGCGGTTTTCACGCGGAACACTCGGCAGAACAAACTACATTTCGACCCGGCTCCCGAATGCTGCACCGTACAAATCATAAAGGTACTAGGGACGAAATGCAAGAATGGTTTTTGGATTTTTAGGGCAAAACGGAGTTCCGTTGTTTTTCCGCATTTTATCTTTGCTTACAGAAAAAAAGGTCTTTGCTCTTTGTACCTCAAACGTTTCTGGGATTTTATTAGTCATAAGGTTAATAAGAGCGTGAGTATGATTAAATCCAGCACATAATCCTTTGAATGTGGTTTTTGTTTTGGTCGTGAAAAGGAAGAGAAGCCAGATGACAAATCTGTCCCACGATGATGCAGCTAAATCCTCAGAATACAGGGCTATAAATTGTCTGCTCCCATTAAATCATCCGTGGTGTTCTTTGTTTTCTTCTGGTAACATCTGGAAAAGCAGGTTCCCAGGTCCACTGCTGTGGGAATTTCATGGGATTAGATCCACCTGTAACTTTATTTATGTTTCTTTTTGCATGGCACGTGAAATATCCGGCGCCGTGGGACAAGCACAGCGAGGGCAGTGGCTTTTAAAATGTGCACATGGGGCTCGATCAGGCGGGTTTATTACTTTAAGTGATAAGCAGGTAGAAACGAGCACCTGACTTCAGATTTCACTTTAGAAGATGTGATAAACAAACTCATCTGGCCAGACCTACTTTCGCATTTGACCATTATCCAATTCACAGTTACACTTGACAACCATCTGCACAACAAATGAAGTGAAATTCCCGCAGTACATTTATTGCATACGAAAAAACCCAACCAACCAAAACACATGACTCAAGACAGAAGTGGAAACCGTGAACCTTTTCCAAATAAATACATTACTAGGTCACTTGTGTTGCTTCGATGAGTGCAAGTACATCTATTATTAATTCAATATCAATATGTTTACCTGACAAATTTTATGTAAGCAAGTAAAAATCATAGAACAACCAATCCAATAAATATCAAGAAAAAAATAAGTACAATCATATTAAATGGTCTTCAGAACACTAAATAATGTTAACATTCATCAAATGAGTCAAGAAACAATCAAGCATTGTTTAAATATATCAGACTTGTTTCAGTGCATCAAATACGATCTCGACATCCAACTGTAACTCTTTGCTATTTATGGAATAATATGTTAAGAAATGAAATACACGAATATGTAAGGATTGGCAGAATTGCCATATTGGCCCTTTTCAAGACTAATTAAAGCACTTATAACAGTGCATATCCTGTGTTGGTGGCACCTGCCAGTGCTCATTGTGGGACTTTGTTCCTGCATTCGGTAACTAATTCCGCACGCTTCGCCTTTCTGGGTGCTTTGGCAGTGGTAGAGCTCTTACACTGTGCTGGCTGCTGGGTGTTAATAGCACCAGTAACGCCTGTCCGTCTTGCCCCGGTATCTCTCCCACCCCGGCACGGGCCTCCCACGTCCACAGCATGGTCCATTCCGCTCAAGGCGGGGTGAGAATGGCGAACGGGACTCAAAGACGGGTTCCGGATGTTCCCCGCCGCCTGCATGCGCCTCATGTGGCTGCTCCCGTTAAGGCCGCTGGTCCTGTGTCCGCGGGACAGGCCGCAGCGCTCGGTGGCCTGAGCGCGGCTCTCGCTGCTACTCCTCTTGGGGAGGGCCGGGGGGGGTGTCCTTTGCTTCAGCAGGGGACTCGGCCGCGGATGGAGGTGGTGCGCGTGAGAATACGAGCGGCAGGCGAAGGAGCACAGGGGATATCGGCTGCGGCAGTTTGGGCAGGTGCAGCTCAGCAGCTGGATGGGTGGGGTGTTGGTTATGGAGGACAGGAGCGTGAGGGGAAACGCCCGCTGACACTGGAGGATGCACTTGGGTGAGCTCAGGCTGGAGGAGGAGGAGGGCCCGTGTGGCCGGTGTCGTCTGGCGAGCAGCTCGACGTCGGCCCGCCCTCCGCTCTCCTCCCGCACCGTCTGGATCTGCCGCCACTCCAGTTGCAGCAGCCGCTCCAGGTACTTCTCCAGCTGGCCAATCGGCTTGGGGCGAAGGACACCCTTTCCCTCCGTGTTGAGGAACACCGCCAGCTGTCGCAGGCTCCAGGCATTGAACGGTGGTGGAAGGAAATCTGGATAGCTCTTACTGACACGACCCTGGGTTCGAGATCCAGTGGACGGTGGCTGGAGGTCAGCCAGGTCGATGACTTCAGCTCTTAAATTCAGCTGTGGGGGCGCCGAAGGGGCGGGGAGCCCTGAAAGTCGCTCTGAATCCGAAAGGTCACTGCCACTATCTGTGTCCTCGTTTGACTTCCCACTTCCTTTTTGGGTCTCCCCCTCTGGAGAGCCCCTCCTGGTCTCAGGCCTCATCTTAAAAGACACCAACTGAGAGCACCGACCGCTCCTTGGACCACCGTTCGCCGAGTCCTTGTTACCTTTCCGCTGAGACTTGGGTCTCGAGTGCCTCTCTTTAACCTCCGATCTGAGGGGCGTCGAGGAGTTGCTCTTTGGCGGATTGCTGCAACAAGGTGATGGCGGTTTTACCCCTTCTCAAACAACACATTTTAATCTCGACCAACACAGTACAACAGTGCGAGTCTCACCTGAGTGCGTCCATGACCAGAGCTCTGTCTGGTTTGGGCCGCCGTCCTTTCACCTGGTGAGGTAGAGAATGCCGCATGGTTACATCTTCGCAGACACAGCAGCGCTCCAGGCACACTGTTCTACATGGTGCACGACACGTTGTGAGGTATTTGTGGACCTACAGATGAGTCGGTCCTAAAATACCACACTCTCTCACTCACTCACACTCTCGGGCGCTGGAGCTGCGCTGTCTCGCAATGGGCCGTGCGGCACACCGGACTTAGGACCGTTTCTACTTCTTGTTCACCGAGAAGAGGAAAATAAAATGAACAATAACCATCACACTTACAGCAGTAACAAGGATTCTGCAAAGTTTTTATCATTTTATTTAACATATATCAGCCAGTCAATTTCAGTCTGAAGTTATATATTTGTCTTAATTTTTTAAAATACTGTTTTTTTGTATACTTAATGTGTTCTTTTAAAACTATAATTCCTATTGCTATTCTAGCAGTGCTGCTGACATTACATTTTATTATGAATTATTACTTTTATTATTATTATTCAATAAAATCGATACTAAACAATGGAAGTTCGTCGTCTCGCGACGCTTTTGTAAGCCAGCCATCTTCAGAAAGGTAAAAGAAGAGCGTAATGCTGATTGTGATGAAGATGAACTGTGTTCACCTGGCCACGGAGCCGCCGCTGCACGGTTCCCTCACGGGCAGCTGATTCCAGCTGTTCATCACCGTCATGGCTGAGGATCAGTCCGACCTTCCACGAGAAGAGTGCAACGAAACACGCTTCCCGCGTCCCCTGTGTTGCATGCTGCACACGACAACGTCCATCGACGTGGATCCGAGGAGGAAAAAAATCTATCAATCGATCACCGATCAGATTCAACTGTCGAAAGCACCCAGGCCCCTTTTTTTTTTTTTTTTTTTTTTTTTTTTTTTCCCGCACACACGCGTTGCATGCCACGGGGTTACGACGTACCGTGTCCGTTCGTCCCGTTTATCGGTTTCCCCCGATTACACCTTCCAGCGCGCATGGCCTGTCCGGCGCGCCGCGAGGCTTCATGGGAAATGTAGTATCCATGTACTCAGCACCTGCGCCCCTTGACATTCCGAGCGCGTTTGGCCGCCGACCGGCATAAACGCGGAAGATATTCGACGAACGAGCCATTAGGTCGCACATCCGCGTCGCCGTATATAGAACGCGAGGCTACGTGCTGGCGAGCAGCTCCGCGGCATATTGCGTTACGCACGGTAGCCTGCTGGTAGTCTTCCCGACGGGATTTAAATGTCACGGGGGGGGGGGACAATGTCAACAAACGGACCGTAACTCTGGGGCTGGGGGCAGCCTGCGACGACTCCTCAGATGTGCCGGAACCCGTGCAGGACCTGGGGCTGCTCGTCACGGGGAAGTTTCGGGAAGTCGGAGGGAGACGGGCTTGCAAGTGAGTGGCGTGCTTTCCAGCGTCAATTTGGGTGATTTGGATCGTTTGGAGGACAGATCTGTTTTGTTTCGGTTTCAGATAAACACATGGGCACCGTGCTGCATGACGGGAACATGACCGAATCCGGCCCACTTCTGCAGCCACTCCAAACGAAGACTGGGCAAAATGTCCAGTTCACATCCGGCGTCAGCAGCGTGTCTCGGCCATTCGTGACCGTTCGTCTGAGGGACGTCTGGGACCCCAAACCTGAGGTCAAGAAGGAGCCGGTTAGGATCCGACCGCCCAGCCCAAAGCCGACGGCTCAGTGGCAGCCGAGACGGAGCCTCTCCTGTGAGCCCGCGCCCAAAACCATCATGAGGAGGCGGGCGCAGTCATTGCCTGCTTCCAGAAAGTCATCTCACGACCCCAGACACTTGCAGGTTCGGTTCGTGGACTCTCTGGGCCTGGACCTGGAGGAGGTGAAGGTTTTCAGGGTTGGGGAAGACCCTAGTGTGCCCATGCATGTCATTTCCAGGCTCATGATGAACTCGGAGATGTTTTGGGGCAAAAACCTAGAGCTGTCCCTGCCGTACTTCCAGCCATGCTTCCCAGAGGATGCGTCCACCCATCCTGGCTTCCTGGAGCGCCTGTTCCGCCAACGCGTGTGCCTTGAGCGCGTCCTGTGCTCCGAGTTGGGAATTATTGGTACTGTTCAGGTTCTGAACTTGGCCTATGAGAAGGAGGTCACGGTGACGTACTCCTTCACGGACTGGAAGAGCCTCACGGACACGAAGGCCGTCTGGGTGTCGACCGTACGGAGGGAGACGCCCGGACAGCTGGAATCCGACGTGTTCCGCTTCCGCCTGCCCGTCCCACCCTTCATCTTGCAGCCGGGGGCTAAGCTGGAGTTTGCCATTTGCTTCCAGGTCATGGGCGCAGAGTACTGGGACAACAACAGTGGCCATAACTACAAGCTGATCTGCCATAACTACAAATTAACAGTTCCAAAAGAGTGTGAGGACAGCATGGTGCACTTTATTTAGATTACTGCAGAAACGCAGGGATTATAATATGCACAATTAGATTGTTTGGGAATTTTATATGTAACTTCAGGAATCCTGCACTATTACATAAACACTGCAGCCGCTTGTTCTAATAGAGTTATTACACATGTGATATATGTACATTTTACACAATATTCTGCATAGTTTTATTTGTGAAATAAGTACCGTAAAATGGTCATTTAAGTTCTTTTCTGCTTTGCGTTTATATGTACACATTGTGTGCAAAGTTTTCTTCATGACACACTTTGAACGTAATGAAAGTATAAATATATGTAATTGAATTGATTAATTTAGCCATGGCCTCGCCAAATCACAACAAATGCGCATGGACAAGTCTACACAACGGATATTTATTACAAATCACTCTGGTCACTCCCGACCTTTCTCCTACAGAGCTTACAGAGACCTTTCTGGCAGCCGGGGGCATCTCAGGATGGCATTCTTCCATCTGCCATGCCCCACAGCTGTAGAACCGCGTGCTGAATCGTGCCGTGTGTTCTAAGAATAACCAGCTGCACACCACAGTAAACAGCCAAATCCTCTCATGAGTGACCTCTGACCGTTTTCACTTATAGGCCTTGGAAGGTTGTAGGTTCTAAGGTCATAAATCTTGCAGTTTATTAAAGCACACTGTGAGGATCAGAATCCTCTGCCAATGTGTATTATGTATGTCCAAGCATGTCCAATGCTCCTTATTCAAGAAACCGTCATCTTCATCTAATGCATCTTTATGTGCTGTCCACTCTGTAAAACCAGATTTTAACAGTGCATTTGGGACCTGCCATGCAACTTTGGTAATAAATGGCCTATTTTCTGAGGTTGAGGTTGAAGTTTATTGTCATATGTACAAAGTACAGCGTACAGAGCACAATGGAATTCTTACTTGAAAACCTCTCCCACGTAGACAGAACATAGAACATGATACATAGAAGACATAGAAGGCAAAGTGCAGCAGCAATAAATAAAATTTCTAGACTCACAGTGGACTCACAGAGTGACTCAGCTGACAAGATAATGCATGAAGTGCAATATGATGTTTTGCTTTACAAGCAGCGCTCATCTTCCTGTTCGAAAAGTTTGTTTGTGATTATATTAACTATGCACCAGCAGCACACGTTTTAGAACCACCTGTTTTCATGTTCTTTTGCACATTGTACGTTTCGCTGATGACTAATAAACCACATCTCACCGTGACGCCTTTCGTCAATTATTTTTCTGCACAGCAGATGGCAATGTTGAGCTTTTCAGAGCCAACCTAAAATAAAAAAATGTGAAGTGATGGTCCCATGTGATACACAGCAGCACAGCACACGGTGCACAGAGTAAAATTTGTCATCTGCATTTAACCCATCACCCTGAGTGAGCAGTGGGCAGCCATGACAGGCGCCCGGGGAGCAGTGTGTGGGGACGGTGCTTTGCTCAGTGGCACCTCAGTGGCACCTTGGCTGATCGGGATTTGAGCCGGCAACCTTCTGATTACGGGGCCGCTTCCTTAACCGCTAGGCCACCACTGCCACAAATGTACGAGCCAGCCAGGAGTCGAACCTAGAATCTTCTAATCCGTAGTCAGACGCGGTATCCATATCCATCCAAGCCTGTAAGGTTTCACAAACCAGTTGATACAAATTCTATTTATCTTTAGGTTCTTTTATTAGTTTTTTTGTAGACGTTTGTAGCTGATATGTTTTACCTTTGAAATTTTAACAATTCTATACAATTGTAATAATTTAATAATAGCAAAGCTTTGCACAGCATGTGAGCATTTGCATGTGGATTCAGAATGTAATCATTTAGTATTTCCTGTAGTTATTAGAATCAGAAAACTTTATTAATACCACAGAAATGTAAGGACTGTCATACCACACAAGAACACAAAGAGACAAGAGCATTATAAAATAAAGTACAGTACAGGCCAAAAGTTTGGACACACCTTCTCATTCAATGTGTTTTCTTTATTTTCATGACATTTAAATTGGTAGATTCTCACTAAATTCTAGTTTCTTCTAAATAGCCGCCCTTTGCTCCGATTACTGCTTTGTACACTCTTGGCATTCTCTCGATGAGTTTCAAGAGGTCGTCACCTGAAATGGTTTTCCAACAGTCTTGAAGGAGTTCCCAGAGGTGTTTAGCACTTGTTGGCCCCTTTACCTTCACTCTGCAGTCCAGCTCACCCCAAACCATCTGGATTGGGTTCAGGTCCGGTGACTGTGGAGGCCAGGTCTCCACTTTTTGTTAAGTACATAACTCCACGTGTGTTCATTCATAGTTTTGATGCCTTCCATGAGAATCTACCAATGGAAATGGTCATGAAAAGAAAACACATTGAATGAGAAACTGTGTCTAAACTTTTGGCCTGTACTGTCTGTCTAAATAAGAGCATTGCACAGTATTGCAGATAAAAAACGGACACACATCATAATAATACACATAGTCTTTCACACAATGACAGTTTTATGAATTATAAGTAAACATACAGTTTATGCTGTTGTTCTGTTAATACTGATCGGGTTTGTGTGTGTTTGTGTGTCACTTGTAGAATTACGACTGTGATGTGAGACTTAATGCTTCCCAGACTGGATGTTTTTACATAACTGTGGTCATATTGTGGCCATTTTCCCTAAATGAGGATGGATTGAGGCTTTGGGGCACATTGAGGGTCTGACTCCTATTTGATCATCAGTGCTACAGGCTGATTCAGGGCTCTTCTATGATTCAGCATGTCCTCACGTGTGAGTCAGAGCAACATATTTCTGGCTTGGTCCAGAAATCACAGTGTCAACAATTGATTCTAGAGAATAAATTATTAACTAATAATTTTCAATTTATTAAAAATGAAATAGGTTCTTACACATTTGTATAAGGAAAAAGTCGAACTAGTCCTAACTGGAAGATCAGGAAGTATTAAAAAAAATCCATATGAAGTACAGGATGTATTTGAGAAGAGTGTGTATGCATATACACATATAAAATTAATCCTAGTAAAATACAATTACAGTGCTTATATTGAATTTACATTTGTAGCATTTGGCAGATGTCCTTATCCAGATCAGAAAATGCAATTTATTGGTAAGCAAGATAAAATTCTGTGAGATATTATATCAAGCCAGTAAGACAATAAGATTTCATGACAGCCGCTTGTCACAAGACCAACACAACACATTGAAGGATAAATATAAACAGTTAATAATAATTCAAGTAATGATTTAGTTTTATACATTCTTTATATTGATGAAAATGAATCAGCCATGATTCACCCTATTTATGGCTCATGTTGCAGTCTGATTTATTTTTCATTTATTTACAGGGTAATGGAAATAAATCTAAAAAGCTTCAACTCCATCTTTCTGGAGAGAGAAGACAGTTCTTATTTTTTTATAAGACATGCCCTCGAACCAGACCTGCACAAAGTGTCAAATTATCCCAAAATTCATGAATCTGCTGTCAAAATGTACTTCTCATTTCAGCTGAATAGCCAGAATCCCTGAAGTGTCTTTCGTATGAATGTTGCTCAGTGCTTCGTACCAGACGGAAGATTCCATTGTGTCTGCACTTTTTCCTGCTCGCAAAGCTGTGACCCAGTTTGAAAGCGTCCAGAGGAGACAAGCTTGCCTTCCTCCCTGATCTTTATGTATGAGAACTAATTGTCGTCATTAATAGTGATGAAGCTGATACACGCTGTGAACTATGCAGACATGGCCTGTGCAGACATCTGAGGAGTGGATGCACAGAAATGAGTGCATGATGCAGAGAAATGAGCGCCAGATCCACTTTTTTTGTCTATAGCAATGAAACAATATTTGTGTAACACGTGTTTCTCACGGAATGAATAGGAAAAAAAGTCATTTCATCTGGGGAAATAAAGAACCGCAGCAGACAATACAAGAGTTCTGGGTGCGACTCAGGCAAAGGCGCTGTGAATGAAATGTAGGCCATGCATGGCTTTGACTGACGTGTCAGACCGAGTCATTCATCCCAGACACGGCGTAGGCTTGGCCTTACACCGAATAAACACGCTCTCTGTTTGCGGCCACAAAGGTCCCCACTTGGACATGCGCCCCCCCGCCGCTCCGTCTGAACCGGGGAGGGCCCTGAGAGGAAAACATGCTATACAGGACCGTAAAAGCCATTATTTACATTTTTAAAGTCATTTTGAATAGATTCTTCACAAGCGTTGAGGCAGCGTTGAGTTGAATGGATTTGTATGTCACACAACAGCTTTGTAAGACCACAGAGTGACAAAGGCAAGGACAAACTCCCAGGAAGTAAGAAGGAGGAAACCTTGAGCACAACTTAGCTGGGGAATCAGAATCTTCTCAGACTACAGGGTGGGCCATTTATATGGATACACCTTAATAAAATGGGAATGGTTGATGACATTGAACACATTTTATAAGTGGTCAGAAACTTGTAAATAACTCATGAAAGAATAGAATTTTAACGTTACGTTTGCACACCATTGTTTTTCTTGTGAAATTACCAATAAATTTGATGTGTCACGTGACCCTCTTCCAATTGAAAAAAACAAAAGTTGGATCCAAGATGACCGACTTCAAAATGGCCACTATGGTCACCACCCATCTTGAAAAGTTTGCCCCCTCACATATACTAATGTGCCACAAACAGGACGTTAATATCACCAACCATTCCCATTTTATTAAGGTGTATCCATATAAATGGCCCACCCTGCAGAACCAGTTAACAGAAGGGCTACACAGAGAAGAAAGAGACATGTTTAGTCTGAGACATTTTCAAAAGAAAATAATAAAGCAATAAATCCACCCACTTCCGATATTTTTTACCCCAGGCGCACAGAACTGATTGGATGTTTTCTTAAGCTCTCTCAGTGGTTCTGAATGCACGGTGCGAGGGAGGATGCCTGAAACCCGGCAATTTTTTTCTTGCGGAATTCACGGGATGAGCTGCTCCCAAACCAAAGTGACACAAGAAGAACACTGTGTGTGTGTGTGTGTGTGTGTGGGTGGGTGCACCTCTCCATGGATTTATATAAAAGGACATTGCATCCCCCCTCGGGGAGAAGGAAAGGAGCTACCGTGAGAGGCATCCCACTTCATTTTTTTACTTTGTCTTTTTCTTCCGTTCAGCCCTGGTCACTGAAGAAGAAGGAGGCATTTGGCTTCTGATTCACCATTTTAAATGCATACATAAATTATACATGATATTGGAAAAACAAAATCAGCATATCTGGCATATATTATAGTTTACTATAATTTATTCTTTACTGTATTTTACTGTGTAAACTCAAAATGAAATGGAGGTCATGTAGTGGTTGCCTGAGTGTGTGTGTTTATGTGTGTGTGTGCGTGCGTGCATGAGTATTGAGGACACGTCCTTAGATGTTGCTCAGACTGAGATCACGGCGAGGCCAGTCTTCCCCGTCCACCCACTCACCGCCCAACTTCCCCCTCGGCGAGCCGCGTCCGGAGCTGGATGCTCGGCTCCCGGTGGGACGGTGCCTGGGGTCGGGCTGACCACCTGGGCTGCAGTCCAGTTCATGCTCCACTTGCTCTCGCCTCGTTCCCGGCATCCGTGTCTCCTGTTTCACTACGTGTTGAAAACAGCGTTAACGCAGCGTCTCACAGATCACATACAACCTGTTTTCAGACTGTGTTTAGATCTATTTTACTGTTAACCATCCATAATATTGGTCCATGGTTATACTATAGTATTTTACACAATTGGAAAAAATTGCCACAAGCTTGGCACACCTATCCTTGGCCAGTTTGGCCCATTCCTCTTTGCAGCACCTTTCAAGATCCATCAGGTTGAGTGGTAAGTGACGGTGCACAGACATTTTAAGAGCTTTCCAGAGATGTTCAATCGAACTCAAGTCTGGGCTCTGGCTGGGCCTGTCAAGGACAGTTGAGTTGTCCTGAAACCACTCCTTTAATGTTTGAGGTCTTGGTTTTGTGATCTGGGTCGTTGTCCTGCTAAAAGATGAACCAATTTGTTTCTCATGGTTTGAGAGTTCTTCAGGTGGCTTTTGGCAAACTTGAGGTGGGCTACCATGTGCCTTGTACTAAGGAGTGGCTTTCATCTGGCCACTCTACCATAAAGACCTACTGCAGAGATGGTTGTCCTTCTAGAGAACCTCTGGACAGAGGGACCATCATGTCCTTGGTCACCTTCCTGACTAAGGCCCTTCTGCCTTGATCACTCACTCTGGTTGTTTCAAACTTATTCCACTTACGGATGATGGAGGCCACTGTGGTCATTGGGAACTTAAAAGCAGCAGAAATGTTTCTGTGACCTTGACCATATTTGTACCTCGAGACAATCCTGTCTCAGAGGTCTACAGACAATTCCTTTGACTTCATTCTGGGTTTGTGCTCTGACATGAACTGTCTACTGTGGGACGTTGTCCATGTAATTGTTTATTACACAGGTGGACTCCAATTAAGCTGCAGAAACATCTCAAGGGTAATCAGGAGAAACAGGATTTTGAAACTCAATTTTGATTTTCATGGCAAAGGCTTTGGATACTTATGTATGTGATTTCATTTTTTTATATATAACTTTGCCAAAGCCTCAAGTAAACTTTTTTCACATTGTCATTATGGGGTGCTGTGTGTGAAGACATTCATTAAACATTAAGTTCAATTATTCTACTCAGGGACACAATGGTAGTAAGTGGGGTTTGAGCCTGTGACTTTAAGGTCTTAAGTTTAGGTTCGTAGGCGAGCGTGTTACCCACTAGGCTACTACACCTCAATACTTGGAATATTCTCTTGCCAATTCATGCCCATGTGGTATTTGAGGTGAAGTCATTAGTGGGCGAGCATCAAGCCCACTCAAACTGCGTCCCTGACAGCTTATTTAAGACTGTCACTATCAGGCATGTCCAGCCCTAACCTTTACCAGAAGAGCCCAACACTCTGCTGTATGTATAAAATACTGTCTACACTAAAAATCCCCATTGAGGAAAGAAAGAAATAAACAGCACACAGAGTTAAAAATTCAAAACTTGTATTGTGCAGACAATAAATAGTGCTTACAAAGGTAAGACATGGACTCGTTTTAAGATCACCATTTACACAGTTGATATGAAATTCACTCAAATTTTCCCACGGTTTCTGAGGTGCGACTACCATTACTGGTGTGGGAAAGGTTCAGCAGGTTACATGCAAAAAATTCCCCCCAAGCCCACCCCAAGACCTCTTTCCCTCCCCTCAGATTGAAAACGCGACCTTCAAAAGGAGTCGTTATCATTTTAAAAAATAGTCTTGTATACAACACTGAGCGTTTGCGTCCCCCTCATGGACTTCCTGAAGGCTGCAGGGGGACGGAGGTGTCAGGCAAAACTGAGGTGAAGCTGCATGGGTCGCCTCCTGCGGCAGCAGCTCCAGAGACATAGCCTCCAAGGGTCACTGCGCCCTCCACCAAATCTCAGCACGCCCCACCCTGTGGGACCACAAGGTCGGGGCATCAGAAGAAGCCTCACGAGGTCTTCTTGGACAGGATTGACTTTGGCATTTCTTCACAGAAGAAACCTCGCTATGGCCGATGAAACCTGCAGGACAGGGACGCAAGGAAAGGCACAAGGTCATCGGTGAGACACGCTGATCACTGATCCTATGGCCATTAAAATCTGGGTCTGGCATAAGCTCATTTTTAGCGCAAGCTCTCCTCTTTGACGGCTAATGGCTATTTTTGCACAGCGAAAATAGGCTTTAACGTAAGCAAGACGTAAACCGGCCACGAACATGCATTTGTTATATTTGTCAGCCTGTGCTAATGTGGGCAGAATCCGCAGTCGCTGCTCCCATGAGAGGTCAGCATGGTTATATTTGTACAATTACCCTACATCATGAGAAGGACTGCACTATAAATAGCTTATGGGAAGGTAGCATTATTTATTTCTGGAGAGGTCAGTAAACCCCTAATACATCTCGCTTAAAGCAATATACGGTTACGCCGCAGTGCTGTGGAGCAGCAAACGCACGCTCACCTTGTCAAATGCTTGCTTGACGCATGCACCTCCATCTCGTTGCTCTTAAACTCGTTCAGCTCTTTCCGTATCGCTGCCTGCCAGGCACAAGATCAAAAACAACAGCGAACAACATTAATGTCGGCCCTCAGGTGCGACCCAGAAGCTGCAGGCAGCCGTGCTCAGGTGGCGACGCTCCGGGGGGGATCGGGAGGGGAAATGAAATGGGACGGAAAGAGAGGGGGGCACATCTGAAGATTCTGTTGTTTTTGTTCACTCCGAGGGCAAGTGTTAGCGTGCAATAGCTGAACCATAAACATAGCGCAGCTTAATGTTTAAACAGAGCAATTTTATAGCTGTGCACGGTTTATTTTTTCCTATATTGCATCTGCAAAAATCCAATAATTTTGTGAAATGCATAAATTATTTATTATTTATTCATTATTATTAATATAGAAATTATTTACATTTACAGCATTTATCAGACGCCCTTATCCAGAGCGACTTACAATCAGTAGTTACAGTCCCCCTGGAGCAACTTAGGGTTAAGTGTCTTGCTCTGGGACACAATGGTAGTAAGTGGGATTTGAACCTGGGACTTCTGGTTTATAGGCGAGTGTGTTACCCACTAGGCTACTACCACCCTAATTATATTAATATAAATGCTGGGACCTGTTTTTTCACAATTTAGCCCAAATCATAACCCAATGAGAATGACGTGGGTGGGTGAATTCCTGGATGGTTTTCTGAAACATTCAGGCTGCAGGACACCCGAGCGGCCTGCAAGGGGAGCCAGCGCTTACCTTGTCGGCAGCAGAGAGCCTGGTCCAGGGCTTGTCTGCTCTCCTGTCATAATCCTGAGCTTTCGCCACCTCTACGTAGTCACTGAAACGGATCAGGATCTTCCTGTCTCGCAGTTCGTCAACCGTGGGCCGCTGATTAAGCTGCAGAAAGAAAAACGGCGAAATGAAAAACGCCGTTACAGTATATCACACTGAAGCATTTATTATGAGATCAACTAGGTGTTTCAATTTATAATGGCACTATACACTGTGACATAAGGTGGTGAAAACCAACCCTCTCTGGTTCATTCATAGTAATTACCGTATTGGAAGTGACATTGGTGTTTATGCCTGATCTGTTTGCATGATGCCATTAAAATAAAGCACATTCATTCAAGACAAACAGAGGCGCAGCTGACTCATGCATGTGTCTAAAGCTCTCTAGAAACATATGTTTAGCGTGTTGATGCTGCATGGGTGTAATTTTTTTATGAGCTTGGTCGCTGTCGGGCCATCAAGACGTATTTTGAGTCAGGTGTGTGAGTCACTGGATCAGACATCTGTGTATTCGCTGTAGTGTGTGTGTCCGGCTGTTATCTAGTTGGAGATTAGTGACTGATGGGATTCTTGAGCCCGCTGACCGGTGTAAAGTACCTTTCGATTCAGCCGCTGCTTAATTTCCCTCCGCTCCTCCTGCTCAGTCTGGTCGTTCCTCTCTGCGAATCATAGGAGGGGGAAGAGAAGATAATCACATGTCAGCAGAAATGTGAGACACAGAGGACAGACGCACGGGGCCAGACTAACTGATCCCTTCAGAGTGCCACTCCGGGGGCATCAGACGGGTGCGATGGAATTGTACACGCAGTTCCTACATAATGAATTAAAAACTCAAGCCTGACCCCTAACAAAAACCAGGATCCGGGTTGACAGCTGTCCTCCTTACTGATAACACGAGAGCAGACAATGATCCAGAACCAGGACCCTGAGCAATACAGTTTCCTTTCAGAAGTCAGCCAAGGGTGCAATTTTGTGCTGAATTTGTTCTCTTTTTTTTTTTTTTTTTGATTGGTTAAAGAACAACGGATTATCAAAATCCAAGATCTGCTGCCCTGGACCTGAGAACATCGCTCTTTACTGGCGATCCCAGAATAAGAACACATAACGGAGCCTCTGTGTTTGGGAAGCGTCTCCGTAGCACCCTGTCCGCCCTGGATAAGGCTTAAGAACCGCTGCCTGGATTAGTTCCACGTGGTGGGACCGTGCCAACCTCCTGATCTTCCAGGTGCCACCACCCAGGAAGGGCTCGGAAAAACCTGTTCTAGATCCTTCAACTACCATGAGAATCATCGAGGTGCGAAATGTTACATTTGGTTAAATGAACTAAATTCTCCGACATAACAGCGTCTAATTTAAGATTTGCCATTCTACACATTGTATTGTTCGGCGCACGAAATGCGTAAGTGCTGCGCATGTTGTCGAAATGAAGGAGACGATAAAGACAAACTTTTCATAAAAGTGGTTTCAAATGTGTCCGCCAACAGAAGCTTGAGATGAAGAGGACACGAAGCGACTCACGTTTGAGGATGTTTCGGCTCTCCAGCTCCTCGACCGCCGGCCTCTGGCTCAGCCTCCTGCGGAAGAAGACCAAGATCACGTTCTGGACCATCCTCGCACTCCGAGTTCAGGAGAAGGAGCCTCCGAGAGCGGGTTTTTTTTTTTTTTTTTTTTTTTTTAGCAGTCCGGGTGCCTGGACGGGACGCGCCGCATCCTAAAGGCGCATCTTGAGTCCCGTCCCGGGTCCGAGCTGGGTCGGGAGATCCTCCACATCGGGCAAAAGCGACCCGTTTCTCTCGTTACCAAAAGCCTTCCCGAAATCCTCGAGTTAAAAAAAAATAATTATAATAATAATAATAATAATAATAATTTTGATTGCGTGTCGACGTGAAAAATAAAAGTCGAGAGGCGAACAAGACAAAGATTTTTTTGAGAATAAAAGAACCCCGTGGGAACGCCGCGCGTGGGGCGCGCGCCGCTGCTCCGCGTTCTGCTTGGCAACCGTGGGGCGCGCGCGCGCGCTCCCGCTTTTCACCGCGCGGTTGTAAAAAGGGGGCGGGGCCACGCGAGAGGTTTCCCACGCACGCTCGGTGCGCGCCCGCGGCGAGCGAGACGAGGGGGTCTCCTCTCGGTGGCCAGCGTGGTAGCGCACGGCCGGGTCCCCTTTTCGCATTAAAACCCGACGATTCCTCCTTTTTTTTTCTCCACGTGCTTCGGGTAAGAAAGTGTCTAAGCTCGGGGGGTGGAGGGGTGTTTCGGTGTGGGATCCACAGATCTAACTATCGGTCAGATGGACAGACAGGGGCCTTTGCACCATGCAATCATCAAGTGTTAAGAAAATGAGGAAAACAAGCTCACCCCCTCCCTTCGTGACATAATTTGCAATTCAAATTCTTAATGAGGGGCTCACGAGGAGTCTGGCCACGAGGATCTCCCGCACAGGTCCCTCATCGAGTGACACCGCTTCATTGGGGACATTTGTTTTAGCGAACACTGCGTCCCCAGTCTCAGCTGGTGGCAGAACGGTGGTGCGTGGCGGGAATTTGACGGCCGTGGTTGTGCCGAACAGCAGGTTTTGAAACAAAAGCATGGCTTCATTAGCACATATGGGGGACAATAATGAAAAAAAAAACCTGTTTGGCTCCTGGTCCAGGAACATTGGGCTCAGAATCAGTAAGCCGTACTGTACTGTACTACTACAAAAATATTTATATATACAGTACAGGCCAAAAGTTTGGACACACCTTCTCATTCAATGTGTTTTCTTTATTTTCATGACCATTTACGTTGGTAGATTCTCACTGAAGGCATCAAAACTATCAATGAACACATGTGGAGTTATGTACTTAACAAAAAATGGAGACCTGGTCTCCACAGTCACCGGACCTGAACCCAGTCGAGATGGTTTGGGGTGAGCTGGACCGCAGAGTGAAGGTAAAGGGACCAACAAGTGCTAAACACCTCTGGGAACTCCTTCAAGACTGTTGGAAAACCATTTCAGGTGACGACCTCTTGAAGCTCATCGAGAGAATGCCAAGAGTGTGTAAAGCAGTAATCAGAGCAAAGGGCGGCTATTTTGAAGAAACTAGAATATAAAACATGTTTTCAGTTATTTCCTTTTTTTTGTTAAGTACATAACTCCACATGTGTTCATTCATAGTTTTGATGCCTTCAGTGAGAATCTACCATTGAAAATGGTCATGAAAATAAAGAAACCACATTGAACGAGAAGGTGTGTCCAAACTTTTGGCCTGTACTGTAGATGCTGAAAATAATCAGAAGAGAGAGCTGGCTGATTTCCACGTGATTGGTGGACTAACGGAACAGACAGTTCTTTTTTCTTTAGGGCCCTTCATCTGAGATCAAGGGAGCCTCCCTACTGGCCTCTCGACTCTTGAAACGCACAGGCCGTTAAATGTCAAACGAAGAGATCTGAGCTGGGGCGCAAGTCAAAGGCACCACTTCGGTTGTGTGCGGTAATATTCTGTTGCATAATTTTAACACGAGCCGGCCTGCGACCAGCAATTTGTTACGATAGTACAGTACGGTCTGAGATGACGCATCTATGACATGGAGATGAACCCAAAACCTTTTGGAACATTAAAGCAATTATTTTATGCAAAAGTGAGACACTGAGCTATTCGTGACCATTCATCGGCACTGTTTGCAACATTTCTCTAATTTAGAAACTTGTGTTACGTCCCTAAGTACTTAGACCTTAGGCCTTAGTGTTCTGTTTTAGTTGTATGTGCCAGAGGGGAGGAGCTACTAATTCGCTGACTCCACCTACAGCACGTGACACGTCACCAGGAGACATTTGAGTTCATTGTGTTTCATGGTGTTTGTTTGTTCGTTTGTTTGGCAGAGGGTTTTTGTTACGTTGTACAAAGCGTTATTTGTCTCAACCATGTCACTTCAACACACTTGGCCCGTGTTTGTATTAAAGCCACCTGCCACCTCTCATTTGTTGGTCACATTCTCGGCCCCTACATGAAAACGTGACACTTGTGAAGCTCATGCACAAATCATACCAAAATAAGAAAGAGATTCAGATATTAACTCAATAAACCAGAAAGAGATGACAAAACAGAAGCCCACTGTACACCAATAAAACACACCAAATAATATTTGGACACAACTGCTGCTCAGGCTTCTAATTAAAACGACCCTCTGGTTCTCAGTTTAGGTAGGAAACATCTCATCTTACCTCATAGCTATTGGGTTTAAAAAAAAAAAGGGTCCATTTGCCCATCTGCCCTGATGAGGCATGTGCAGGCACGTTTTAAACATAAAAAAAATAATTTTTATGCTTTTAGGTCTATTTCCTTCTCAAATCCCTCAGACTTGTTGCAATATTCTTTCTGAGTCCACATTTTCGGACCTCCAGTGCAGTCATATAGAAGCTGATATGAAGCTGAGGAACTCTGGGTGGTGGTACAAGGGTCTGAATCGCTCGCTGACCTGCAGACGCGTCAAATCAATGAGCAGCCTTTGGGCGCAGACTACGATGGGAATGTCGGAGTGTGGCCCAGGACAAGGAAGCAGGATGAGTCAGATGCCACGGGCTGAAGCCCACCGAGGTGTGTCCTAATGTCTTGGACGCTGGAGTTTCTGAATGGCAGCCAAGTGCGCTGAAGATACCCGGAGGCTCCTGTTGTCAGGAGCTGTTAAAGCTGCACAGTTCGGCCCCGCAGTGCACCCAGCAAGATCTTATCTCCCAATCTGCGTTTTTCAATTGTAACCTGCATATCTCAAAGAGATAAAAAAAATATATAAATTCCGAACTGATATACCAGAGGGATTTCAACAAAAAGGTCAAAGCATCAAACCAGCTTTATATTTGGCAGTTCTCAATATTTCATCACAGGCGCGCCACACAGACTTGCCATTTATTGCAGACTGGCAGGCGGGAGATCAAGGGGAAAGGGGCCTGTGTCCACCCCGCCGAGGAGACGTCATGGGGCCCTCTTCAAACCGACGACGTCCTGTGGTCACCCTCCCAAAACCGTGGCCTTGCATGTACCCACAGTGACATTTTGGGAGGGGATTAAAACATAATCACGTTTTATTTACTTAAATGTCCAGATTACAGAATCTCACTACAGCCAGCAGAACGATCTCTGGAGCGCTCCCATCGGATTTAAACCAATTCGATTAACTTCCACCAACGAACCGTATCCCCACTTGCCCTGGACAGAAAATAAACACAACGGAAGAGCTATGTCCATTAGTAACCTAAATAAGCCCTCCGTCCTTTCCATCAATCAATTTTCCAATTGCGTCCATTTTTGCTCTAAACAGATTGTGGCGTTAGGTCTAAATAAGGACCAAAAATATACATAATATGTCGAATTTTCTAGTTTGGTGCAGCTCTAGTTCAAGAGTAAGAATAATAGAGAGAGTTTCAATGAGAACAGCGTTCATTTCCAACAATTGTTCTTTTAATTGCCGGGTGCAGTTAATAACTCGGCGTGGGCTGTGGGAGGAGCGTAGCTCCAGCTTGTCAAATTTTGAACGTGTACTTTTTTTGGGTTAACATCCGTGGAAACATCCGGCGTTTTTGCGTCACTCCTGTTACTTTGTAATATCTGCCAAACACAGTGATGCGGTGGGAACAGGAGTGTCGCCGCCGCCTGGGCCGCTGCCTGCGGAGCCTAATTTGGATGCGAGACTCGGCCAGAAACGCAGTTGATAGGATTGCCGCTCAACATGGGTGGATGCTTGACTCATCTTCACGAAATCCAAGGTCCTCTTTTAAAACAGAAAGTATCCAAATCTGATAAAGGCTTTTAATCAACTGTTGAATTTGTCATTGTTTTTTTTCTTGGGGTGCACTGATTTTTATCTAGTTATAATTTTAAAAAATGTTACTTGAAAAACAAGTTCTATTTTCTCTGGTCTCACAAACATAAGTAAAATTTAGCAAAAAAGGATGGTGTAAGAAGACAATTATAGTGTAATTACACTGACAAAGGATCCAAATCACTCCAAAACAAAGTGGTTACTCCTGTGACCCAGAACAGCTAAAATGATGCAGAAAAAAAAGAGAACACAGGGGTCCCCTTTAATGTCCATAATGTGCAAATGATGTGACGAGCCTGAGTCGTGCTCTGGGGACATTCACTGTCACGTCTCTTTCAGTCTTGAGCAAAGGCACATTCCATCTCCAATCACTGTGTCCTCCAAACACCCTCCTGCTAGTTCTTTCAGGAGATCTAATAACTGTACAGTTATTACAAATGCTTACAAAAATATCTATATTAACAACAAAAAAAGGGGGCACGATTTCAGAGTGATAAAAAAGAACGGGACATGGGCTCCTTGAATTATTTCTATGAGATTAAAATGGGAACGATTATTAATATTTCAGCAGATGAAACAGAAAAGACTTGTGTGCAGTGGCACTAGAACAACACAGTGGCCCATTATTAACCTGCCCCGTTGCCTAGCAACTGCTCGTGCCATTGAATGCATTTAAGATGAGTCTCCATGGAGCCTTCTGTTTCTTGAGAATTGAGTCGTGAGCTGAAGCTGCATTCTCTTTATTTAAGCACATTTATGGACAAAAACTGTAAAATATATATTTTAAAAATCTTGGCAACAAAAATTAACTACTAAATTATTTTGGCCAGATTTTAGGAGATTTTCTGTGTGCAACTCGTTACATAATTCCAGAGTGAAAAGAGACAACAAATAATCTGTAGTATTTTTAATTTAAAAGGATTTTTTTGTACAGTTTACTATATTGTCTAAATACAGTAACAAAGGCATTGCAGAGCAATGACAGCGATTCAATGCACACAATGAAAGTGTCTAAAATAGTCACCACTGATGTCACAGTCATGCCAGAAAACACTGAACAGCTTGCAGTGCCTTTATTTACACGGGCTTTTATAAAAGACGAACATGCGAGGAATGTGCGGATATGAGCAGCTGTGTGTAGGCGCCTGTTATTTTCGTGCAGTAACTGGAGCATCAGACGTGGACTTCCAGCTGCCCTCCTCAACCTTCACTGCCAGCTCCCCTAATCACAGTCCCACCTCCTGCTCCTCTTAGGCACAAGGAGAGTTTGTGTGTGCGTGTGTGTGTAAGAAAGAGAGAGGTAGAGGGAGGGCGAGTGCATGGCTTTCTTTTTTTTTTTTTTTGCAGAATTCAGCAGCCTCACAGTCTATTTATAGAAGCAGGCTGGCTCCGAGAGTGCTGCAGCATATTGATGCTTCTGCACAGGGCTATTGATAGTAAGGTCATCCCAGGAGGGGCTTTGTACAGGCAGTGGACAGCCTGAAGAGACAAAGGAAGTCGATCGGTACAGTGAACCACGTGCCCAGCGCTGGTACAATCAGCGCACTGGCAGGGGAACTGGGGAGGGGTTGGAGGGTTGGGAGGGGGTGGCAAAATCCAATTTCTCGCCCAGCAGAGTTAGCAACAGCCGTGTGGAAGGGAGGGTTGATCGGGGTTTTCTGCCGCAGTTTTTCAGCTCTGCTGACGATGCCGGGCTAAAAATAGCATTAAGAGGGGGGTTTCCTCAGTCCTGGTCCAACCCACTGCTCTGCATTCTGGTGCAGTCTCGCACAATCCTATCCTGTAACCGCATTACACAATAACCTCAAAGAGGAAAAGCACAACGCACATCACCCCAAAAAAAAATAATTAATAACATATTGCTAAAGAGAAGTGATAAAAACAGCAACAATGTCATCAAATAGTCATCTTGGCTAATTTAATTTGAGCAGAAAAACATATTTTTTCCTTTAATTAAGTGCCTTCATGTATACCTGCTTTGAACCAACCAAAACGCACATCTTTGAGCCAACATCTTCATACAGACATCAAATATATTCAGCTATAATTGAGTATTGTGTATCTATCCTATCTATTCATCTATTGTGGATCAAATTTATATGATGCTAGAGACAGTTAAAATGCAGCACAAATAACCACTTTGCATTTAAAGGGGGCAAGACTAGCTGTAGGACACATACCTAAAATGCTTGAATAAAAAAATGCGTCAATAAGACCTACAAAGGTCATTATCATTATTTAAATTTTTTGAGCTGTTAGAACATGCTAATCTCCCAGTGAAAGAACAAACTGTTAATAACAGGATGTGATGGATATGGCACCTATTAAGGCACATTAGGTGTCCTCCCATGCTGCCGTTTGAGTAAGCAGTACCCCCACATAACGTTTTAATGTTTAATAACCTGTACCATTGCTGGTCCTCTTTACGTGCCGTGCGTTATTGCTTTCCATGAATTCGGTGCATATTTAATAGCTGTGCAGTGCGCTAAAAACACGAGCATCTGATCTGACTGAACTCCCCAGGGCGTTACATGTTTTAGCACCAACGTCCCACACTCTATAAAGGAAATAGAGAAAATATGCCTATAATTGCAGAACAACTGAATAAAGCCGGTAGTGGGAGGGTGAGTGACCAATTGCCGTAATAACAACAGTCCCGAACTTGTTCATGAGAACATTCAGCTGCCAAAGTTATCGTGTTCCAGCTCCCCAGCTATCAGCAGATAGGAAGTACACACGGCTGTGAGCCTCATGCCCTCTGGGGCTTTCGGAGAAGACCCCTTGACCAGGATGGGACCTGCCCGTCATGTATACACCACGATAAATGATGCAGGATTTTTTTTTTTCATTTTCTTATTTGTAGGACATTCTTTTCTTCATCATTTACATAGGATTGTAGCTCAGAGAAGTGCCCAGCACTATATAGATTATTGGAGAATCCAGTGTGTTATGATATCATTGTTATCGTAGAAAACATATCAATATTTTATTGCAATGAGGAAATCTCTATAACTTCCACCCCTAATCAATAAAAAAAACAAGTTGGCAAAACCACAGGCACATATGCAGCTGACAGAAACTATATCCATTCCAAACCACTTAACCAGCACTCTCCAATCAATACTATACTACAATATGAATATCCATATAAAACACCAAACTGAAGCCAGTAAAACAGCCTGAAAAGTAATATCAGTATAATTATCTCTATTGTTATGAGTATGTGGCTCTCATTGGCTTCATGACAATAATTTCTTTTTAAGGCATATCAGCCAACCTTGCTGCTCTGTGGAAACATTCCTTCACAGCTAAATGAGTGTCCACTGCTCTCTTCTGACAGGTGGCCACTGCAGGGCACCGACCACCTGTCGCGGACGGTGCCGAGCCGCCCTGCACCTGTACTTATGAAGCTGTCATCAGCCCACTGACGGGCTGGGCTCGCCTCCCGCCAGCTTCTCGGAGCGCAGGGATTTATGGAGGGCTTTCCTGGTGGGTGGCTCTGCTCATAATTTTTTTTCCCTCCCCAATGCACCACAGAAGTTTTTCAAATTTCCAACACAAAAACCCATTTTAGTTCATGTTAACTTTATTTTAATGATTGCACATGCAAATAATTACTGGCCACATTGTTAGGACCTTTAATTCCTCGGCCACCAAGTCTGAATAGCTATAGACTGTAGGACATCTTCTGTCGATCAGCCGCTCACTACACCAACAGTGAGGTTCTGAGTGAATGGTCATTGCTGAGCACATGAGCCGAAACAACAAAAACGTAACTGTTTGCACAAGATGTTCTTTCCATTCACTAGTGATGATCAGCCCCATTAAAACTGTTTTATATCCCTTGGTACCTCATTGTATTCTGTTTTCCTTGCAGCACTTGCACTAGTTTTGTCATATTGTCACGTTGCACCACTCCTCCAGTGAAATGCTATTTCAACTATTCCAAGTACTTGCACAAGGCTTACTGATGATAATACCCTTAAACACAGGGTTCAACACTGTTGCTCCAGGACACAATGGCAGCTGCAGGAATTAGAAGAGAGAGGTTTAAACATTTGATTTTATGGCTTTGCTGGTCAATACACAGTGTTTACCAAAGTGTGGCTGCCATTTATGTCCCCAGAACTGTCATTCATTTGATGCAGGCGACTATTTACATTCTAACAAGTCATGCGCCTATTAACAGGACTGCAGGTGTTCTCCTGTCTCACATATGCAGCCCTGTTCACTAGGACACACGACTGATGTTGTTTACAGTTCTACCGAATAATCCAATAGTCCATCGGTGGGACATTCCACACGCAGTCTAACTACCCTACCCAGAACCCCCTGTCAGCATTCCTATTTGTAGCACACTTTCAATGATCAATGCATCCCTATGTACATTATGTAAGGTGGTCTATGGTCTGGCTTTTACGTAACCCATGCCTGCATTCTCACCACTGGTCCTGCAGTGGGGGTCCAGAGCAGAGAGCACCGTCAGACACCAGTCTGATGTGGTTTTAATGGGAAGAAGAAACTGCAGGGTTCCACTCAAACCTCCCAAAATTACTACCAAACAAAATCAAATTAGATATTTCAATTAAGTTATCTAATTTCAACTTCAAGTAAGTTGAAATTTGAAATTTCAATGAAGCATAATGCAACTTAGCATGCTCACATTTAGCCCCACTTAGTGTTTTGCTGTTAAATAGAAATGTGATATTGCAGCAAAGGTTCAGCATTTTCTTTACACCTTTCATGGATTTAATGCTAAGAATAGTGTGGTGAGTTGGCAGAATCGCTGCTCCTCACTGCAGTGCTGCGCCAGCTCTGGAGACCAGGTGTGAAATACCACAGGTGTGGTTATATAAAATTCACGTGTGGAGCTTGGGGCAGGAGTGCAATGGTGTGTGTGTGTGTGTGTGTGTGTGTGTGTGTATGTGTGACTTTGTGCCAACTCAAAGCTCAGATGATCCTCCTGATCTCTACCCGGCTTTACTCTCGCTCAGACAAAACAGCAGCTCAGCAGGCGCAACTTTAATTCCTCGAGACCTTGGTGGAAAAACCAATCATGTGGCATATTGGAGATTTGCAGGGTCTTTTAGACGTTAGGTGTTACAAGGGCCCTGCTCTCTCTTCTCTGGCTTAATTCCTAATTAACCAGCTCTGATCTGTTCTTGTACTGAATGGAGAGCCTCACCTACGCCCCACCAATGAGGTTTAGATCAGCTTTTTTTTGTGATTAGAAAAAAAACACAAGCAGCATGAAACAAATCACACAAAAAATAAATCAGTTTCTAAACATGCCTACAGATGGAGAGATGGGTAAATAAGGGAGGTTCACTTGAAGGAGATAACCAGGCGGAGAGCAGCAGCTTGGTTACCTAGCAATGGGTGCGATAGCACAATTATTGTATACGCAGTATAAAAAGCTGCCAAACAACCTAAATCACGTGGATGCATGTTTATTCGGGGAAAATGTATCTGCAAGGCCATGATCAGGAAAATGTTGTCAATTTTACATAATATTATTGAAGATACACATCCTTACTACTTTACTAATACTACTAATAATATCCTATGTATCATTATGTAGAACTGACCAGCTGAAGCTTGTTCTGTATTATATTTTTAATGAAAAAAATGACTTTTTGTAATACTAAATAGAGAAAAAATAGAAACTAAGATGGAGATCTGAATAATGAAATTAGTATAAAATTATGAACATTAGGGGCATTATGTATGCTTGTATTATAATATTTAGGGATATTTTAGTCAACTTTAATGTATAGTTTGGCATTTGTTTTCAATGCAAAAAGCCTGCAATAGCATCCCTGCAAACAGGCTTAGTGCAGCAGACATTACAGTAAATATTCTTTTCCCTATATGACAAAAATCACACCACTGGGAGAGGAGAAGTGCATTTGTCGACAAGCTTGCTCCCCCCACTGGTCGGTTAACACTAGAAGGGGGACTGACTGTGGTGAGGCACAAAATAACACTTTGAGACACAAAAGAAAACATAAGAAGAGCAATGCAATGCTACAAATAACGCCAAAAGCCAGCACATTCGAAACCAAAAATTAAAACTAGCAGATACTGCTGTGTGTGTGAGAATTCAGATCTTAAGACAGTTTTACAAAATGCTAAATTCTATAGATCCCTTTAACAGATTAAGTAAGTAGTTATTTGTAGTTTGCAGGACATTTTTGTTGTAATATTTTTCATAATTCTTACAGATTTTTGCTGTTTCCTAAAGAGGCCAATTAACACGCATTATTTCTGACATGTACAGAACTCACACCCAAAATAACATCCCTGAGTCCTGGGAAAGTGCAGAATGCAACATGAATGGGGAACAAGGTGCAGGGACAGTGTGCTTGCCCACACTGTAAAAAGTGAACACTGGCTAAACTTAAAAAAAACTTTATTATTCTGTCACACCTAATATTTTAGCCATGGCATAATCTGAATAAACCAAGCAAACCTGAGGTCAGTAGTAAAAAAAAAAATACAATTTACTCATAACCATTAATTTTAATTTAAAAAAGCAAACTAAAAAAAACACTGCAAAAAGTGAACACTGGCTAAAATCGAAGTAATCTTTTGCACTTAATATTTTAGCATTGACACAAAGTAAATTAACCAATTAAACCTGCTGTAACCTGTTTATTTACATCACATCAACGCTAAAATATTAGGTGTGATAGATTACTTCAGTCTTTTTAAGTTTAGCGAGTGTTCACTCTTTTCAGTGCAGCATGTCTGCTCAGCCACCTCAGAATGAATGAATGGATTATTAATTTCTTACTGTTGTCCTTACCAAGTGTTCCCTGAAATTGCCGGTACTGAATTTGACCTCTTTTTTTAGTGGTGAACAACCTTAATAAGCATTGTCTCGGTTGTAATATGAATCACAATGCTCTGGTTATATTTGTTTCAAAAACTGTATATACAGTACAGGCCAAAAGTTTGGACACACCTTCTCATTCAGTGTGTTTTCTTTATTTTCATGACCCTTTACATTGGTAGATTCTCACTGAAGGCATCAAAACTATGAATGAACACACGTGGAGTTATGTACTTAACAAAAAGTGAAGACCTGGCCTCGAGATGGTTTGGGGTGAGCTGGACCAACAAGTGTAAAACACCTCTGGGAACTCCTGTTGGAAAACCATTTCAGGTGACGACCTCTTGAAGCTCATTGAGAGAATGCCAAGAGTGTTCAAAGCAGTAATCAGAGCAAAGAAACTAGAATATAAAACATGTTTTCAGTTATTTCACCTTTTTTTGTTAAGTACATAACTCCACATGTGTTCATTCATAGTTTTGATGCCTCAGTGAGAATCTACCAACGTAAATGGTCATGAAAATAAAGAAAACACATTGAATGAGAATCTGTGTCCAAACCTTTGGCCTGTACTGTACTTGTGATGAGTCGTCTAACAAGAGGATTTTCATGCGCTCTTCAAAACATTGGTACAGATTCAGTAACCTTGAAAGGCCAGTGATGAGATGAAAGAGACAGTCGTACACGACCATAAGAACACACGGAGGCGGCAGACGAAATGAAATATTTAAGTCACGACGCAGAGGTGAATATGGAGGCAGAACTCACTTGGCGAGCTTCATCTCGATCTGCTGGCGGATCTCCTGCCGCTCCTGGTCGCTGCGCACAGGGAAGATGTTGCGCTCCTCCAGCTCCTGCTTGCTGGGCCGGTTACCCAGCTTGATGGCCAGCAGCTCTTTCCTTATCCTGCGTGGCAGCGTGCCTGTCACCACATACCATGCATACGTTACCTATAACAGCCGACTTTAACATACTCGTCAAGAGAGTCCCTCACCTACTCCGTGATGCTCCACAGAAACCAAACAAGTTATAACTGAGTACATGAGCATCGGATAACTGAGCATCTGTGAATGCAGTGCACGCACAGATCTTTTCATCAACTGAATAGCAGATGCTAACGAAACTGCTAATTCAGAGAGCAGCATCCATGTCTAGGGGAATTACATACATTTCACCAAATTCTTCTGATATTCTCGATTGATTTCTTTATACCCCTCTAATATTCATGTTCAATATTAATGATTGCCAGTTCATTCCTTAATACAGCATGGCAAATGCATTATTATTCACCGTCTGGAAGACCATATAACACACAATATAAGTGTTCATTTGGAAAACTACTTTATTCAATATTTAAGAAAAATTTAGATTTTGCCTTTTTTGCCTTGATAGTGCCATTTCCCTCTCCCTTTTCCGGTTTCTGCATCCTACTCCCTCGCTCCCCACTGACCCACATGCGGTGAGATCACACTGACCAAGAACTAGGGCAACAGATGTTGCTGACCAATCAAATCCTACCAGAGCAAACACTGCCCTTGCATTCACTAAACCAAATCTCTGGCTGGTCACTGAAAGCTGTGTTCATGTGACAGTGTGAAATCTGCGATTACTCGCACCCATCCAATCACTACTGTTGATGTTTAGGGGTTAACACAAAACTAATCTAAGCTTTAGAAAATGCTCACGGTCCCAGACGTACCAGAGATGACCGACTCATTCCAGCTGTCTGGGTCATTGTAATATTCGTCCAGACGCATATTCTCCTTGTTCTCTTCTGCTTCCTTCTTGTTCTCCACTTCTACACATGGCTCCTTCTCGGTGCTGGATGTGCGGGACAATCGTCCGTCCGAGCGCCTCTTGGGTGAAGAACGGACTTCCTTCCCGTTGAAGCTACAACGTAGCGATCAAACACAGAACTATTAGACAACCTTCTTCAGCACATTCAGGAAGGAATTCTGTGCCCCCTGTAAATGCATTACTTGCATGTGTGTGTAAGGGATTGTATCGTGAATGTCCCAGCCCCACCTGTCCTGACGATGTTTAGTGGCCAGAGCACGGTGCAGCTCCTCTATGATGCAGCTAGGGGGCAGCTGCGGGTGCATGCCACCCAGGTGAGGCGAGCCCGTCGGGGTGGAGATTTTCCCACGGAAGGAGTCTTTGGGGAGAGTGAAATTCCTGGGTAAGGTAGCCGGCGATGGCCTCACATGATTGGACTGGGATCCTGCTACACACAGGAGAAAAAAAAGGAGACCCACTTTAACACAGAGGTCGGTGTTGATGTGTAGACCACGTATGGTTCAGCCCGTGGGTAAAACGTATCAAATGCTGGGAGACTGAGATACTGCACCCTCCAGGAGAAGGAGACAGTCAAGCAAAGAACAAGAATTGAATCCCACTGCACACTGCCAAAGGTACGATGAGCCCACTGACCATCCAGACTTCCCAGTCGGGTGAGCAGCTTGGCTGGGAGGCTGGGAGGTGGAGGCGTGCTGGACTCTTTTTTGGCTGGTTCCAGTCTAGCCTCCTCCTTGATTTCCTGACTCTCAGTGGCCCCTATGCCGTTCCCGGTGATCACGTTGCTATAAGGAGCCTCTTCCTCCTCTTCTTCATCCTCATTTTGGCTGTGCTCCCCCATGGTCTCTATGCCTTCTGTGGTATCCCGTGCTGGTGGAAAAAAAAGCACGTGTGAGCATTTATTATCTGCGGTCTCTGTCGCCACCTAGTGGCCACAAGGGGTTTACTGTAACAATGTAAGCTTAAAATGTAGATCTTTTACATAATCATTTACTATTTTTCAAAGACTCTCTTCTATAGTTGAAAGTAGGAAGATTTTGAATGCAACAATTAAGACTACTAAAGAAATGTTTCACCATGGTCACCATATTTGCAGTTTAGATAGATTTTATCTTTGATTTCTAAGTTTTTAATTCTGGAAATATTATGGAAGGGCAAAAATACCTGAACTGCTATGAGTGCTGAGTGCTATGGACAAATTCCTGAGTTGGGGCAAGAATATAAATATATATTTTTAATTTAATTACATCAGGCAGTAATGTATGTTGAAAAGCAACATGAAAATGGTTTAAATGGGAAAAATATATGACATTTGCCTGATAGAGAGCACACACTGCATTTTAATTAATCCATTTATGGCTTTTGGCTTCACAAGCAACATTTTAAATCAACAATAGGGTCAAAGGCTATTCTGTTACCACCACAAAGGCCAGTAGGCTATGGTTCCTGCTACAGTGTACAGCTTTACTATATCTCACCAGCAAAGAAATAATGCTGGTTAGATACGGCCATGGAGGCTTCACCTGTAGATGTATTGTCTTCATCAGACCCTAGGTCCTCTGCAGTGCTGGCGAGTGGCGCCACCAGCTCCTCGTCTCTCTCCTCCCCGTCAGAATACTCCTGTGTTGGAGAGCCAGGTTCATCCTGGTTCCCCCCACAAGCTAAGGCCGATTCTGTTAAAATAATTGGAAAAGCTTAACCAGAAAAAAACTCAACTTTTTAAATACATGAATGTACTGAAGTTACATTGAGAAATAAAAAAAAACAGGAGTAATACATTTACAGCATTTATCAGACGCCTTTATCCAGAGTGACTTACAATCAGTAGTAACAGGGACAGTCCCCACAGGGTTAAGTGTCTTGCTCTGAGACACAATTTTAGTAAGTGGGATTTGATCCTGGGTCTTCTGGTTCATTAGCGAGTGTGTTACCCACTAGGCTACTACCACCCTAAGCAGTAATCGTTAAGTAATATATACCTGGTCCAGTGACTCCAAGTCCCTTCCTTGTCAGTTCATCTCTGTTCTGTCGTGCTGCTGTCTTCCTTTCTTGAGCTGCTGAGAATGAGACACATTTTTCAGTTACATTCAATGGCAAACAACATTACAAGACATTCCCCCCTTCTTCATCTGTCCCTCACAAAGGATTTCTCACACTCTCATGTGCAGTCATGTCTGGGTGATGCTGCATGTGCACTTCAGTGGATGTTAATGTCTCCGGGGTGAACAGTGAATAAACAAAACAAATGCTTCCAATGATGTTTGACGGTTCGTGTTCATTATGAATGTGTGATTGTAAGCCTCAATTAACATCTTGACAAGTAAATACTTAATGCCATTCCATTATTTTGGGCTAAAAAAAATTTACTTAAATTCAATAGAACGGTCCGGAATGCAGAGCCGTACCTGTGGAGCCCTGCTTCAGCTTCTCGTTTTTCTTTTTCCTCCATTTCCATGGCTTGAAGATGCGGCCCAGGCTGGCCAGCTTGCTGTTGCGGCGGACTGGGGGTGTGCGAACGCCCGTCACCAGGCAACCAGAGTGCAGCGCTCTCTGCTGGTCCATCACATCTGTAAGAAGGGAGAGAGATCAAACGGTGACAACACAGAACCACACAAATACCCACCCTCGTATTTATTTATTCACCTCAAGCAGCAGGCAGTAAGTAAGTAGAGTTAAAAGAATCTTATAGCAGTCTTACAGCAGATCCAGTGGTGGGACAAAACCTCCAGCGGTGCTTAATGAGGAACGCTATGGATTCGCTCAGAATAGAATGCACATCTGGGTCACCTCCTTGGGCAAAACATCCACTCTTAATTAAAAAAAGGAGCTAAAAAATAATCACCTCAAATTGTTAAATGCTTCTTCCTTTGCTGCTGACTTTTTCCTGCGATCCCTAAAGGTCGCACCAAATGCTGCACACGGCTCTTCCACACAAACATGCCAGCAAATAATTAGTCAAGGAAAATTGAGTCAGCTCTGAAAGGAAAAAAGGAACCCCCTGTCCATTTAACACTGAGGGGCAGTTTGTCCCTTATCAGTGGGCAGTGGTGGCCTAGTGGTTTAGGAAGCGGCCCCGTAATCAGAAGGTTGCGGGTTCGAATCCCGATGTGTCAAGGTGCCACTGAGTAAAGCACCGTTCCCATACACTGCTCCCCGGGCGCCTGTCATGGCTGCCCACTGCTCACCAAGGGTGATGGTTAAAAGCAGAGGACACATTTTGTTGTGTCACCATGTGCTGTGGTGCACTGTTTCACAATAACATTTCATCAAATTCCTCTTGTCAATATGAACAGACGGGATACGGGGAGGGGGTTCCTCTGTAACATGGGACCCTGAGCCAGCTCTCTGCTCCGCTGTGTCAGATGACTGCATGGAAAGGGGAGGATGAAAATAGGCCCGCCCACATAGTCTGGTTCAGACCAACACCTAAGGGAACCTGCAGATGAGCAGTGGGCTGCGCCGCTTGTCTCCCTCTGGTTCGTTATGTCACACCTACCGGCTCAGAAAAATAACACCTGTTCTTTAAGACCGGCGCGCCACTAAAGCTGCGATGCACTGTGGAGTTCCAGGTAATTACAGAAGGTGAGAAACGTTGTGCAAAATTAGAAGCGGTTTTAATGGCAGAAACTGCAGAGCAAATAACGACGTTATCCTGCAAGTTAAAACCTAAACATTTTTTATTACCAGTAATTACCAGAATCATCAAAATAATCATGATTCACTAAAATAGTCCATGCTGTTTTAACATGATGTCAATCGAAATTTTCATGAAGAAATCAATGGCCTTTGCGTAGCGTCTGTCTTTTGACGCTTGAATAAGGGTATGCCACACATCCCGCTTATTCAGAACATGCACAGATGCACAGATCCATTCCACAGAGAGTAAAAGGTGTGTTTCGTACAACAAATGTGTGTGTTGTGCATTTTTTAAGCAATGCTCCACTTTCCCCCCACAGCAAAAATAACTCACTCAACCCAGTCATTAAATATTCAGACTCCTCATACAGGGCAAAATGTGGTAATGAAGTACCGCAATGCATTGTGGGGGCATGTGAGGCAAGGTACTCAGTAATAAGGAATGAAAGAGGAACCCTGATTCCTCAACCATGTCTCGAGCACAGGGCACAGGAACTTCATAGGACCACCACACCATCTCCCCTACAAAAACACAGACTTAGCGAATCAAATGACAAAAAACAAAACAGTAATTGGACCACATTACAACACATCCATAACACTTTAACAATCCAATCTTCACAGCTTAGTTCCTCACCACAGTCATTCATTTGCAAGAGAGGTCAATGCATTCAGTGCACCATCAATACAAATAGACATTAGATGCCTACAGGGCCAGTTAAACCAACATTGGCCCGAGAAGCCAAACAACAACAAAAAAAAGAGAGAGAGAGAGAGAGAATGAGAAAGTAAAAAGCTGATCTAGGCGTGTCTGTGTCTCTCAGCCTTGAATGGAACACGTCCACAAACGAGGGAGACACTTGCCTCTGAACAACGAGAAAGAGGTCAGATGCACATGTCTTGTCTGCCCAGCTCACCAGCAGTGCAGAATCCAGGTCAAGCCTTTAGCTACAGCGGCGTGCAGACCCTGGGTCAGACTGCCGTTGCCATGGTTATTGCTGGGGATGCTGCAGAAAAGCCCCTTGGAGGCAACAGAATCATAGGAGCATAAGAGAAGAGGGGGTTGCTGGGTGGAGAGGGAGACTGTTGCCACGCAGAATGACAGGGAATGTTCGGGAACCAATAAGAGCCAAGTTATACATAATGCAAGTGTGGCATTCCTCTATTTTTTATTTTTATTTATTTTTCTGTTTCTTTTCAATTAACAGAGCATTAGAAAATAGGTTTCTGTCTTATATGAACAGTTATCAAAATGCATACATTAAAAAAAAAATTACAATGGTCATATAATATAATTATCAGTTTTAATTGAACACACATTACAATGTAAATGCAAATTGCTAAAAAGAAATTACTTTTTGTATGCAAATGTTTAACTGACCATGAGGATATTTGCATATTTGCATCTAAGTTGCATATATGAGAACAAGTACTGCAGATCGTGGAGAAATAACAGGCAGTCCCGCTCCACATGACAGCCACATGGAAAGCGCGGCAGCCGTGCTTCTTTCTACACAATCCCGCGGCCAAACAGGAACTGCGCAGCCTCAGATGCAAACAAAACGCACACACACACACACACACACACACACACACACACACAGCAACATCAGCAAAACTCACATGACATTTCCTCCGTGTCCGAACACGGGCTACCCGTCCTCCTCCCGCTGGCTTCGAACCTCAACTCACCACTACACAGAAAAAAAAAAATGCTGGGCGTGTAATGCCATCGTCAGATGTGGGAGGAGGAGGGCCTTGTCTGCAACAACCCCCCCCCCCCCCCGAGATAAGAGAGCTGAAGCGAAATGACATGAAACTGATCCGCTTCCCTGAGTTTTTCTCTGCCCGACCGGACCCACACCGGACTGTGCCACTGGCCCGGGCTACACTCACCGAATTAGAAAAGATTAGATCACACTGTAATTAAATAAGCTTAAAATAACAATGAAAATCATTCTTGTCCTTTTTCATGTTCATTTCAAAACATGCAACACATTCTATTTCCAATCTATTCCAATTCCAATTATTTTAAATATCAGAATTCAGTATTCTTTATCAGAAACTGTAAAAAAAAGACTGTTGTGGCCAGCATGAAAGTATACTACACACTGTAATGAAACATAAAAAGGACACGTCTACAAGGAAATATAAAAACTGTGGGTCTGATGTGGGTCCAGTTTCTAACAGAAAAAGGGCAAAACACGGCTGTCTGTCTGATTGATGAAACACGCGGGGGGAAAGAAATGTCGAGGGGTTGGTTCTGTGCCATATGCCACGTTTTTCTGCATGCTTGTTAACAAACTGGCTAACCAGGGCGTGCACCAAAATTGATTGAGTTAGGGCCCAGTTTTTAAGGTATTGCCTTTGCCGCATTGATCTGGGGCCCGAAACGCCATGGCGTAATCGGAGAGCTTCAGCCGTGGCCTGCGGTTTAGGCATGGGCAGTTTTATCTGACCGGTTATTGTGACAGCAATCAATGTCTTCAGAAACACAACCCTCTGCGGTTTGCAGAGGAAAAAAAAACTGACAATGCGAACATTAACGACGAAATGAAAGGCAGTGCTTAGAAATCCAATACAGCAAAGGAATTTAGAGCCTGTGCGCACCCCTGGGACCGCAGATCTGTAAGTAAAGAGGCGGTGGGGGCAATGAGGGAGGAAGGCACCGTCGCTGTCTCTGTAAACATGAAATAGAGCTCATACAATATTAAGACAAGCGGTATTGAGCACGAGCGATGAGTGATGGCGGTCGGGCGGAGAACAGACGGACCGCCTGTAATTCTGAGTGGTGCCGAGTCCCTGGGGAGTTCGGGTGGAGCGGGCAGCCGCCACTACATCAGCACAAATCAAAGCTACGCATAAAGGGGGATCGTCTGTTCCATGAGCTGGAGCTACGGTGGCTAAGTGCTTTACAATTGATTCAGCCGCACGACCTACAAACTGACCTTAACTGAACAAGGAGATAATTATTTATGGACATATAAAGGCAACAGAAAAATGTTTATAGCTGACACCAAATTTTGAGTGGCTGCAGAGGACCATATCCTGAAAATGCAACCCATACAATCATATATTAAACATCAAAAGCAAACCCAAACATCTGCTGGTAATTCAGACCACGTTTCCAGACCACCATTACAGGAAGGTACATGGTCCATGCTGGGATTTCTGTTATGATAAATGTATAGAGGTATACTAATCTTTTCATTCGAACCCTGCATCTGCATCCTCGTGACTATTAACGCTGGTTTAAGAATGTACTGTGAGTGTACTCCATTCTATGGATATGATGGTTTGCTATAATCTTATCTGCCGATTGACCCCGGTGCGGACATTTATTTAGCTTGACAGAGAAACTAAACGAAATTTTAACAGATGTATACAAAGCTAACTTAATGCTATATTAAAAAAGGGTCACGTATATTTACTGAGGTTAGCATGCTAACCAGCTAGCAGTAACCAGCTCTGCTGTTTAATACCAATGAGTTATGGAGGGCTACTACAGCATCGTGACTGACTTCAGTCTCACCTCAGTGTACAATGCGTGCGTCTCAATTTGAGAGCTGCGAAAGACATATTTGACGACTGGATGTAGTGCAAGAGGAATGGAAAGGCTTTCCCATTTGGCAGAGTCTTTCAAATGCATCCTTCATTTCCCAATGAGTCCTTTGAAGACCACCGATAAGCTGAGAAAAACACTTTTAAATCACATGAAAGGGATTGCTTCGTCATTGTGGTGCACAGCACACGCACGGCACACTACAAAATGTGTCTTCTGGGCAGCCATTAAAGGTGCCTGGGGAGCTGTGTGTGGTGACGGTACCTTGCTCAAGGGGACCTCAGTGGCACCGTGTCATTTGGGGCTTCTTTCCCCGCCAGGAAACCACGGCCCCACCACTTCATTTTATGCTGCAATGAAATTGTTTGTAATGTTTTTGTCATGATTGCAATTGTAAGGCGCAGCACTTCACGATTACCTCTAGACTAAACATGCAGAGACTACTGCTGTCAATAAATGCGGTACATCATTGCCAGGCCTTTGTGGACCAGGTCATCTGAAGATCTCATCCCACTAATGGAGTCACAACCAAAGAGGTAACATTGTTTCTTTTATTGACAGGCAGTCAGTCATTGATGGTATCATATTTTCTTCACTGCCTTCACAAGAGCTCAGAAAATTAAGATTCCAGATGTCTGCATTCTGTCATTTCAGACAATGAAGACCCACACAAACCTTTCATGAGACGTCAGCAATGTAACCCGTGTGCTAAGTATTATGTGTGCCAGTCTATGGTAGGTCTATGCTGTTAATCAAGACAGTGGTGTTATTCCAAGATCAACAGAAACACGGGGATACCGAATAATTAAAGAGACAGGACAGTTCTGCTTTAATCTACTCAAGGTTTGGCAGTGTGTGTGGAGGGAGGGATTTCTCTGAAGTACATGGAGTAGCTCACCACTTTGTTTGAAAATTGAGCCAGTTTCAGCAGGCCGATCTTGGCACCCTCTGGCTTGGGTCCAGGGGGAATGAGCTCAGAGGATGACATCGCCAGATCAGGTGCTTGTGTCCGCGGCGTGGTGGAAACAACAAGCCAGAGCTGTAATGAAGGTTGTCTGCAGCACTGTGGTTCTCGGATCAAGTGTGTCAGGTTATACACAGTATCACAGTACATGGGCCAGATGACTTACTGTGAAGCTGCAGTATAGTGTAACCGCTCTTTGGGGGTTAAAAAATGTACAGTGCCTCCAGCACAACAAGCACAAAATTTTAGCTCTATGCTCTATAGCTCAATATATACAAATATCTAGTCTAATATAAATTATTTAGATTATCCTGTTCTTTGCAAAAGAACAGCTATTCTAGCTGTTTGTGTCAAGTAAATATATAAAAGTAAGTTGCACCAATCTATTTGATCAACTAAAACACTTGCCTTTGAAAGAATGAAGAAAGAAGAAAAAAAGCTCATGATTAAAAGCATCTTTTTGTGCATCTGTGTATTCTTCAAATTTGTATTGTTAAATTGTGTTCTTTTGCGATGTGTTCTTTTGCGATTCTTTGATTTTCAGAAACACAATATTGATTTTAATTCTAAAGGTTTGCTGTGCTCATGTCAGGATTGCCTGCAGCTGGGCTCCACACCGGAACCCAATCCTGACGCCCCATAAATGCCGGAAGTTTCCGCCCGTTCGGGGTCGCTGGCATTTTCGTGAACTCTATGCACGAACTTGACCTTGTTTAGTTTTATGTGTTTTGAGTTCTGGCAATCGCCACACGCCTACGGGTTTGTTTATGTTCTTTATTTAAGTTAAATTCGTTTTCGGCCACCGCGCCAGTCTTTATTTGTGTTTATTGTTTATTTGTTAATAAAACCCCCTTCCCAGCATGTCAGACCTCTGCGCTTCCTTCCCTCGTAAGTCCGTAGACGTGACAGCTCAGTTGAGCATCCTAACAAAATGGCCATACTGGTTATGTTAACATTAGCACACGTATGTCAATAGCTGACCAGCAACATTATTTCTAACATGAAATTATTATTTTTGACATGAAAGCACATTGTAAGTCGCTCTGGATAGCGGGGTCTGCCAAATGCCTTAAATGTAAATTTCAATATATTGTAATATATTCAATAGTAATCTATAGGGGTGTTAGAAAATATGCATGTCCAATATACAACCTCCACTCCTGTAGATGGTGATGTACAGCTGGGTACTTTGATTTACTGCTTGGCATTCATGAAATTGCAAATCATGACAGACCAATAACCGCATATTGTATATCAGCTTTGCTTATACATTTTCAATGAAATGTATATTGTGATATAATGGTATCGTAACCCATGTGAAAAGTGAAAGTGAAGCGATACACTGCAGCTCAGCACACGGTGACACAACGAAATGTGTCCTCTGCATTTAACCCATCACCCTGAGTGAGCAGTGGGCATTCATTACAGGTGCCTGGGGAGCAGTGTGTGGGGACGGTGCTTTGCTCAGCGGCCCCTCAGTAGCACCTTGGTGGATCGGGAGTCAAACCCACAACCTTCTGATTACGGGGCCGCTTCCTTAATCACTAGCCTAAATGTATTGCAAATTAGTTGCCTTCATTCTGTTTGGCAGTGTTACGTCGCATCAATGATCACCTTCACCTTGACTTACTTTTCGGTCAGTGGTAGCTATTATAGAAGCAGTGTTACTGACGACCCCCCCTTTCCCACACCGGCACTATTGCTTTGTATATTATTCAGCCGGGAACTGTCCACAATGAGAATAACTGTGTCGTAATACGTACTGTATATATTAACAAAAAACAAAAGGCAAAGGATTTCAGTGCCACAAGAGTTCCCCGCACCTTCTAATCTGACTGACTTGCCTCTGTCTTCAGCATTAGCAGAGCCTCCAGATGTCATCCCTGGAAAGCAGTGAATACATTAGAAATACTTAATGTGGATTAGCGCAGCCTCTTAGGGATGCCCAGGATGGATGGTTTACACTTGCTCAGTAGTACGCATGGCACTGTGCGGGGGAAAATATCCTTTCCTATAATTTTATTACAATGTGACCTTGGCTTCAGCTTTTAGCAGGACAGCCCCAAAGGCTTTTGCTCTTTTGCACATAAAGGTTAAGCAATTCATTATATTTAAAGCGATGGCTATTACAGTGCTTTCTCACAGAGAGCAGCTTGGCATCCAAAATTAATTGCCTTCATTCTGTTCGACAGCGTTACGTCGCCCCAATGATCACCTTCACCTTGACTTACTTTTCGGTCAGTGGTAGCTATAATAGAAGCAGTGTTACTGACGACCCCACCTTTCCCACACCGGCACTATTGCTTCGTATATTATCCAGCAGGGAACTGTTTTAAAAGTACGTCGATAATGACAATAATTAGCATGCAGAAATGAGTCATGCTGAAAACTACACATCTGTCTCACATTTAAAACCAAGAATTAGTACTGTGGATTCAGGTTTAATGTGCAGTTTTAATCACGTATAGTTCAGTAGAGTTAATTTTTTGAATACTTGACACTTGCCTCTTTTAGAAGGATCCCATTATTTTCCTGTCCTGTACGTCATAATGAAAACCCACCAATAATGTCATCATTTAGAATTATATGTTTATTTCCATAAAAAGAATGCTGTGGGTATCAGGTGGGTGTGTTATCATGTGCAATGTGATGCTGTTATTCGTCTCTGAATGCATTTAGGTCAGTGCATGAAACTGTTATAAAATATACATACTAACATGTGCATGGCTGATGGCTCCGTTCAGCCAGACTCCCTGAAGAGCAGATGAGCCCATGAATGTTGTCACTAAGCAGAATAATGCCTATGCCTGCAGCACATTCACGCCCTCAAAAATGTCTGTTTCAAATGTTCTCATCTTTGCAAACAAACCGCCAGAAATGGCTTAAAAAAAAAGAAAAAAGCCCAGACTGCAGTCCCACCATGTACATCAAAGGGCAAAGCAAGCAACGGTGCTGAGTTACGTAACCCAATCGAGTTATCCACATAATAACCAAAGACATATCAACCCTTTGCGATGGAAGAAAACAAACATTATTGGAAAGGGCTAGATGGGCTCGGTACGTGCAACAGAAACGCAAGCAAGTTCAACCCGGCTTCACTCAACGCATTCAGCACTCAGCGCTCTCTCACTGCTGTTTTCCTTTAGCTGGATCAGAGCTGTATTATTTAGCCCTATTCCTTCCCAGGCTCTACGTGAATCTGGGCTATTTAATGAAGTGCGAAGACATCGGAGTGATGACTGTAATTTCTAATTTCCCTGCTCTCTCAAGCCTACTTTTGCAAGCTGGCAAGGTTACTTGTCTGCAAGCAAACAGGACTGCTGTCCCTGTTCAGCCTTTCATTAGCGCTGAGGCTTGGTCAGTTGTCACCTTCCTATTGACACACAGCCTGCCCATCCAATGGGGGAGCTGGAGAACAGCCCAGCATCTGCGTTTTCTTTTTTTTCCCGAGTTTGATTGGACCTGGGTGACATCATCATTTTTTTCACCCACTGTGTGGCGTTGCTGTCTGTGGTACTGAAGTCGGTGGCGACATCTCTGCATGGCGCTGCAGAATGGGCGACGGCCAGAGGGGTCCATGCTTAGTAAGTGAATTATCAGGCTCTCTACAAGGGACCCAGTTCAGCTTTACAGACATCTGTAGTCAGCATGACACCCTACATCAGCTCCCCAGAAAGAGGCCATTGTTCTAACAAATGTTCTAAGAAAGAAACATATAACTAACCCAAATTAGTGAAATCCCAACTTTTTTGCAATATTTTGTAATATGTGCCTTTCCCCAGCAGTTATAAAAGGTTTGGTAAAAGGATTTATGGGTATTCTGGCTTTGTGTATGTGTGCACTCACTATTCATGATATGAACCAAAAGACCACAAATTCACAGTTTACTTACTACCATTGTGTCCCTGAGCAAGAAACTTATCCCTAAGAGGGACTGTCCCTTTAACTACAGATTGTAAGTCGCTCTGAATAAGGACATCTGATAAATGCCGTGAATGTAAATGTAAATGCAAAGCCTCCCCCTCTCTTTCCACGTGACGATTTCAGCTCAGGCTCCCCTACCCAATGCCAAAAATGGAAAAGCTCCCTTCTCCCCCAAGCTCCTCTTTGTTCTCGCAATCTCCACCCCCACCTTGCAGCTTAGCCTCAATCTTTTTCCCTCTGCCTCTATTTCGCCTTTGCTTTTCATGCATGTCTTTCCATCCCCAAGATCCAGTGGCAGTTTGATGTTTTGAGCAGAGGAGAGAAAACACACCGGGGTCCCGATCCACCGTGCACGAGTTTCTGTGATCCTTGTACAGGCTTAAGGCCTGCCTGGCTGTGCGGCGTAGATGTGTGAAAGAGTGAGCCGTGCTGAAGGACGATCCTTGTGCTGAGCAGACCAATGACCTTCAACGGAGCTCAGACCAAACTGTACCCCCTGCTGCCAACCAGGTGGCAAGATGACCGCCGGGCCTGGGTTCCAGGCGTAAAGGGGAACGTGGTGACCCTGACATGGTGGGCAATGAGAGCAGGTCCCCGGTCACGTGGCGTGTCCTCTGTCAACGCTCTGCTCGTCCCGAACCCTCCTCTGAGTAGCTGGCCTTGAAGGGACCTCTTGCCGAGTGCGTGTAATTGTTTTCCCTGCAGACAACTTTGGCAGTGCAGCTCCGCTTTAACCTCGATCTTCACCGCTTGTCTCTCTGCCCCCGTGGGACTGGCCAGCAGGTGTCCTGTTCTTGGCAGAATTTCCTTTTTTTTTGTGCTGACAACTCAACGTGGGCCCAGAAACGAGGATATAATCTACTCTGAAGATTTTAAACCTATTATTTAAAGGGGAGGCGTGGTAGCTTCTCTTAAGACATCAACTCGGCTCATGCCATAAGCTGCTACCTACTTAACATACCCACAGAATTCAAATGGCTCCCAAGCTCCCAGCTGCCTATGAGGACAGGAGAAACTCTTTAGCCTTTCTTGTGATGAACCAACTGGCTTTGTTATGTAATGCAATACCCTCAATCTTCTTCCCTCTGCCTCTATTCTGCTTCCTTTTCAAGATCCAGTGGCAGTTTGATGTTTTGAGCGTCCCTGTCTGGAGATTTCTTTCAATCATTTCAGGCCGGCAGGCATGGTGGCAAGGCGGTTACCACTGGGGCCTCACACCTCCAAGGTCTTGGACCCATGTTGTCTCCAGTTTCCTACAGTCATCCAAAGGCATGGACACTAGGTGGTTAAATGTCCATAGCTGAGAGTACAAAAGTGAATGGTGTGTGTGTGCTCCCTGCAGTGGGCTGGTGCCCTGGGTCAGTTCCCGTACTGTACCCATGTTCCTGTACTGTACCCGTAGCTCTATACCCCTGCTATAGAAAATTAATAGGCGGTTAAAGAAAGTCATTTTAAGGCATTCATAGAGTAGGTTGATCACTTTAACCAGGTATATGCGCTCTGGCTGGGTGTGTACAGTGTTACGGGAGATGTTCAAAAAGCACAAACCGGGCACTATTTTAACATCTCAAACCACGTTGAGTCAAGCTAGCTAGCTCAGCATGCGAGCTGGAGTCAACCACTCAGCAATAGACGTTGCATTCATCTCAAATAAGCATGTTGCACAACAGACGTTGCACACATTGTCTGTACTTTGACAGTGGCAAAAGTGCCCGCTGCACTAGAACGTATCTGTTGCTGTTTTTGCATAATTAAATCACACCCCACTACATTCATACGCAGACATCCCATGTTCCCCAGACAGACACCCCATGTTTCCCAGACGTTCTCCTGCATATTGAGAGAGGCTCCGTGATGCCTGCAGATTGAATAAAATATCCTGGATATTACAGCAAGCCAACACAAGCATGCATGCGAGATAGTACCATGTGCATTGCAATGGACACACAATGGAATGTGAAAGAGAAAGAGAGAGAGCGCATGCATCACTACATGCATTGCCCTAGCTAGACAAAGAGCATCCTGATTGGCTTATTTTGTTAAAGAAAGTAATCAGAATGCAATGCTGGTGGAGGGTGACCTCCCTGAAATTAGTCTTTGCAGGTTGAAATGTCTGCATACAGTAGATATCTTTGTGCTGTATGGTGTCACTGTACTTTCATCTTTATGAAGCCCTCCAACCTCCAACAACTGCACGTCGCACTTTTTCAAACAACTGAGTGTTCAGCAAAATGACTAAATATAGCCCTCAAATTAATAAAACTTGAAGACTGTCAAAGGAGCCATAATCCCCAGCTGCCTGGGGAATATGTGAGAGAATATCTTGCTTTGTGGATTAATGAAGGACAGTAGCCACGTCCCACTTGCGGTGGACCATTTCATGCTGCGGCATGGCAGATAACACCATACGCAGGGGTGGCTCATCCAAGTGACAAAGCCACCTGCAAGTCTTCACAGATCACCATGTGCTGTCAATCACTTGACCGGCAAAGCGAATGCTTAATTCTCAGCATGGGCTGACTGGTGTTCGGCACCTCGCGTTTGCTGATACAAATTCGAAGGGTTTGAGAAGCAGCGTCACCCCTGGCCTTCTCAACTGTGGCCAAACGTCAGAGCTCATCGCCATCATCGCTCCTCACTTGACGCTGCATCATGGGGGTAGAAACTAGAGAGGGATGAGTCACGTCCTTGTTGGTTTCATAAGCCGACCCCTGAGCGATGCAGCCAGTCTGTGTGAACTGCTGCACCGAGGCCTGCCACCTGGACCGGAGGAACTGTGACTCTCATAATGCATGTCTGCTGGAGGACATAAGACCAAGGGACAGAAGGTCTCTTACTCTGAAACCCAGTGACTCACGGAGAGTCCTTTTTGTGGATCTAAGGGAAGTACAACGTTGAAAAATAAAAGTAAATCTTGTGTTTCTGCATTTGAGCTGTTTGTGGTTCACTTTAAGCCAATACCAAGAGACCTGACCCTTCGTACTGAACGCTGGTTATGTGCTGAGTGGAAGACAGCCAGGGTGGTGCTAAAAGTAAAATATTGTCACTACGTGACTATGACGTGTGCATGTCATTTTGGCCTCATAGTGATTCCAAAGGCGGTCTTCCTCTCAGTCGTACACATGTAACTATCGTTCTGTTTCCTTCCCTCCAGACCGCCAAAAGCGTGAACATCACATTGGAGCATATTGCCTGATGACATAGTGCAAACGTGCAAGCTTATTTGAAGTGGTGTCCGTTGGTCTCACGTCAACACATACAAACAATTACAAACAAATTCTCCGAACAGGTTCAGACCAAAGTCTTTAAAACCCTGTCCGCTATGAATATCTTTCAACAGACCACTGTATACCTCCTTTATTCACATCCGTGTCTGTGGCGCAGTGCGATCAGTCGCAGCTTCCTGAGTGCAGGAACCATGTTAATTAAAAATGGACACAAACAATTCGTTTGTTTCGTTTCAATTGATGATTATCCAGTGCTTGGTGACTGACTTGGGCGTCTATTTCTTAAATGGACCACTCAACATCTGCAGGAAACACGCACAGGTCACCAGGCCACCATGCAACCAGGGCCGTCAATAATCGAGGGCATTTTATTTATTAAATTATTATTTCTCAGACCCGGTAATAAACTCTCTGGCAACCAGACAGTCCGTAACCGATATGTAAACCGCCACACGTCATAGTCATACTCAATATTTTAATCAAATTCACCGTGAAGTGCGGATGCAAGCATATTTCTCCACGTGCTTTCAGCACCGCCCTGGCGGTGTGGAGGGAAGGTTTCTCATTTTCTGTATTCTGGCTTTTCGAACAGCGGCTCTCTTCCTCAAGTGGACATTCAAGATTGGGGATCAAAGCGACGGCGGGTGTGCGGAAGGACTGAGAGGCCTGGTTCTGAGCGCGGGGGAGGGCTACCGGGCAGTGCTGCATCAGTGCCAGCCCACATCAGGCTCAAGTGCACGGCAAGCAGGCAGCGCTGGGAATGTGCTTTGACGCAGTGGGGGGGCTGAGCTGCGCGCGGCAGAACAGGCAGGAGGGAAATTAATGGGATCCGACAGGACGGCGCTGGCCTCCACATCTCCGACGTACCAAGATGTTCCGGAGCCATTGTGTCACTTCGCATCGCAGAGCTGTGGCATTCCGAAAAACAAATCGGATTGCACACGCATTGCTTGAACAAAATTGCACAAAAAGAAGACATCCTAGATCTGAATGAATGAAACATTCTCATTAAATACTTTGTTCTTTACAGTTGAATGGGCTGACAAAACAATGGAAAAAATCTAAAAGCCATGGAGGTCTGGATTTGGAGTCACACTCAAAATTGAAGTAGAAAAACACACTACAGGCTGATCCAACTTTGATGCAATGTCCTTAAAACAAGTCAAAATGATGCTCAGTAGTGTGTGTGGCCTCCACGTGCCTGTATGACCTCCCTACAATGCCTGTTCATGCTCCTGATGAGGTGGCAGATGGTCTCCTGAGAGATCTCCTCCCAGACCTGGACTAAAGCATCCGCCATCTCTTGGACAGTCTGTGGTGCAACGTGGCATTGATGGAGCAAGACATGATGTCCCAGATGTGCTCTATTGGATTCATGTCTGGGGAATGGTTGGGGCAGTCCACAGCATCAATGCCTTTGTCTTGCAGGACCTGCTGACACACTCCAGCAACATGAGGTCTAGCATTGTCTTGCAGGAGGAACCCAGGGCCAACCGCACCAGCATATGGTCTCATATGGTCTGAGGATCTCATCTTGGTACATAATGGCTGTCAGGCTACCTCTGGCGAGCACATGGAGGGCTGTGTGGCCCCACAAAGAAATCCCACCCCACATCATTACTGACCCACTGCCAAACCGGTCATGCTGGAGGATGTTGCAGGCGGCAGAACGTTCTCCACATCATCTCCAGACTCTGCCACATCTGTCACATGTGCTCAGTGCACATGCCAAACATGCTGCACAGTGTTGGACTGTGAGCTCAACCCCCACCTGTGGACATCAGGACCTCCTACCACTTTCATGGAGTCTGTTTCTGACCGTTCGAACAGACGCATACACGTTTGTGCTCCTCCTGTTCCTCCTTGCATTATGGCGGAGGTAGCGGTCCTGCTGCTGGGTTGTTGCCACCTCCATCTCTCCTCCAGCGGTCCTGCTGCAGCCACCTCCATCTCTCCTGATGTACTGGCCTGTCTCCTGGTAGTGGCTCCATGTTCTGGACACTGCGCTGACAGACACAGCAAACCTTCTCGCCACAGATCGCATTGATGTGCCATCCTGGATGAGCTGCTCTACCTGAGCCGCTTGTGTGGGTTGTAGTCTCCTGCTACCACTAGAACGAAAGCCCCACCAGCATTCAGAAAGGACCAAAACAAACAGCCAGAAAGCGTAGGAACTGAGAAGTGGTCTGTGGTCACCACCTGCAGGACCACGCCTTTATCAGGGATGTCTTGCTAATCGCCCATAATTTCTACCTGTCGTCTATTCCATCTGCACAACAGCGTGTGAAATTGACTGTCGATCAGTGATGCTTCCTAAGTGGACAGTTTGATTTCACACAAGTGTGATTGACTTGGAGTTACACTGTGTGGTTTTAAGTGTTCCCTTTATTTTTTGAGCCGTGTATATCAAAACAAAAGCCCCAAGCCCACTGTCATGGCAACCGTGACACTTTACCTTTTCCCCCCACTTGGTCGGCAGCACGTGAGTAATGAGCTGAACATGTGAAGCGCTGACAAGGCGCTGGCGGGTGTTATACAACAATATTTACAGAGATGTTAATGCTGAGGGCCTGTCCACGGGCCCCTCCGTTTACTGGACGTAAAGACATTACGCGCAACAGAGCCTAGAGGGATCCCTCTGAAACATCACCTCAAAAAAAAAAACATCACCTTAAAAGAAATGCAATGCTTTAATGATGTAATAGCAAATGCACAGCGGCCTTCAGCCGGCTCTCGGCCCAACGTGACATGATGGAGCAGTGGTGCTGCTCCAGCAGTGTATTAGAACCTGTGGTGAGTCGTGCTCTATCAACGGCTGCCTCCTGATTAGACAATTTAATGGCAGGCTGTCCATGAAGCTGACCGTCAATGTAATTTCACCCAAAGCTCCTGGCAAGCGACCGTCACCACAGCCACCACACATTCCCAGCGAGAGAGCAAGGTAAAGAACGCGATAGCAATGAAAACCAATCGAGAGTTACCACCGGTGTTGATCACTAGACGCGGTGCTGGTTAAGTAAGGGTCTTTAATGATATATTAAGACAAACGTTTGCGGAACCAGGGTGGCATGCTAAGGGTGACGGGGCAGACGTCGTTTCTAATGACTGGCCAGTGCACCGAAAGCCATTTGTTTTGCAGGATCTGGAATACGAATGCAGATTTCATTTAGTACAAAAAAATAACGTTTAGAAACGGTGGTATAATAGCCAGCATGGTTCTGGCTCGAAAACTGCAAAAACAAAACCACATACAAATATGTTGCCATGGTAGCAGACCTTAAATTGAGTCCTGCACTGCTGCAGTGTCTACAGGTGGAAGCCCACCTCACCAGCCCCTGCGGTTCCGGGTAGAAATTGGATCGTGCTAAAAGCTTGTTGTTTGCGAGCGCTCAGCAGCTGCCAGTTTAACCTTGCTGATCACTTAGCACCATTAAAACTGTCCTTCCTCCATTATATACGTGTCGCATTTTATTTTTAAAATGAAATATTTACACATTTCGCGCTCATTACAATGCATGTATTTATTTTTTCAGTTTACCCTTTGAAGACTGCTGTACCGATGACACCTTTTGCAAAATGGAGCAAGAATAAGCCGAATGGCATGCAGTTAAAACATAAATAGATCGTGCAAAGGCGTCTGGTGCGGCTGAACCTGCCCTACAGCGTGTCGGCTCCATGTTTCCTTATTGACTCCAGCGAGTTTTCTTCATTGGGTTATCAAACACAATTACAGCGTAATCCATATTCATTGGAGCAGCCCAAGGAATCGCCGTCTCTCTCCTTGCAGGTTGGAGGCTCAGTCCCCTGGGTCACCATGGAAACAACCAAGCACACAAGGAGCACTGTCATCGCCACAGACGTCGGCTCTGTCCTGAGGTTCGGCCCTCCTTGCGCTGAAAAGGCCCAGGCCACACACTCGCCCGAGAGCCCTTGATTGATTTTAAAAAAGGGAAAGGGGGGGGGGGGGGATTGATGAATGGTGTCTGGGCGAGGATCCTGGCAAATTACAGAACATTTCTGGTGTTCTCGAAGAGAGCAGGGACAGAATTAGAAGTGCTGTGGGGGGGTTGACTTGAATGCATCAAAAATTAAAAAATTAAAAACGGTAATTGGGTAAATTTCCAGTGAAACCCTGCAGTTTAATTAAATCCTACTGCATCGGACAGGGTGACTGCGATGACTTGGGCGTTAAAACGGGGATGGCGCAGGGACTGGAGACGGTGGACTACACGTTTTGTCCCCGCTGCGACGATCTAATGCCCGTTTCTCCGCGGACCGAGGGGAGACCCGCAGTGCACGTCATTGGAAGCGTCTCGTCCAGGCGTCGCTTGCCCTGGACTCTCCTGAATTATTCAGCGAACCAGCAAATCAATTCCGACCCGCTGCTAATTGGCATCAGATTTATTCCATTTCCCCTGTCCCCCTATAATTATATATGTATTTTTTATCCATAAAGAAATGTTGGACGAACACACATATCCTCGCTCCCTCACATCTCGAAACGCGCCATCGGGGCCACCGGTCCCCCTACCTGCCCCGTTGGTGTAGATGATGCGCGCCTCGGCGAGGACGCTCGGGTCGCTCTGAGACCGTCCACGCCGCACCACGCGCGCGTCCGGGTCCTCCGACGTGGCCATGCGGGGCGGCGGGGAGCGCAGCCCGGTGGCGGCGTCTAGTCGGGTCCGGCGGCTGCAGCCTTCACCATCGGAGAGGCGGGTTGCTCGGGAAGGAGGGATGGGGTGAGGGGAGAGAGAGAGAGAGAGAGAGAGAGAGAGAGAGAGAGAGAGAGAGAGAGAGAGAATCCCGGAGGACGTGGGCGCGTCCGAGCGGACCCGCGTCTGCGCCAACGAGCGAAACGTAAAGGAGTCGCGGGTTATTTTGTCGCCTGAATCATTCACGGGACCACGCGAGGCCGTAGTGATGCGGGTTGTAAACAGTGCTCACATAAATCCCCTTATGTAAAAGCAGGATTTTTTTTTTTTTTTTTTTTAGATTTGGAAATATTGTAGAAATGCTGTACTGTCGTATTTTCCTTGACTCGCCCCTGGAGAGACGCGCTCGCGTTGATTCGGTAAATTGGCCGACGCTTCCATCTTGTGGCAGAAACGAATCACTGTCCGATCAACGCGAATTTCTCGCGAGTTGAAACATACGGACGTGCGCCAAGGCCGAGTCATCACTGGAGGTATAATCGAGACCAAATTTAGCAATGTAAATAAATCCATATTTAAAAAGATATACAGTACAGGCCAAACGTTTTGGACACACCTTCTCATCCAATGTGTTTTCTTTATTTTCATGACCATTTACGTTGGTAGATTCTCACTGAAGGCATCAAAACTATGAATGAACACATGTGGAGTTATGTACTTAACAAAAAAATGTGAAATACCTGAACTATGTTTTATATTCTAGCTTCTTCAAAATAGCCGCCCTTTGCTCTGATTACTGCTTTGCACACTCTTGGCATTCTCTCGATGAGCTTCAAGAGGTCGTCACCTGAAATGCTTTTCCAACAGTCTTGAAGGAGTTCCCAGAGGTGTTTAGCACTTGTTGGCCCCTTTACCTTCACTCTGCAGTCCAGCTCACCCCAAACCATCTGGATTGGGTTCAGGTCCGGTGACTGTGGAGGTCAGGTCTCCACTTTTTGTTAAGTACATAACTCCACATGTGTTCATTCGTAGTTTTGATGCCTTCAGTGAGAATCTACCAACGTAAATGGTCATGAAAATAAAGAAAACACATTGCATGAGAAGGCGTGTCCAAACTTTTAACCTGTATTTATATATATCAAAATATGATTTATTAATATATTAAAATACATATTGAAATAATAAAAAAGTGGGCGGTTCGAGTAGGCGCTTCGCCCGTTTCCGTGTCTCGTTTGTCACGTGACGCGTCACCATGGCGGAGCTCGGCGAGGAGAGTCCGGCGCGGCGGCCGGGGACGGAGGCTGCGGCCGGCGGCTCGGCGGACCTGCGCAGCGTCCTGGTCACCAGCGTGTTGAATTTAGACGAGCTCGACACCGACCTGTACAGGTCAGTGCGGCCGAATTTGGATGAAAATGCCCCTGCTGCAGGCTGCGTGTTATTGAACATGTTAGACGCGTCTGCGGGATGTGACAATGGTATCCTGTTTGGCGTCATTTATTGACAGTCCAGGTTATCGCGTCTGCTATTTAAATTGTGTTAAATAATGTGATGAGTATAATATACGACGATCAGTACAGGGAATTGTGTTGAATTCCAAGTTACGTTTTAACTCATTGGATCCAACCCAACGAATCGGCAGCTAATAGTGCGATCAGACCACGTTCTGTATCTCTTAAAGGAGCAGCAGCTCATTACTGCAGAGTCGAATTAAAACCCCTTCCAGGTTTTGGCTGACTCACTGTGTCAGGATGACTATCACCACTGTATTAAAAGCACCAATATTTTGCTGAGATTGTGATTTTAATCTTTTTTTTTTATATATATAGAGGAACTCATCACTGGATTCCTCGCACTCAACGTCTTTTTGGAGGCCAGATCATAGGACAGGCCCTGGTCGCCGCTGCCAAGTCGGTGAGCGAGAAGCACTTTGCGCACTCCCTGCACTGCTATTTTGTTCGAGCTGGTGAGGATCTCTTGTGGTCGGAGATATTTTGTTACAAAAGGGATTATCATGGAACAACTCTGATGAACTTTTGCTTTTTTTTCTCTCTCTCTCTCTCTCTCTCTTGCAGGAGACCCCAAGGTTCCCGTCTTGTACCAAGTGGAGCGGACGCGAGACGGCCGCAGTTTTTCGGTTCGTTCTGTGAAGGCCATACAGCATGGGAAACCCATTCTCATTTGCCAGGCATCGTTTCATCTTAACCAGCCGAGCCCGCTGGAGCATCAGTTCACGATGCCCACCGTCCCTCCCCCAGAGGACCTGCTGACGGTTGAAGAGCTCGTCCAGCGCTTTCTGAGGTGAATGTGGTCCGTCTTCTGCAAAGAGTCGGATTAACCTCACACACCTCGCTGACCTCAGAATTGCTCTCGCTTTCCAGTAAAACTGATTTGGCTGAGACTGCCAGACATGGGCTCAATAAAATACTGGCTGAGGAGGTTCCCATCGAAATAAAACCGGTCAACCCCCCAGATTCATTAAAGCACTTTGCCATGGAACCGAAGAAGCTCTTTTGGGTTCGAGCCCGAGGACATATTGGTAAGGATAAATGACGAAAGCCACTGTGCTGAATGTGTAAGGTGAATTGAGTAACCAAGCTCTTTTTTTACCAGGGGAAGGGGACATGAAGCTTCACTGTTGCGTTGCTGCCTACGTGTCTGACTATGCCTTCCTTGGCACTGCTCTGCTGCCGTACCCAAGGCACAGAGTCCAGTTCTCGGCCTCGCTGGATCACGCCATGTGGTTCCACAACAGCTTCCGGGCGGACGAGTGGATGCTGTATGAGTGTGACAGTCCTTGGGCTGGTGAGATTACAGCACACACGGTTCTTGATATGTGCTCATTGGGGTGGTAGTGGCCAGGTGGGTAACACACTCGCCTATGAACCAGGTTCAAACCCCAATTACTGCCATTGTGTCCCTGAGCAAGACACTTAACCCTATGTTGCTCCAGGGGGGACTGTCCCTGTAACTACTGATTGGAAATCAGTCTGGATTAGGATTTCTGATAAATGCCGTAAATGTAAATGTAATTGGCCACTTTATAGGCCACTACAGGAAGGAGGCATTGCAGCAATACTGCTGTGGTTTGTGCATCCTACAAACACGTTGTCAACATCATACTGTCAGGTCTGAAAGTGTGCGACTAAATGACAAGGTTTCTAACAGAATTTGTTCTGTGTATTTACAGGGGGCAGCAGAGGCTTGGTGCAGGGCCGCTTGTGGAGAAAAGATGGGGTGCTAGCAGCTTCCTGTGCTCAGGAGGGCGTGCTGAGAGTGAAAGCCAACGCGGAAAGCAGATCCAAACTCTGAGTTCAGCTGGCAGACTGTTTAATTGTTCTGCTGCCTAGTGTAAATGGGCTCTGTCGAATTTTGCACTGTTGAAACTTGTTGATCAAGATTCATGATTTTTATTCATCACATGCATAGTTGTACAAGTACAACATGCAGTGAAATGCATCCTGAACAGCTCTGTTTAGGTTGTGCATAGTTAAAAATATAAATTATATAAAACAAGTCAAATAGAATAGCAGAATTAGAATGTTCATGTAAAATGAAATAAAATAGTGAGTTACAGGGTGAAGATTCCAACTGAAGTGCGTTGTGCGATAACCAGTGTAGCAGTGACCGATGAGTAGTGATGAAACGAACAAACAGCAGTAATAAACAATCAGCTAGTCCGGGTGTGAGGGCATTCTCCTTCGTTCTGCGTTGTCCAAATTGATCTTGAACTAATTTCATGTAAGCAGAGCTGTAAGTTCGTGAGCAATTAAATCTTTCGAAATGAATATAGCAGAGTTCCTGTAATCATACGCCAGTATACAAATGTATGAATGTTCTTTTTTATAATCTTTATTAAATTTTTATATCATTTTTATATAATTAAATAACGTTTTGATATTAACTCCTGTGGGGCAATTTAGAAATGAACATGTTGAATTAATCAACCTATTGTCTGAATTTACAATATAACTGCAACCCTTAAAGTATTACATTGTCACAATTGCATTTAATCATTTGTTTATTTAATGTCTTCATATTGCTTCCAAGTGAATTAAAATGCATATTTTAAACCACAAATATATTTTTTGTTCCAAAACAATAAAAAATAAAGCGCAGCAACATTCCGAACCGGTAGGGGGCGACGTGCATTTCGGAGGTGCGCCTCCGGAAAAGCGAAGAAAATCCCAGCGTTCCGCGGAGTCGACGTGTGCGCGGCGATAGATAGATTTCCCCCCCAAAAAAAACTTATTCCGCGGGGAAAGCGAGCGCGTCCCGCGTCTCCGGACCGCCATGCCGCGCGTCTACGTCGGCAGGTTGAGTTACCACGTCCGCGAGAAGGACATTCAGCGGTTCTTCAGCGGCTACGGCAAGCTGCTCGAGATCGATCTGAAAAACGGGTGAGGGGAGAGTTCCGACCACGTTCCGGTTCGGTTGGCGCTGCGAATACCATTTTACTTTTTAACCGGGGCGGGCTGAACGGAGCCGATTGAGAGCGGAGCGTTGCGGGCTCCGCGGCTTCTTTGTCGCGGGCCGTGGACAAAATGGCGGATTGTCGGCGCTTGAGCTCCTGCCATTTTGCCTCACGACGGAGTAACATGGCCGAACGTCCAGTGAATCGCTTCACTTTTGCCTGTGTACGTGAACAGACAATCGAGCAGAATCGGAACTGTTCCCACGTTTACTCAGTGTGACCAGAATGAAAAACGAATATGATGTTCGTATAGGATTTTACCACCTGGGGGCCAGTACTGTGTTCTGAAAGGCCTCTTGTCTCCCAACTTTGCAGGTACGGCTTTGTCGAGTTCGAGGACAACCGCGACGCCGACGACGCGGTGTACGAGCTGAACGGGAAGGAGCTGTGCGGCGAGCGCGTGATCGTGGAACACGCCCGGGGACCCCGCCGTGACCGGGACGGGTACGGCGGGGGTTACGGCGGCGGTGGTGGTGGTGGCGGCGGCGGCGGAGGGGGCGGGGGCGGCGGCCGCAGTAAGTCACGGTCTCATTCCAGACCGGATCCGGCAGAAACGTGTCTTGTGTTGCAGGTCGGGAGATGCGCGCTTGCTCATGTTCTCGCGAGATTTGACCGGCTTGTCTTGGTTGGTGTGGGAGGCGCTCCGGGCCAGATGCTGCGGACACCCGCTCACCGCCATCCACAATTTATCCCATGAGATCTGTACATTTCGTTAGATTCATGTGTACTACGTTACCATTTACTAGTACTAGTTTAAAAGTTTTATGCCGCGCAATGCTGAGGTCTATAAGAAGATTTTAATTTAATTCAAATGGTTTACTCGAGGGGAATGGAACGAAGAAAAAAAAATGTTAATTGTTTACATGACAACTGTGGAGCCCCTACTCTCATTTTGTGGAACACTTTGAATAAATGTTATTTACTGGAGGCTGGTTGCCATGTAAACAAACCGTTTGACATGCTGTGTATGTACATATATCATTTGAATTCAACATTAACAAAGTGCTTGATGTTTCAATTTGAAAGAGTCCAGTGCGGGCTGAGTCCGAGTCCATTGAGGCTAAGATGACTGCCTGTCCCGTTTGGCCTTGGCTTTCACCTTACAATGTGTGTGTGACCTTTGCCCTTTGACCCTTGGCTGACCTAACCGGAAGCCATGATGACAGCAGCCTTTTGCCAATAGACCAGGGTGATGGTGAGGAAACCCATTGGTTTTTATGTTGAACGAAATACTGGAGCAGTAAAAGCCAAAACGAAGCTGCCATCTAGTCCACTTAATTTGTATTAAGCAGTGGAGGCCATTGCTGTGTGCCATTGGCTGACGGTAGACTGTGGTAAAACCGTCTGCATCTTTTTTCAATAAGTAACCACTTTTGCATTCATTCACTCTTGGTTTTGTAGGGGTAGCACACAATTACAGATCTTCTCTCACAAGGGTATAAACTAGTTACATTGTGCTTCAGTATAAACTCAGACTTAAATTTTTGCTTTTTGGTTTTATAAGACTATATTGGGCATTCAGGTTGTCCATTTAACCATAACAGATTGTCATTGGCTGTATATGGTGAAATACCTCTGCCAAGGCTTTTCAGATTGCATTAGTCACCAGAATGTGAGAGGACAATGGTGTCATTTTACTTTTGCTTTTTTTTTTTTCTTTTTTTTTTTCCCCAACAAGGCATAATGGGTACAGAGGTAATGCATCCTTAAGTCTTAATGTAGCTGGAAACCAGTGGTTGGCATGCCCTGACCTTTCTTTCCGCTGTTGTTTAAAGGTAGTAGTGGTTACAGCAGCAGGAGCCGCAGTGGTCGAGACAAGTACGGGCCGCCCGTTCGCACAGAGTATCGCCTCATTGTGGAGAACCTGTCCAGTCGCTGCAGCTGGCAAGACCTAAAGGTGAGCAGATTATGCTATAGCTTCACACACCTTATTATGGTGTCTGTAGACACATTTGCTCAACAAAGAAATTCTTTTGTAGGACTTCATGCGACAAGCAGGTGAAGTGACGTATGCTGACGCTCACAAGGAACGGACGAATGAAGGAGTCATTGAGTTCCGCTCATACTCTGATATGAGAAGAGCTCTCGATAAACTGGATGGAACTGATATTAATGGCAGGAAAATCCGTCTAGTGGAGGACAAACCCCGCCGACGCCGCTCCTATTCTGGTAGCCGATCAAGGTACGTGCTTTTGACACATTTTATAATTTTGGGCCTGTTAACAAATGAATCATTGTAATGTATTAAATACTGATTTCCTTTCACGTGTAACTATATAAATGTACAGAGGTTTCATTAACTATTCCTAGATGTCTGGTGGTTCTTTTTTCAATTCATGATTGGATTCAGAAAATCTTATTCTGAAGTGAACCTTTGTAAACCTGAAATGGCCACCTCTGGAAAGGACTAAATTGACTATAATGTTGATTTGTCTGAAAACATTTCACTGACAATGAATTTCTTTCCAACTCCTCAGATCTCGCAGCAGGCACCGTTCTCGGAGCCGTAGGAGCAGGAGTTCAAAGTCTCGCAGCAATTCAAAGTCTCGCTCCCGGTAAGATGACCTTAGAGCAGCGCTTCTCAAATAAGGAGCACTGCCTTAGAGTATGTTTATTTGTGAGTTATGAGCTTTTGTTCTAACTCTAACCAGTTAACCATGTGACTTTCCTCTTGCAGATCTCGTTCTCGCAGTAAGCGGAGATCTCGATCCAGGTCTGGGAGAAAGTCTCATTCCAAGTCTCCTGTCAACAAGTCTAGGTCCAACACAAGGAAATCTCGCTCCCGATCTCGCACCCGCAAATCTCTCAGTCGGTCTGTAAGCCACAAGTCTCGTTCACGGTCTGCACGGAAGTCTCGTTCCAAGAGCCGTTCTAAAGCAAAGTCGGACCGAGATTCCCGCAGCCGCTCCAAGGAGAAGTCTGTGAATAAGAAGTCTCGAAGTCGATCTGTGTCTCCAGTCGAGAATGGAAATGGGGAGCGTGCCAAGTCTGCGTCCCGATCTCCATCCCCTCAAGATGAACGCCATCCTTCAGCATCACCAGCTGAACGTTCAGCCTCCAGATCCCCGTCACGGTCCAAATCCCGTTCGCGGTCCAGGTCTGCGTCCCAGGATTAAACGTCTTTATGCATTTTAAGAGTGTATCTTCTGAAGTAGAAAGCCACAATTATGCAGTTTTTTTTTTTTTTTTTTTTTTTACAATCTGCATTAAAATGTGTGTGTAGCCATATGGAGACCACTTTGCATTGCATGAAAGCCTTGCAGCGCAGCTTTGATTAGTGGAGCTGATCATTCAGTTTTGTTTTCCAGGTATTCAGGGTTTTCACTGCCTGGCAGGTTTTCTTTATTGTCAACTAAAATGAAAGAAATTCTCAGTAATGACATTTGAGACCTGATGTTAAACGTTTTACATTGGAGACTTTCAGTAGTTTATTTGTTTTGGAAATTTGATTTCATGTTATTTGCTTTCATTGTCGTATGCTTCAATGTAGTCAAGCTGTAGCTACCTTTTCCCCCTTCCAGAAATAGCGTGCTTTGTAACTGTTCATAACTGTTCAACCATTTGTAATGTTTTGTTAAATAAAATGCTTGATTTAATTATTTGTGTTGCATCTGTGTAACAAGAGCATATGAAAGTATACTTAGTCAATAGACTAGAGAGGTTATCAATCACTGAATCTGAAAAAAAGCAGTGGACACCAATAATTTAGCACATACACAATTGTGAGGATTTATATATTTAGTGATTGTACATTTGCCAACACTTGGAAAGACTAGACAAGTTTGCACACAAAACATGTCCTCTGCATTTAACCCATCACCTTTAATGAGGATTGGACAGTCATGAAAGGTGCCTGGCGATCAGTGTGTGTGGACCATACATTGCTCAAGGTTAATTAGGTGACACCCTTTAATTACATGTCCGCTTCCTTACCCACCAGGCCACCTCAACTTATACTGTATTATCTTATTTAGGTAAAGTCTTATCTGTTCCAAAATAGCACTTCTTACTGTATACTGTGGCAACAACACAGTATTTGAACAGATTGCCTCAGTGTCTGTTTGAAGTGTCATTTGTCCATTATATTTCTGTTTAATAACATCCCGGGTTCGAATCCCACTTACTACCATTGTGTCCCTGAGCAAGAAAATAAACCCTAAATTGCTCCAGGGAGACTGTCCCTGTAACTACTGACTGTAAGTCGCTCTGGATAAGGGCGTCTGATAAATGCTGTAAATGTAAATGATTGTGTCTGTATTTAATAAATATTCCTATAATTATTTGACAGATTAACTGTAAATATAATTCAAATTATTCATAAAGGTCGGGTATTTAGAGAACACATTTCATAGTAGTTAATGATAAATGTAAATGCTGTAAATGTTCATGCAAATGCATGTACATTTCATTTTCCTCAATGAGAACCTGTAAATGTTATTGTTGCCAGATTACTTGACCAGTTACAGCTCTTTTGCCACTTAAAAAACCGTACTTAATTTTTTCAGACCTGGCAACCATGTTGCTAACATAAAGGCGGCTATAGTTACTGTTGTGGTTTCCCAGAATCCTCCTCGATACGAAGCTAATAGACCTAGCCTGTAGCTAAGTTCTGCACACGAAAATGCCTACAACAATGCCGAAACACCGAGTTACTTGTATTATTTGAATGCAGATTTCTTTCCCGCAACCTTCGCGAAAGTCAGGCATGGCGGCGGAAGCGAATCGATAAATATCCAGGGCTGCCCGTTCACCGATTTGTCGACCACTACGGCCGCGAGCCAAACGTCACCAACCCGGCAAGCTGGTGTCGTGGCGGGCGCCTTGCGCCTCGAAAATTCTGCGGACGTAACATGGACAAAGAGCCACGCAGCGTCGTTATATTTAACTCGTCCAAAAGGGAGTTGTACTCCGCGAACAACGGATACAAATCCATGCAGAAAAGGCTGCGGACTCAGTGGAGGATTCAGAGGTAACTGCGGTGTCTGCTGTGGCTCTTTTCAAATCACGTCAGCTCTTATAATAACTATTGCGTGTGTGTGTGTGTGTGTGTGTGTGTGTGTGCGCAGTATAAAAGAAGACCTCACTTTGGATAAACTTGCAGGTGTCAAACTGTGGATTACTGCTGGTCCTAGAGAAAAATTCACTGCTTCTGAGGTTGGTTTGAGGATCTGCATCTTTGTAAAGATTCCCCTTCCCTATTGTATGTATTATGTAATAAGGATGTGGATTATGAATGCACTTTTATACAGCTGGAAGTGCTTAAGCAGTATGTGGATAGTGGTGGAAATATCCTTGTGATGCTGGGAGAAGGAGGAGAAAGAAAACACGACACCAATATCAATTTTCTCCTGGAAGAGTTTGGCATCATGGTGAATAATGGTGAGTTTGCTGGAAAGAAGTCTCTGAGATGGGGAAGATAGAGGATAATTTGTGTTGTTGGCTTTCTGACAGATGCTGTGGTGAGAAATGTTTATTACAAATATTTTCATCCCAAAGAAGCGCTTGTGTCTAACGGGGTTTTAAACAGGTAAGGTTTACTGCCATGCATCAAGTCTGAAATGGTTTTACCGCTTCATCATTACAGGCTGCATTTATCATGGTTCATGTTGTGTGTTTTTTTATTTTTTAATTCGCCATTTAGGGAAATCATTCGAGCTGCTGGGAAAGCAGTGACGGGGGTCATTGATGACGAAAATGTCGGCAACAACGCACAGTAAGTCCCTTAGGGCAAGAATTAGCTTCGTTTAGTTGTGTGGATGCCGCATGGTGGTGTGGCATTTAGTGTCGTGGCCTCACACCTCCAAGGTTGTGAGTTGGGACCTTGTGTGTGGGGAGTTTGCACGCTCTCCCCATGTTCGTGTGGGTTCCCTTTGGGTTCTCCGGTTTCCCGACATCGTACAAAGGCATGCAGACTAGGTGGATTGGCGACTCTAAATAAATTTGCCACGTGCGTGTGGGCGCACACACAGGCCTGGATGCGTCCCGCCCTCCGTCCAGTGTTCTAACAGTGGATAGTGAGTGAGTTTGGCGGACATCAATATGATATCAGATATACGGACAGATACGGAGGGTTTGGTGGACATGAGATAGTGATATGTTGTGTGCAAATAGCCAAACCCTATTCTTTGTTTGCTGTACAGGGCACTTACCTTCATTTACCCGTATGGAGCGACTCTAAATGTAATGAAACCGGCAGCAGCTGTCCTGTCCACGGGGTCGGTCTGCTTCCCTCTCAATCGACCTGTTCTCGCCTTTTACCAAGTCAAGGTGAAATCAGAATAAATTCAATGTGAACAGGATTGCTGTTATTTGTTGTTGCCTTGCTAATAATTGGTTCTTTTTTGAATTAAGGATGGAGGCAAGTTGGCTGTCCTGGGTTCGTGTCACATGTTCAGTGATCAGTACTTAGACAAGGAGGAGAACAGTAAAATAATGGTAACTTTGGGGAAAATACATAACATGTTAAAGCAACCAGCTTTGTGATTTGTCCTAATTCATCATCCCTGTGGGCCAGGACGTCGTATGTCAATGGTTGACGACTGACACCATCCACCTCAATCAGATAGACGTAGACGACCCAGAAGTGAGTTCGCAGCTCCAGTTTCATGTAACTTTTTTTTTTTTTTAAATAACTTTTAATATGTGACCATAAAATGTACCGTTTTTCCAGGTCGCCGACTACACAATGTTACCAGACACAGGACAGCTGTCAGAGAGACTGCGCGTGTGCTTACAGGAGCAGGACGAAAACCCACGCGATTTCACCTCTTTGTTTAACACATCACTCCTGAAATTGTCGACAGACAGCCTGACCCACGTTATCAAGTGAGCACCGGTCTGACTGCATGTCCGGTTCGCGGTGCATTTCATGGCGGTGCCGAACTGAAAACCGCGCGTTTGCTCCGCAGTGCTTACAAGCAGCTGAACGTCAAACACGAGGCCCTGCAGCTCATCCAGCCCCAGTTTGAAACGCCACTTCCGCCTCTGCAGTCAGAAGTAAGCGACTGATGCACAGCTTTCCGGCAAAGTTAGAACCTTTACAGGGCCAAAATATTTTAAAACAATCACCTTGAATCTACCATGCATCCTCAAATTTAAATGCACTGGTTTAAATCTTAAAGCAAAGGTAAAGTCAAATCAGGGATGTTTTAAAGCGCTCTTTTAAGTCGTTCTGGGTAAGAGCATCTGCCAAATGCTGTAAATGTGGTGATTTAGAAGATGAATAGGTATGCCAACTCGACCTTGTGTACTTCTACATGAGATTCCTTTGGCTCTCTGAATGCAGGTCTTTGAGCCAGCTTTCAAAGACTTGCCCCCTCCCATGCTTGACCTCTTTGACCTCGATGAGACCTTTTCCTCTGAGAAAGTACGACTGGCTCAGCTCTCAAACAAATGTGAGTCTACAGGCTTACACTCATAGTCACAAACATTATTTCTTCAATTCTCTAATAAAACTTAAGGACTTTTTTTTTTTTTTTTTCCCCTGCTGCTAGGTTCAGATGACGATATGGAATTTTATGTGCGGAAGTGTGGGGACATACTTGGGGTGACTGGAAAGCTGGACAAAGAGCACAGAGATGCCAAGCACATTCTTGAGCATGTGTTCTTTCAGGTCGTGGAATTCAAGAAACTTAATCAGGTGAGCTCAGTTTGCGAAGGGCAGAGCAAGACGAAGACTAAAGTAGAAAATAAAATGTGTTTATCTTGGTTCTCAGGAGCATGATATTGACACCATGGAGGGACAGTTCTCACCCCACTCCTGAACCAACACGTTGGGAAGCAGAGAGAACATATGGAAGCAGCTGCGCACAGCTATCATATTTACAATAAGGCTTATTTTTTTTAATAAACTTATCCAGGTACATTTAAAAAAAACAACTTTATTTACTTTTGTAAATTTACATTAAACTTTTTGATCATCAAAATTCGAAAGTGTCAGTTTTGTCTGGATGTGCTTGTTCCTCGTGACTTATGGGGAGGGGGGGGGGTGTCAGTGAATTCAATTATTTTTTTTTTTTTTTTTTTTTTTTTTTTTTTTTTTTTTTTTACACTGACTGTCACCTACCAATTAACTCAGAGACCCAGGTTCATGGATGGGTGAAGCTGTAGCTCCTTCTCTGCCTCAGTTATCAAGGAAACCTCGTCTGACTGCAAGAGGAGCGCCTCCCTCCACGACCGCTGGCCCTCAGACAGGGTGGTGAAAGGTGGGGTGCAGGACCCGATCAGAGATGAAATCTCACCCAACAAGCTGCACACAGGGGGCGCGGATGCGTAATTTGGGCTCCAGGTAGAGTCCAGCACACTCGTCTCCGGCCCAAGCTTTGAGCCATCTGTAGGCTTAATGAGAGAGACTTCCCACGACGGATGCGTGCTGGTCAAGTCGATGCAGGACAAATTAAGCGAACTGGCTAAAACTGGCCTTTTGAAGTGAAAGCACGCCTGTGGCGTCGACGACTTGCTCCCCACAGCAGACAGAAGGCCAAGGCTCTCAGCACCGAGGTTATGCAGAGGTGTACTCTGATTGGACACCAGCGATGGGGACAGCAGGACACTTGGCGATTTAGCCAGGGGCGTCACAATAGTCGGGGAAGATCCCGAGTATTCCACCACAACACCCACAGTGGGATTCAGCCTGCTAGACGACGGTTCCACTGCTGCAGCCAACATGGAGGAGCTCGGGTCTAATACAAAACCTCTGTCGAGATCTGAAAGAGACAGACTCTCATGGCTCCTCATGTCTGGAAAAATAGCAGAAACAAAACGCCAGGCGTTACAAGGCTTCAACACATGTCATTTAAAAAGAAATCTACATTTACGGCATTTTCTTATCCAGAGCGACTTACAATCAGTAGTTACAGGGACAGTCCCCCTGGAGCAACTTAGGGTTAAGTGTCTTGCTCAGAGACACAATGGTAGTAAGTGGGATTTGAACCTGTGACTCTGTAGTCTTCTGGTTCATAGGCAAGTGTGTTACCCACTAGGCTACTACCATAATTACTATTAATAAACGTGTCAAAAGTAACACTATCACAGCCATAGTTAAAACTATTTCCTTACCTGCCGCACAGATTCTAGCAGCGTCCATGGTGCGTTACGGCAACGTTTTAAAAGCGTTCAGCTTGTATTTATAGGGCCTGTTAATCATGTCGGAAGTTTGGAAGAACAGCGTCACCCATGTTTAGGAAGTGCACGCGGCACTTCACCTGTTAGCAGTCATTTAATTACACGGTTTTTTTTTTTCCCAATTACATTCAATTACACCCCCAAACGTCATATTTAAAAAAAAAAAAAAAGAAGAAGATAAAACCGATAAAATCCTGCGCCCGTGAAAAAAAAAAAAACTACATTTCCCTCATTTGGGCGCGGACGGAGAGCCGCGCTGCGCATGCGCACAACTCCCGGGAAAACTTACAAAAAAAGAAGCGCGAGAGCGGACGCCGCGCGCGCCGCCGCTATGACCGTCCCGCGGCTTTCGGTGTCACAATAACAGCTCCCGGCGGCGCGGATTGACGCGATTCCAGACGACGACGTCGCGTTTTGTCGCATGCATCAGTCGGATTTGCTGCACCCGGGTTTGCCTTTGCGGGGCTTGGCGTGGAAATGTCCTGGTGGTCGCGCGGGTAAGCGGTAACACCATTGTCACCTCTCGCGGTCCCATTGTCCCCGGTCGCAGTTCGGTCGGGATTCCGCGGAGTTTTCGTGTTTGCCAGCTGCCGACCGGGCCATTGCGGAAAGAGCGGGTTTCGACGGGCCAGCAGCCAGGTTAACCTACACGATTAACGCCCCGACAGACCACCTCCAACCTTTTTTTCCCAGCTCAACTAATGTCGTGCTTGTCGTGGTTTACTGTACAGTGCAGCTCCTGCGTGGTGGTTGTGAATGACACACAATTCACGGTGGAGAAATGCTCGGCGCGAACAACCAGTTCATCCAGCACGACTAGCCCTAAATTGGAGGGAATTCAGGAATCGTACGATCGCCGATCGTAAACGTCAAGCAGCGTCGCCGTGATTAAAGATTGCCACTTGCAATTTCCCAATCGAACGGATCGGGTGTTTTTATTATTATTATTATTATTATCATTATTATTATTAAGACCTTGTGACAGCTTGACGCTAAAAGTCAACACGACGCCCGGTAATGGGGTTGGGGGCGAGGGGAACAGCGCGATTTCGTGTCAGTCGGCCCTTTAGCGCCCTAACACGTTGCTGCGATGCCGTTTTGTTCCCCCAGTGAGGACGGCGAGGAGGCCATGTGCCAGGACACCGACTCCGATGTGGCCGAGCAGAGGGACTGTGGGAAGGTTAAGGTGAAGTGGACGCAGGAGGAGGTGAGTTCGCAGTGGATCCGTTTTTTTAATGCGTTCTTATTTATATTTACTGCATTTACCAGACCCTCTTATCCAGAGAGACTTACAATCAGTATTTACAGGGACAGTCCCCCCTTAAGGTTAAGTGTCTTGCTCAGGGACACAATGGTAGTTAGTGGGATTTGAACCTGGGTCTTCTGGTTCATAGGCGAGTGTGTTACCCACTAGGCTACTACTTATTTATCCAACCCCATTGTTCATATTTACACCTTAAACATTGATCATCCCTGCAATTTTATGTGTTGACCCTCCCCTTTTTTACTAGGATGACAACCTAAGAATTCTGGTCCAAAAATGTGGCTCCAATGACTGGAAAAAAATCGCTGGTATCTTGCAGGTAAGTGAATGACACTAAATGACACGATGAAGTGCATGCCCTTTTTATGTGATTGTTAACAACCAAAATAAGTTAACAAACACACAAACTAAACTTGTTTCAAACTAAACTTTTTTCAAACTACTTGTTTCATTTCTTTAGAACCGTACAGAGCATCAGTGTCAGCACCGCTGGTGTAAAGTCCTAGATCCAGACCTGGTCAAAGGACCATGGACGAAGGAAGAAGATGAGAAAGTAAGTTTAACCATCATGGCCAGTGAAATGGTGTTGATCAGCGCGGTAGTCCCTAGTCAGGTGAAGAAAGTCCTCCGGGAACAGAACAGCTTGTCCGACTAAATGGTTCACTATCTGTTATAACACAGTTTCAAACCCCACTTACTACCATTGTGTCCCTGAGCAAGACACTGACCCCTGAGTGTCTCCAGGGGGACTGTCCCTGTAACTACTTACTGTAAGTCACTCTGGGTAAGGATGTCTGCCAGAAAAAAAAAAAAAAAATTTTAATGTAAATGTTCACAGGTTATTGAGTTGGTAAACCAGTACGGCAACAAGCAGTGGGCCATGGTGGCGAAGCATCTGAAAGGCCGTCTGGGCAAGCAGTGTAGAGAGCGCTGGCATAACCACCTGAACCCCAATGTGAAAAAGTCCTCTTGGACTGCAGAGGAGGACCTCATCATTTACAAGGCCCACCGCGTGCTGGGTAACCGGTGGGCTGAGATCGCCAAACTGCTTCCTGGAAGGTATTTCAGTTGCTCATGTAATCAGGTAATGTACTATGTTGTGTATACATGTTTTTATGACTAACATGTATATATTTTTTAAAATAAATTTAGAACGGACAACGCTGTGAAGAATCACTGGAACTCCACCATCAAACGTAAGGCCGAGATGGGTTTCTATGCCATGGTGGACCCATCCTTGAGAGTGGTTCATCAGGAGGAACTTGGAGAGGCAGTTCCTCAACAGAGCAATGCACAGCAGGTTGGCTTGACTATTACAACTCACCGGTGAAGGTGTCCTTCCCTACACATCTGCCTTGAGACTGATTCCCTGCTTTGACAGGTGGAGTTGTCTTATGACAGCGGATTGGAAGTCACTCCTGTTGTGGGGGAGACTCTGCAACAGGTACCTATGCTGGTTTATATGGCCTGTCACTTGAGCGTAAAAGATATGAAGAATGCCTGTTCATTTTTGTATACCTGCAGGAGACGCCAACTCCAAAAGCTGAAATTGTTCTGTGTAAACCCGAATCCCCACCATGTCGAGGAAGAGTGACCCCTAAAAGTGAGCCAGACAGCGCTGCAGAGTCGAGCACCAGTAGCTGGGTCCCAGACGGCTCCGGCTTCCTCTCTCCTTCTACAGCTCCTGCCTTGAAGGAAGTCATGGAAATGATGGAAGGGGTGAGTCTTGTGCTTGATTCATGTACATGAGGTCTGGGTTTGTCTCCCCCAATGAGGTCAGATGTAGACAAAATATCTGCTGTAATCTTTCATGTTTCCAAAGTTACCGGTTACCATAACATGCACTACTTGGCCATATACACACTACTGATATAGTATTATGTATGTTAGCTGAAGGGAGTGAAGCCTACAGTCCTTAGATTAGGTAGTAGCCCAGTGGGTAACACACTCGCCTGTGAACCAGAAGACCCAGGTTCAAACCCCACGTACTACCACTGTGTCCCTGAGCAAGACACTTGCTCCAGGGGGGGGTCTATCCCTGTAAGTCTGACTGTAAGTCTCTCTGGATAAGGTTGTCTGATAAATGCTGTAGATGATGTAGATAAATAATATTAATAGGTTTGCAGACCACTTGACCACCTGTAGCATAGAGGTGTGAACCTTCACTGGTCTCACGATTCGATTATGATCATCAATGTGTTGATATCGATGCATTACGATGCAATTTTCTGCTTAGTCATGAGGTTTTCAAATGCAAGAGTTAAGGGTCAACTGTGTGGACGCTTTGATTTGCTACAACGAGTAGAAAAACGGGTCAGTTTGCACTCCCCTGATTCCACAAACGTGGAAAAAGATGTCTGTGACGTCAGGTGAGCGTGGACTGAACACAGACCATCTGCTCATTGGAGAAAATCTAATCTAAATCTTTCAGAACTAACCATTTTCCTCCATTCCCATCATTCGAAGTTCAATAAATGAGCTAGGTGCGAGAACAAGGCCGCCGGGTGAAACTCTGACCCGGACCGGTGCTGTACTCAGATCAGGCTGCCACAGTCACTACCGCCACTACTTTTTAACGAGAATTTTAAGACCGCCGCCAGAATTATTAACGAGAATTATTGAAATCTCTCCATTATCCCCTATTTCAGGACATAGAGGGATGGAGTAATCTGACCGATGTGACATTTGACCTACCTGAGGAGAACCAGGGCTCCGAGGTGCTGCAGTTCCGTCTGGAGGGCAGCACGCTGCAGGAGCTCAGCAGGGCCAGTCGAGGAGAGCTGATCCCCATTTCACCCGGAGGGGTCACCCCACCTTCCATCCTGACACGCCGGAGCCGCCGCCGCATTGCCCTGTCTCCTGACCCAAATGACTCAATGACTCCAAAGAGCACTCCAGTCAAGATTCTGCCCTTCTCACCATCACAGGTAGTGAAACTAAGCAAACCAGCAAGTTCAGAAAAGTGTACCAGACATTTTTGCTATAAGCTTTATTTGATTTGTTTGAAGGTCCCCTGTCATGAAAATGTCACTTTGTGAGATGATTTAACATTAACACGAGTTCCCCTCACCTGTCTACGGTTCTGCAGTGGCTAGAAATGGCGATAGGTGTAAAGAGTACTTTGGTCATTCTGCTTCGCCATTCAGAGAGTGGCAGCTCAGGCAGTCGGATCTGGAATTTGTCCCCTTATGTCGTCACCTTTCTATTGCTTTGTCCGCCCAGAGAATTTCCAGCCCCTCCCCTAAAAAAAGTATCTCCACCGACCATCATGGTTTGAAAACGCGCAACGCATTGCAGTTGCCCTGTGATTGGATGTAAAAAGGATCACAAATGTATTTTAGTTCAGTCACACGAGACTCTGAAGAACCAGTGGGTTAGTTAATTTTTTTCTGGAAAAACGGCGACAGAATTTCCTTTTTGCGCCAAACTAAAAGTGTTGATGTAATTTCAGTGAACGCTCACTCGCTCCTCTTCCTCGTCCCGCCTGTCTCCTCCTAATTTGCATTTAAAGCTACAGACACCAAAAGTTTGCGTCCTGGGGAAATCTCATTGTGTGACGGGTGAAAAGTGGCTGTAATTCTGCACCGCCGGCGAATTTTGGAAAGAGACAGTGTTAGGGGACCAATAAGACCGATACAAAAGCAAAAAAAAAAAAATCATAATAGACAACCTTTAACATTTTAATGTTTCATTTTATAGTTCCTGAACATGTGGACCAAACAGGACACCCTGGACCTGGAAAATCCTTCTCTCACGTCAACCCCTGTGTGCAGTCAGAAAGCCATTGTCACCACACCCCTGCACCGTGACAAAACTCCACTTACTCAGAAGGAGAACTCAGTGTATGTCAACAAAGCATAAATGGGAACTTTAGCAATGAACTATGGATTGTATGGAGCAAATTGAAATCAGATTTTTGCTGTCTTTTTGCAGATTTATCACTCCGAACCATAAGTCTGATCTGGACAACATGCCTCGTACTCCAACACCTTTCAAAAATGCAATGGAGAAATATGGTCCGCTACGTCCTTTAGTGAGTATTTAAAATTACTCATTAATTTCCAGCAAATGTAGCTTTATCTTTTTTTCCAGCTTTATCTGACAAACTTATCATTTTAAGCCCCCTACTCCAAATCTGGAAGAAGATTTGAAAGAAGTTTTGCGTAGCGAGGCTGGAATTGAACTAATCGTGCAGGATGAGACTCCACCTGAGCAGAGGCGCAAACAGGCGGTGAGTTTGACTCTGAAATTTCTGAATTATTCTTTAAAATGTGGACCGAAGCATGGTTGGGCTTCATTATAAGTCCAGATTTTCATTATCACTAAATAACGCTCAAAGACTGGAATTTGGTAAGAAAAAACAGAATGGTTAAAAATACCTGTACTTGACTATTAAAAGAACCACCAAGATACTAGCTTGTGGCATCACTAAATCAAAATGATTTGATGATCAAGATGAAGCATTTTCACTGATATTTTGCCTATGCCTATTGTCTATGTCTGGGAAAATATTGAATTTAAACTTGGCTATTTCCTGCATCATGCATGTTTACCAGCATCGCCCTCCAATGAAGAAGGTGCGCAAGTCTCTGGCCCTGGATGTCATTGATTGCAATGAGCCAGTCCGAATTCAGCCTTCAAAGCCTGTTTCCAAACTAAATCCAAAGGTTTGCAGAATTCAATAAGCCTAACATATTCTGTGAATGTTAATATTTAATTTTATTAATAAATAGTGTCTTATTCATTTATTTATTTATTTGTTTGTTTATGTATGTATTTATCTATTGTTAACATTATTTTAGGCAGAAACATCACTGCCAACATCATTCAACACATCTTATTCCTTGAAGAAGGAGGACAGTGTGTTAGATCAAGGATTTATCCTTGGACCACCTGAAGTTGGAACAAATGCCAGTTCAGGATTTCCAGTGCCGGTAAGCTTAATAGTGAAGTTTAATATACATTTATAAACCTTAAAGATAATTAGGTAAATGTTTCTGATATCCTTTGTTGGTTTTTCTTTAGATGTCTCAAGAATGGGAAGAAGTTGTGTGTGGACGGACGAAAGACCAGCTGTTCTTGACTCAGAGAGCCAGACGATTTCTCCGTTCCCTCAAATCTAACGCACCCAACCGAGCTCTTATCCTGTCTTGACCATTCATTCAGAACCTTTCAGGCTCTTTCTCCTTAGTGCAGATCCCATTTGCTTGTTTTCTATGTAGTTAAACAAGGTGCTTAAGATAAGGGAAAACGTGATTACTTATTTTTGTCTTTGAGTCTTTTTTCAGGCAGTTGTCCTCTTTGTTTTTTTTTTTTTTGTTTTTTTTTATACATGCATTCTATTGTGTTACCTTATCTCATGACAATTAAATTGCTTATGTTCCCTCGTTGACATAAGGTATACATTACATTACGTGATGAGCACTCACTTCAGGATATTGAAAATGAACATGTTCAAATAGATTTCTTATTGTCTGGACCTGTGGTACTCAAATTTTGAAATACTTTTGAAAACTGCATGAAATGTCCATGTAAGCTGCAAATCAGGTAGACCTGTCATAGTGCTTAATTGCCCTAAATTACAACTGAAGTGAAATATGGAGTGAAGTGAATTTCTTTTTTTTTTTTTTTTTTTTATAAAGGAATGATCACTTTGCAATCGTAGTCCCTTAATTTAAACTATAAGTATGATGTGGTAAAACTTGGATCATTTTTGTGATCAGAAAGAAGCTTTGTATGTGAATATTAAAAATTTATTATTGCACATTAGGCTATAGTGTTTTCATTGTAACTAGTGAATGTTTACTCTGAAAATGCTAAATAAAATAGTTTTTTTTCTGCTAATAAGTCCTGTAGTTTGTGTAGCCCTGCTATGACAGAGGGATAAAGGGGGCGGAGTTAAAGTGACGTATCTGATCCTCAGCCAACCAAAAAGAGACACAATGACCAAAAAATGCCCGCTCTCCCTAGACGTTGTCTTATTTATTTTGAATAAGAATGTAGATAACATTGTGCAACCACAGGTTTTCTATAATTTTCCTTTTGGTGTTTTCAAAAACAAATATTATTTAAGCGTTTGCTTTTTTCCTTGTACATTAGAACCATTCGGCGTCTACCAACCATCCTTTGTAGGGGTGTTAATGTTCCGAAAAGCTCTTATAATATTGAAGCGTGTTGGAAAATGTGAATTGAGATTTGGAAATAAAAATATTTTATTTACTATAATGAACTTAGCTAATTTTAATATGAGCATTTCACCCTGGATACTTCCAAGTTGCTCTATTCGGCTAGAAATGGTACGGCTCACCTCACAACCGGAAGTGTTACGCGCTCTTTCGGTGACGCTGCTTTCGGCGACATGGCGCTGTTCCGTAAGTTAAATTGCTTGGCTTTCATTAATTACACGTTGCAAAATAACATTGTTGATGTAAACCGGATTGCTTTATCTGCTACACAAGTCTGTTGAGGCGTGTTTTGCCCTTAACCCTCATAGTGGGAGAGAGTGAGTGCAGGAGTCGTGCTAATGAATGGCTGCAGGCTCTGTGCATGTTGTGTAAAACGGAGTCGTCATCCTGTGCACTGCGTCTAATTTCCAATTTGTAATATTGGTGGCGTCTCGTGTAATAAAGACAACGTTTTATAATAAGTGTGTGCATTTTATTTTTCTCTTCTTTCCTTTTAGGTCTGTTGTCAAGTTTGGTGCTCTCAGGTCTTGTCCTTGGAGCTCACGCCCTGACTCCATCTCATCACCTGGCTGCGTCGGATGTGGCAAGACTGGAAGCTGTTTTGAGCCAGAGCTTCACAGACCTCCAGTCGGCGTACTACTCTATAGTAGGCCTCAACAAGTTGGGAGTGTCTGTCGCAGACACTGATGTAAGATTTTGTGTGGTTGTGTGCGATCACCATATGAACCTATTCATATTTTTTAAATAATAGCCAGCGTCTCTGACACTGATTTGCCCCGGCCCCTCAGGAAGCTTGCCGATTCCTTCAGTCAAATGTAGACCCCACCAGCATCGCCTCCCTCTTCTATGCAGCTGAAGCAAGCCAGTCTCTGTCTGGGTGTGAGGTAGTATTCTACATTATTCCTTGCATTATCAAAGTCAACGCTGCATTTTTTGTGGTCCTTCACTGTGTTGTTTCAAATTTCATAAATATAATGGTATGAAAGAATCAGTGAGTGCATGTTTATTTAACAGTGCCTGTGATACTTAATGCTTTGCTTCCATGTTAGTGATGCCCATGTATTTGCATTTTGGGTCCTCCAGATCCCAGTGTCCAATGAGACCCGTGATTTTCTACTTGCTGCCGTTAGTGAGGACTCCACCATTTCCCAGATCCACAATTCAGTCAGCACCCTCAGTTCCCTGGGCCTTCCATTGGCTTCCCAAGAAGTGGTCAGTGCCCTTACCTCTCGCATCACCAAGGAAGACAACGTCTACGCGTAAGTTTACTTTGCCACTTATTTTTTAAAAGTGAAATAGAAGTGATTGTTATTGTGAAACACTGCAGCACACAGTGACACAGTGAAATGTGTCCTCTGCTCTTAACCATCACCCTTGATGAGCAGTGTTTTTGGACTGTGCTTTGCTCTGTGGCACCTCAGTGGCACTTTGGTAGTTTGGGTTTCGAACAGGCAACGAGACTGCTTCCATTAGGCCACCACTGGGATTATCTGGGAATGTTTCCCCCCAACCCCCTCATTCACACTTAATTGTGTTCTGTTCTCTCTGCAGAATCACATTAGCTCTCCAGACGGCTGCCCATCTATCCCAGCAGGCTGACTTGTCTGGAATCCTGGAGGAGATTGAGGTGCTATTGTATAACCTCTATACACATTTCTATACCTTCATTTGAAAATAATCCATAGTCACTGTTTTGTTTAATTAACTATAATTGTATAATTGTTGTACAGAATAATTTTAATTTACAATTTCCTTTAATTATTTGCCATTTGATTGCCCCGTACTGCACCTTTTTATTCACTTATTACTCCTTTCTCAGGATCTGGCTGCCCGCTTGGACGATTTAGGTGGAGTTTATTTACAGTTTGAAGAAGGCCTGGAAGCCACGGCTCTCTTTGTTACTGCCGCTTATGCCCTCTCTGATCATGTGGACATGGAGCCTCCACTTAAAGAGGTTTGCTCTTTCTTGATTTCTCAACTTCTCTCTGACTGTTATCCGGCTTGCCCATTTTAAAACATTGGGAAGAAAACCTGACATTATAGAGTGGTTCCAGACCTTGTTATCAGCCAAACTGTTTTTTCCAGGATCAAGTCATTCAACTGGTGAACTCCATCTTCAGTAAAAAGTCCTGGGACTCCTTGTCTGAGGCATTCAGTGTAGCCTGTGCCGCTGCTGCCCTGTCGAACAACCGCTTCCATGTACCAGTCATCGTCAGTGCCCTGGGCCCTGCTACTGTGTCCCACAGACAGCCACTCCTTCAGGTAAATTAAAGAGAAGTGAGCCGATTGTCATTGTGATGCACAGCACATGGTGCACACATCGAAATTTGTCCACTGCATTTAACCCATCGCCATTAGTAGTCATTGGTAGTAGCCTAGTGGGTAACACTCGCCTATGAACCAGAAGACCCAGGTTCAAGCCCCACTTACTACCATTGTGTCCCTGAGCAAGACACTTAAGTTGTCTTAAGGGGGGGGACTGTCCCTGTAACTACTGTTTGTAAGTTGCTCTGGATAAGGGGGTCTGATAAATGCTGTAAACGTAATGTAAATGCGCCCTGCGGAGCAGAGTGTGGGGATGGTACCACAGCGGCAACTTGGCGGTTTGGCATTTGAACCCTTCCACTGTTAATAAATGACATTACCCTTCTTCAGAATCTCACTAAGAGGCTTAAGGTGGTTCTCTTTTTATCAAAACTGTCTCATGACACTACAGACAACAGTTTTTTTTCTGTGACTGCTTTTGATAGGCTTCACAATGGTATGTCCTGTTGTTCTCAATGTGTTAATAGCCCTTTCAATTTTTCTGCTCTACAGCTTCAGGTCACGAATGTCCTATGTGATCCTCTCACCTCTGCCAGTGTTGTAGTGGAGTCTGCTAGCTCTGTCACCACCAAGAGCGCCATCCTTAACCAGTCCCCTTTCTCCCTGAGAGAGTAAGCATTCCTTAATATGTGTCTCAACATAGCTGAGTATTGGGGATGTACTGCAGAACATATGAATGTTCATTCTGACAATTGAAAATGATGATTGTGATACAGCATTATTTGTATCATATATTTAATATCCTCTATAATGATGGAATTTAAGTCCCTTTGTTCAGTCATATCTTGCTTTTTTTTATTGAATAATACAATTAATTAATAATTAATACAATTAAAAAAAATAATAGATAGATGCCTTTATTTTTACTATACAAGTACAGTGAGGCAACATTTGGAGCAGACTAGGCTTTCAAAAAAGATGAATAGAATTAGGGCTGCAACTCTCGAATATACTGTCATCTTTTTTTTTTTTCAATAGTGTGTTATGCAACATGAAAGGCCTCTTAAAATGAGGAAGCAATTTGCTGTTATTTCTCGCAAAAAAGGTTTTTATTTAAACTCAACTTTTTCCTGTGAAACAATTATGTGCATGACGGAATACTATGAAATACAACTTCACAAACATATTAACCTAAAATATAAAACCTAGTTTTATTTTAATAAAAAAAGAACAAGTGGTGTACCCCCTGCTATAACCTATCTGACTGACTGAGGTACAAAATAGTAAATAAATATATATATATATTTACACACACACACACACACTCCAAAGACACATAGAATAAAGTGCACGATTACAACATTTAATAACAATAAGGACAGACAGGATGTGTGTGCGAGGTTAGTCGTTTTCTTTTAATATTGAAATGTCTGATAGGCCTGAGGATATTTCTTTTTTCCAGTATGCAACTTCCACCAACCAGAAGAAAAATTATTGGTTTTGATGTTTCAGTAATCATTTATCATGTTGGTTGCCCATATCCACTGAAAAAAATAACTGATTATATCATAATTGGATGTCAAGTAGTCACCTTATTCTTTTTTTATTCTAGTGGGATATTTGAACTGAACTTCATGAACAGCCAGCCTGCCAGTGGTTACTACCAGTTTGCTGTTGCAGTCACTGGAGACAGCCGATTGGTTGCCAACCACATTGAGGTCTCATTTTTTCTTTTTCTTTTTTATGTAATGAAAATCTTTATTTATTAAATGAGATGCATGGTTCATGTAATACAGCACAAAGCAAGGGTATAACAAAAAGGAAGGTCTTAGAATACAATTACATATCCATAGATATGTAGAGTCCAAATACAACATTGACACACTAATCAAATCAAATGTTACAATGTTTCAGGAATAAGCGCGAGTAACAAAACTGTAACCCTCAATTTACACACATAGGGTTACCCCAAGCATCAGAACTGAATATGTATCCTTTGGCAGTGTTGGTATTTCTGTCCTATCCCCCAGTAGGCATAAAGGTGGGGACTCTGGCAGGACCCCCTTTCCCCATCTCCAAAAACCCTAGTATTCCATTATATGCCAGAAAGGTTTGACCATGGTACCTTCCCATATTAGGTGCAAGAACATGCCCGCCTCCTTTTTACATTTCCATCATGTATTGCTATTTATCAATGCCATCTAGAAAAGCCCAATAGTATCAATGTAAAACTTTATATTGAATAAATTTACTATTGACTTCCTTTAATATATTTGCCATTCAGGTCTCACTTGTAATTTTTCTATACAGTCCTTCCCACCTTCTCTGTGGCCATGCAAGGCCTTGTTTTCTGGCACTGGGGTGAATAAGTGTAATGAGTCATTTTTCAGTTTAGACAGCTTTATTGCATATAGCTCATTTGCTTGTCAGGTTGTGGGAAATGTCTAATTATTCAGAGGTCTTTCCTTCACTGGCAAGGTCAACTGGGCAAGTCAACTTCCCATTGTTTGCGAAAGGTTGCAGGGGTGAAAACAGTTGACCGCAATTTCTCTTCCAGACTAGGTCATCATGGCTTTCTGCATCAAAAGCTTTGAAATATGTTACCATTTAAGAGCATGTCTTTGTCGAACTGACCTGTTTAAATTATCATGTCCTTTTTTGTTACCTTAGCTCAAAGTAAAAGTCTCCACTGAGGTGGTCATCTCTAATATGGACCTGTCTGTGGTGGATAAGGATCAGAGCATTGGAACCAAGACTACAAGGTTGGAGAACACTTTTCAAGTTCTGTTTGCTTTTTAAAAATCTAACACGTTCTATCCTTTCCTTATTATTGAATGTGCTTTGCTTTTTTCAGGGTGGACTACCCTAGCAAGGCCAAGAACTCCTTTGTTGCTGATAGCCATCAGAACTTTGCCATGTCCTTCCAGTTAGTAGATGTCAACACAGGAGTGGAGCTCACTCCTCACCAGGCATGTATTATAGCTCATCTTTAGATCATCCTTTCCATATTGCTTCCACTTTGGATAGATTTAATCAGGTTTTAATCCACATATTTGGCTGAACACACCAAGAGTACATGCAGCATTCAGGTTTACAAAATGTCTTTGTTTCTTTCTCAGACCTTTGTGAGGCTGCACAACCAGAAGACTGGACAGGAAGTTGTGTTTGTGGCTGAGCCAGACAGCAAGAACCTGTACAAGTTTGAGCTGGACACAGCTGAGAGGAAGTCAGAGTTTGACTCCATATCTGGGACCTATGCTCTTTACCTGATTGTAGGAGATGCTACCCTGGAAAATCCGATTCTATGGAATGTGGTAAAATAACTTCTTTCTTTCTTTTTATGTAGCTACTTGAACTTCTTAGCATAGTCATTAACTTTACTGAGACCTTTTCTAGGCTGATGTGGTGCTGAAGTTTCTGGATGAAGAAGCTCCAGCCACAGTTCAGACCAAAACCCTCTATGTGCCCAAACCCGAGATCAAGGTAAACTGTTCTCTGCGAGCCTTATTTGTTGATATCACCCCCCAATGACATTGGTCTCCATGTTTTTGGTGTTCTGTGTTAAACCAGACTTTGTTTTTCTAGCATTTGTTCCGTGAGCCAGAGAAGAGGCCACCAACTGTGGTTTCCAACACCTTCACTGCTCTTGTGCTGTCACCATTCCTTCTGCTGTTGATTCTGGTAAGGTCTAATTTACTGTCTTGAATTAAATGCTTATGCACTAGTTTATGCACTCTATTGTCAACAGATTCAATAAATTGTTAAAATAAGCCACAACAGGCAGTTGTTTAGATGGGCTGGACCATTTTCAATACTTTTGCATTACTAATTGACTATTAAACGCTGTTGTGCTTCTGTAACAGTGGATTAAGCTGGGAGCCAACATCTCCAATTTCAGCTTCTCTCCGAGCTGCATCCTTTTCCATGTGGGCCATGCTGGTGAGTTGAAAATTAAGTTGTTGTTTTTTTTTTTAAAGCATTAATTACAGGTCCTGTAAAAACTGTTATCACAATAAAAAGTCAATTATTACATCAACATGATCATTGTTAATACTATTATTGCTTTTTTCTAGCCATGTTGGGTCTTATGTATGTATACTGGACCCACCTCAACATGTTCCAGACTCTCAAATACCTAGCCATCTTAGGGAGCTTCACGTTCCTGGCAGGAAATCGCATGCTGGCCCAGAAAGCAGTGAAAAGGTACTTGAGACTATCTACGTGCAATAAATTAACATCCAAAAAAGGCTGTAACCTTCCGCAAGGAACTGGATAAAAAGGAACCTATTACATAGTAATAATAATAACTTAGATTTGTATAGCACCATTCAAGGAACCCAAGGTCATTTTTCACAAATCAGCCCAGAGCGAGAAGGCCTTAGACAATAAGTGGGTTTTCAGCTGGCTCTTGAAAATGTCCAGAGATGGGGCATTGTGGATGTTGGAGGGGAGGGAATTCCAGAGAGCATCATTGAAGGCTCTATTACATAAGGATGGAGAGTAGTCCTTTGTCCGTGGACCTTAGACTCCGAGATTTGGGGTGTAGGGGGAGCAATGGGTGATAAATACTGAGGGGTGAAGAAGTGGAGGCATTTGTAGGTTGGGAGGAGGTGTTGGGAATTGGTTGGGAATTGCAGATAGGTAGCACGTCATTCATTGAAGAGTCCTATTTAAAGTTTTAGTAGATTTTCTGGAGGAACAGGAGTGAGAGCGGTATGCCAGCATCCTCCCTTCACCTATCCTACCCTAACGTGTTCTGGTGTGACTGTAATGACCTGGTACTTAATCCAGTTTTCAAGGAGCCGAGGCAGGCTAGGGTTTAGGCAGAGTCGGGTCTTATCGACCCTGTGTATTGGTCAGGATCAAACTGGCATATGTTGAAACCAGTCCAGCACGCCTATTTGTGTGTCAAAATTAGCTGCTATCACCAGGTCCAAAGTTCCACATTGGATTCCCCTTTCGTCTTCTACTTTAGTGTAGTGCTTTTCTTTTAACCTTCCACTCTGTCTACTCTTTTCCTTTTTCCTCTTCCTCTCTCTCTCTCTCTCTCTCTCTCTCTCCCCGCTCCTGTTTCAGGATTGCCGCAGAGCAGAGTAGTAGGTTGGCAAAGTATAGGAGCCTGCGGTAAAGGCTTCTTTGCTAGTTAAAAAGCAGTCTTCCAGACTGAAGTAAGACCTGTGCATCGCACCTCTTCTATCCCATCCTTGTCTCTTGTGTGTGTGTGTGTGTGTGTGTGTGTGTGTGTGAGCACGTGTTTGAATGCATGAATGAACGTTCATTGAGAATCCTTGATCAGCACAATACAATCATTGCAACTATTCATTCTTGCCATCATGTGAACAGCATTAACATTTAGGCGCTTTCTCTGTTTGCCTGCACCCACTTTACGCATCGCTCTGTTAATACCACGTCATCTGCAATCGCCCTCTCCCCCCCTTCACTTTATTGAGAATCCAAACAATGCATAATTTTAAAACGTGTTTCTTCATTTGTATTTTCCAGACTCACTATGAAGTGATGACTGAACATTCAAAAGAAGACTTCAGGTTGTTCATTATTTTATTTAAACAAAAAATGTCAAGAAAACATGGTTGGACCTGGTTGGAAGCAAGACTGATGCAGTGGTGGAATGCACTTGTTTTTTTTTTTCTTTCCCTGTTTCTTTCTTCAAATTGGCAAGTTGAACCAGAAAAAAATGCAGTTTTTTAAATGCACTGTATGAGGTGGAATTTTGGATTTGACTGCTTATGCAGACCATCGCTATGTTTCTATTTTTTATTTTTTTGGGAATGTATGGAGAATACTGGTGCAACGTGAGGCTTGAATGGATGTCTACTGGATGTATTTTAATGGACGTTCATTTTCACTGTTTTGTGTGTTGATCTCTACTGAATCAGTGGATCAGTTTTTTTTCCTTTTTTCCACTTTGAAATTGGCTCACTGTATTTGTTACTGGGGGGAAATAATTTACACTAAAGAAATGATAGACATGGGCGACCTAATCCAAGTGGCATCCATGTGTGTTTTTTTTATGCAGCTCAGTTTATTTAGCGTAAGGTTTGAATGCCTTAATTAGTTACTGGATGAGGAGTCATCCTGAAACACCTCCCACTGTGGATCTGGTCATCCATGTCTGTTCCAATTATATCTCCTTTGCCAATACACAAACCATGAGCATTTTTTTGTAATTAATTGGAATAAAATTAGGTGGAATGGTTCAAAGCGTTATTTAGTTTTTCTGTGTGCATGAGTGTGTGTTTCATGAAAAAGGGTATCTTCATTTGCATGAAACAATATAAGTAATACAAATATTACATATTTAATGCACAGCATGTTTCTGAATTACACTTAGCTGGTGTGATGAGAAGGGATGACGTGGACATTTTGTAATACAATATATTTTATTTCATGTTTGTACATTCCAATGAATGCTTACATAAGAAACATAGACTCCCATATTTACAGCAGCAAGGAAACATGTACAAGCAGGTGAAATGACAAACTGATCAGTCCTTCAGTCAAAGTCGTTTGCTGTCTTCACTCTGCCTACAGTTCCCCCTTATGGCACGTAGAATCAAACATTGCCTGGAAGAAAGAGGTCGCAGTCATACACACCAGTTGGCACACAGTAAGTCAAATATTCAAGAATGACCCGTGACTCACCTGAGCCGCTTCACACCCTGCTGCTGACCCCTGAACCTTTCTTCTTCTTTAATGGTGGTGAGATCCTGTTTGTATGAGTCCTCATAAATTGCTGATTGACGTTTCACATACCCTTCCATTTCTTCCCTGATGACAAGAGGGACAATTACTAATACACATTATTTAGTTTTTTTTCCCACCATTCTTAGCACGTTTTACTTTACATACCCTGGCCTTTTCCCCATTATTGTCTGAAGAAACTTCCGGGCAGATATCTGCCCCAGTACCTTCCTGTAGCTGTTAGTGAAGATGGCATCAGCATGTCTTCCAGACCTGAGGTAGAATATAAATGATTGGAAGTGATTTGTCTTTAATGTGGTTTCACCATGCTTTAATCTGGTTTTAATCTCACCGAAATACTGCATTTTTGGTTGGAGAGGAGCTGTAGTCTGATGGAAGTTCCTCCAGGGAGGAACTCATAAGGAATGATGCTGCCCTCTGACCAAACCTGATGGTCAAATTTAATTTTGAAGAAAAAAAAAATAGTGATGCAAAGTGTAGGGAAAAAAATGTCTACTTAGAACTAAAAGTTTCAGCAAATTTCAAGATGACCTACTGTCGTCTCAAGGACAAAAATGGATTATTCTTGACATCCAAATGTTTACAATGAAGGCATACTAATCAAGGTGTGCTGAATTTGCCATATTAATAGTCTTTGCTTAAAATTCAAAATATATCCTGATAAATTCTGAATAAAATGTTCATGATCAAAAAAGTGACAGTATAAAGCAGTTGTAGTGCATGCAGAATATAATATATTTTGTAAGAATATTAACATATTAGCAATGCATTCAAATGTACTGGGAATATTTTATAAATATTTAGTTCATACCTCAGTGATGGATGAAGAGGTGACGATGACAAAGGAATCACCAAACAGAGTACCAGCAGCGCAGATCTCTCCATCATTTTAGAAAGTGCTAGTGATCAAAAGAAAACAGCTTTTCACTACAAAAACTCCGAATCAAAACCTTTTATTCTGACCCTCTCTTGGCTTACTTCCTGCATATTTCTACAACACAGTTTTTATGGCGAGTTACAGCAGGCATATATTTAAGAAATCATAGAATCCTTTTTAAAATGCATTAAAGATGTCTGCATAAGAGTTTCCATATTGACCTTGTGACATATTCTGAAGCAACTTTACCTGAATAAGTTGTGCTTGGTCCCACGGTAGTCCTGGTAGACCAGATGGCTCTGAATGAGCAAATGACTTTGGCTAAACGACGTTCTTCAGTCTCATCACTAGGCTCCTGATGATGATGATGGTGATGATGAGAACAGTGGTGGCTCTGAGCAGCTCCCAGGGAGGTGCAGGAACAGTCTTGCAGTGGGTGAAGTGCCCCTGCTGACCATCTTTTATAAGCCTCCCCATCAGAGGCCATGTGACGTTTCGCATTTCAGCAGTACTACTATTACTACTAATTCTACGAATCTGCTAATGCTACTGCTAATAACAACATCAGTCATACCAATACGTTGTTATTCTTGTTATTACTAAGTGTTCGCATGATTATCTACTTGTTTTGTCAGGATAAAAAGTTATACGCCTCATAGAATGTGTACCGCCAGGAGGCGGAACGTTGCTTAGCGGTCAGTAGATTTTAGGGGGACGTGTAAAGCTGTCGGACCGCGCCCCACGTATGACAAATATAAGGCTTTTTATGCGCTTTATTGGAGAATAATGATTTTTTAAAATCAGCAACACGCTGTTCTCGTGTATTATTATTAGCTAAAGGCTTAATTCTGCATTTACGTGAAGCTGAAAACCGCGAAGAACTCTTGGCTGCTTGGTTCCATATTTAGTTTAAACCGGCTCCGGCCATGCTGGCGGTGTTCATAACCCGCACCGGGCGCCTTCTGTCGTCCGCCGCTTCTGCTGGAGCCGGACGGAGGTGTAAAAGCGGGCTGCCCGGCGGCCCCGGCTTCCGAGACTTTCTTCGTCCCGCGGAGGAGGACGGGGAGAGGCGCGCTTATCCCGCCGAGGAAGGAAGCCCGCTCGGGGACGCGCGGAGAGGTCGGTGCGCTGGGCGTCGAGGAAAAAAGTACAAGGAAAAGGTTTCCTTTTCATTAAAGCAAAGAATTGGCTCGTTAATTAACTTGGGAGCCACACACAGGATGAAATGCATTTCTTTCCTGGTCTATTTTTTGAAAGCCATGAATAAAAAAAACATTAATGCTGTGCTTTTCCCCCCATCCTGGTAAGTGGGTCTGGATCTAGAGGGTTGAAATGACACTTTAAAATTAAATATGAAATAAGAGCTGAGTGGTAGTGAGTCAGTAAACCCTCTTTTAAATTCTTGTTTCGTTACACCGTATGGAGTCGATTCGTTTCTCCAGCCATGTGTTTTTTTTTTTTATTATAATATATGTATTTAATTATTATAATTGTGTCACAGATGTAGTGCAGCCGTCTTGCGATGTATGGAACATGTCACGATATCATTATTACAAGTGAGCGTGGTTGTATCATGTCGTTTAGGTTCTGTACAGGTGTCCATGCCAAGGAACAATTACTGAAGTTTTATCCAGTCCTGTATTAACATTACCCCCCCCAATATAGACTTTATTTTAATGGTGTTACTGTTACTCGTTTTCAGTGTTTTTTGAAACCTATGGTTGTCAAATGAATGTCAATGATACTGAGATTGCCTGGTCCATACTGCAGAAGAAGGGGTTTCTAAGAGCAGACAACCTTGCAGAGGTACGTCAGACAATTCTGGACGGCCCGGGCAATTTTTCTATTTTTGTGATTAATTAGCCTTTGATTTCCAGGCTGATGTGGTTCTCCTCGTCACTTGCTCGGTGAGGTGAGCTTAGTGGTGATGCTATAACCTCGCTGCTCTCATCCACCTCGTAAGGTATGAATCAGTAATGTGCTGTTCTGTGTTCAGGGAAAAAGCCGAGCAAACCATCTGGAATCGCCTCAAAGACCTTACGGCACTCAAAAAGAAACGGCGCAAAGGTCAAGTTCCTCTGAAGATTGGAGTGTTAGGTAAGGTGTTTTCAGGTTCATCCACATAGTGTACATAATCTTTTTGATTATTTGATGTATCGGTGTATGTTTGTCTGATAATAGGTTGCATGGCTGAGCGACTAAAATCGGAGCTGCTGGAACGAGAAAAGCTCCTGGATGTTCTGGCTGGTCCGGATGCCTACAGGGATCTCCCTCGCCTTCTCGCACTGGCTGATGGAGGCCAGCAGGCCAGCAACGTGCTGCTCTCTCTTGAGGAAACCTATGCTGATGTTATGCCAGTACACCGGGCTGCTCAGGGATACAGCGCTTTTGTGTCAGTACTCCAATATTTGGGAGCGTAGATTTCTTGTGGCCATGCTTTCCCTGTGTTGGCGTAGGTTTCCTTCAGATTCTCAGCTTCCAACCACCATACAAAGGGCTGTATGCTAGTTTGATAAGTGACTCTAAATTGTAATATATATTTATGATGTGAAATACATTATCCACTAAACACTTCTATCAGTTTATATCATAAAACGTCTAGTATTTTCCTGCAGACTAGTAAAACATAAAAAATGCATATTTAAAAAAAAAAATATATATATATATATATATTTTTTTTTTTCTGCATCAATCTGGTCCTGTGTTATACGGATTTGCTTTATACCGTTTCCTCGTGGATAATCATTCTACTGCTGCTACTGAGTCACTCCAGAGATGGAATCTCTGATTTTGTACATCAGATTACTGTGATAACGTGAATGTTTTTTTTTGTGCTGTAGGTCTATTATGCGTGGATGTGACAACATGTGCAGTTACTGCATTGTGCCATTTACACGTGGCAGGGAGAGGAGCAGACCAGTGTCCTCCATTTTGGAAGAAATCCGAATCCTGTCGGAGCAGGTGGGATTAATCTTCACCCCTGGTGAACTTCTTCTTCTGATTAAACGTTTAACCTGAAGTTGCTTGATTTCCAGCAGGGTGTGAAAGAAGTGACTCTGTTGGGTCAGAACGTGAACAGCTACCGGGACACATCGGAACAGCAGTTTTGTAGCACCGACTCTGCTCCACTTAGCCGAGGGTTCAGCACAGTATACCGGACAAGACAGGGGGGTCTTCGCTTCAGTGCCCTGCTGGACAAGGTGTCTCTCATTGACCCTAACATGAGGATCCGGTTCACTTCCCCTCATCCCAAAGACTTTCCAGATGAGGTACTTCTGCAGCCGTAATAAAATGATAAAATTTCATTATAATGTTGTTTTATTAAATTATGATTACAATGATTTTTTTAACAATAGAAAAATTATTTACACTCTGAAGCAGTCTGAAGCATTAATTCAGATTAAACTTCAGTACATCATTGGTAGATAAAATGTAGTATGTATGCAGATTATGTAGGAAGTACTGAATGACTGAAATGTGTGAGACTCTGCATTTGTGTGGATTGTCACCTTCCAGGGTGATTTCATATGGCTCTCAAAATTTTCAGCCAAATCAGAACTGTCTGTCTCTCTGCAGGTTCTGCAGCTGATTCAGGAGCGACCAAACATCTGTAAACAGATCCATCTGCCAGCCCAGAGCGGCAGCAGCCGGATGCTGCAGGCAATGCGCCGCGGGTGAGAACCACTTCCACCTTGAGTGCTTAATGTTCAGCTTTTTGTTCTCTATCTTTGCGAATGTGATGTGGCCTGGAGCATTTGCTGTCTTACAGAACAGGACAATAAGTACTCGATCACTGAAAGCAGTGCAATTTTCCTTGAGCTGCAGGTACACCAGAGAGGCCTACCTTCAACTGGTGGAAAATATCCGCAGGATAATTCCTGGTGAGTTGTTCTTATACTGTTCTAATAAAGCTATATTATCAATCTGTGGCAATACATTTGTAATATATTATTCCTCATTTTGAATATTTGTTAGAAATTGTTATATAGTTAATATTAGTGTTTAATGACGTTATAAAAAAACTTATAAAAAGTTGAAAACATTCAATATGCAATTGAGTAACAAAAGTTCCTTGCTGTTCTGCTTTGGGGTCCAGGGGTGAGTCTCAGCAGTGACTTCATTGCAGGCTTCTGTGGGGAGACTGAAGATGACCACCAGCAGACACTTTCTTTGCTCAGGGAGGTCCAGTACAATGTCGGCTTCCTCTTTGCTTATAGTATGAGGAAGGTGAGAACCTTGGTATTATATTATTGTTGTTGTTGGTTATGATCCCACCTGAAATAAAAATAGATTGAGGCACTGAACAGCCTTATGGAAATTATTGGCCACCCACGGCATTATTTTTTTTGTGTATAGAAAACGCATGCATACCATCGTCTCCAGGACGACATCCCATCAGAGGTGAAACAGAGGAGGCTTGAGGAGCTAATTGCGGTTTTCAGAGAAGAGGCAACTAAGATCAATGCCAGGCTCATAGGCAGCACACAGCTCATCCTAGTGGAGGGAGTAAGTACAGCAGGGCCAGCATTAAGGTCTGCCACCTCTGTCTGAAATCCCATATTATTCTTCTGTGCTTTGGAGGCTCTGATTTATTTTGTGGTTCCAGGACAGCAAAAGATCAGGGCAGGAGCTTAGAGGCAGAAATGATGGAAATGTGAAAGTGATCTTCCCCAAACAGGAAGTGCCTGTTCAGACCTCAGACAAGCGCACTGCTCCCATCAAACCTGGAGACTATGTACTGGTCAAGGTATATCTTATACATATTGTGTACAAGCCATCTGTTTGTATAAAGTCACGACTTACCTGATCTTCTGCATCATCTTTCTTGCAGATTACATCAGCCAGTTCCCAGAGTTTGCGGGGCCTTGCCCTGAGGCATACAACTCTGAGAAACACTCATCTGTCTGAGCTCCAGCTCAACAAACAGCTTTATGAGAGCACAGAACCTTCAAATGCTTCCTGCCTCAACACCTTAAGCTAATGTCAGTCTTTGGTGTGAAAATGATGAAGATGTGGTAGGACAATGTCAGATTCATGCTGTTGCACATGTTGTTGTTTGCTTTTCCATAATAAGGACACTGTCAAGTTAAGACTTTCAGAAAACTTTTATTGATCTTTGACCACAGAATATGGCAATGTCTTGTACATCAAATAGATCATGTAATTTATTAAATAAACTGAAATGTCACTCATGTGTTTCACTTAATTATTGCAGTGTTAATTTCCAGGTTGATCTTTGGTTGTTTGAGGAGCATGTCAAGTGAAGCTCATCCAGTAAACTGAACATCAGTTCCAATCAGCATGAAGTCCTAATAGAATACAAATGGGCAAAAAAAATAGTTGTAAATTGTATTTAATATTTCTTTTGTAAGCTTTGTATGATATCTGACCTTTAAAACCTGCACCCGTGTGTTGACAAGATTCATTTTTCCAATTGAAGGAAGGGGAAAGCCCTGCTGCAGACGAGCTTATAGAGAGAACATAGTTTTGAAATCCTTTACAATCTCAGTCCTTTATTCAAAGGTAGATCTATATTTCAGTAAAACTCTTACCATTGACCTTGGGTATCACGACCATTTTCAGAACCATCAGAACTATCTTATCCAGAGATTTAACCTATTTGATATACCATATTATTATTATGACTGAATGGAAGACTCTCTGTGCTACATTAAAACATTGTAAATCTCACCTGAAATGGACCCACGTAGCTTTGGCCCAAGGTCATGTCCATTCTAGTGTTTAAGCACACATTTGGTAAGAATGAAGGCCTGATTGCACATTGGTGATGTGTGACATCACTAATGACTGGTGACATCAGTTGATGTGCTATACTTACTTATTAAGGCTCACAGTTCCAGATAGCTTCACTCCAGTCACATAAACCAGAGAGCTGAAACTAACCCCCTGTGGGCAGAAGATGCAGGCAGGAGAAGGGAAGATGATTTTATGAGATATGAGAGGTTCTACTGAAGATACAGTGTTGACTTAAGATGTGTGTGGCTTACCACATTGAGGATGAAAAGGGGAGAGAGGGTGGTGTTGGGCTGGATGGCGTAGGCCGTTATGGTCCCTGAGGCCTGAATCGTGGTGATGTTCTGCTGAAATGTGATAGAAGGTGCCTTCACCATTTTCACCAGGAGCTTCATCATCATTCTGGGGTACCGCTTGGCAATCTGTAAAGGCAGAAATGTCCTGTTAGGTTCTAAAACTTTCTGCATCAAGCTTTTTGATTCCCATCTCCAAGTTCACGTCCAGGTTTCTTTTCATTACCTGTGGAATGAAGGCCCCGAATGTCCTGGTGTTGAGGCGGATGGGAGAACTGGGAGGTATCTGTGATCATACAAAAAGTACTTAGTTCCTCTCATTCCATCTGTCCAGCTCTCAATACCATCTCCAGCACGGAAAGACCCACCATGTCGTCTGTGATGAACAGGCTCAGTGCTCCAGCATTGTTGTAGGTGAAGCCTGCAGAGTTGGCTGTGAATTCAGACACCCCGATGTAGAGCATGTTGCTGGCCAGAGGGGGAAGTGAGAATGTTTTGGCGGAGAAGGGTGGCTCCTTGCGCTTCCCTATGCTGTAAAACTCACCCTGCGGAGGATTAAACCTCAGAGATTTCAGAAATGAGCGATGAGAAATGTTCCTGTGTTCACTTCTTTACATAAAGAATGTTTGCATCTTACCTTTAAACTGAAATCGATAGAAGACTGTGTAATAACAGGTGACTGAACCATAGAATACTCAACTACAGCGTATTTGTCTACTTTGGCAAGAACTAAATGGGAGAAAAATCATAATTTACATAATAAGCATGAGACACAACAGACAACGTATATTGATTTTCACATTATGATTCCTTTTAGCTGAGGTTGCATAGACACCCATATGAAAATAGGTTCTTGTTAGGTTAAGGCCCGTACCATTTAGAGTTTTCAGGTGAGGGTTTACCTCCGAAATGCCAGCAGCCACCAGGGGGCAGATCTGAAAGTAAAAGCCACAGCATTAACCTCTGATGGACAATTTTCATCACTGATTTATGAGCTGAAAGGACAGCACTGTCCCCATTCCCTCACCTGCTTTTGCAGGGTATCGCGTATCGCCTTGTCAATGTAGCTGCTGAAGAGGCTGTACAGCCAGCTTTAAGAGGAACAAGGAAGTTGTTATGTATAGTAACAGCTACAGCTCCATAGTACATTGCGTTGCATTTCGTGTATTTGTAATATGAATATTATGTAACAGCATACTGATATGTTACCTGGCTCCACCACGAAACTTGACGCTGGCACTGCTTATGCTGTCCGCACAGCTGGCAATGTTGACCTCGGGCCGACCTGTTTCATCACTCTTTAAACCTATTCCGCTAGTGATGGCCAGTCCGTTGACAAAGAGATCAAAGGAGCCACTGTCCTTTCTGCAGGGTCAGAGATAGGAAGTAAGAATGATCTGTCCTTCAAACCTCAAATCTTGACCTCTCGACCGGCTTATAATAGTGCTTGGTACCCACACGATGTGGAGATATTGGACCTTCCAGTTGCCATGCATCCTGATGTAGGCCTGTCCTATTGAAAGGCTGATTCCAGTCCCAGGCACCAGTCCCACAGCAGACTTTGGTAGCCCCAGAGCTGTAATTTGTATTCTTCCATCCCCCCCAAATAAAGTAATTATGTGTAGGATACGTACAACATTAAAAAGACACCTGATATGCTCTGCTGTGTTTCTCACCCTGTTAGACTGTATTGTACTTTGCCAATAGGAGACACTTTCTCTGCCCCTGAAAGGTCCGGCACCTTAATAGTCTTCAGCTTCTCCAGCAGAGTGGCAATGGCAATTTGCCGTCCTGTCGATCAAAAAAAAGCATTTCAATATTTATCTTCTGGAAGTGAATTCAACTGCCCACTTTTTGTCCATGGATCCACCAGACATACCATAATCCAGCCCCTTCTGTGTGATTCTGACCTTCACACCAGCGTTCGTGGTCTGTGTTGCAGGCAGCAACATGAGCAATGCAAGCACTCTCCACAAAGACATTCTGTCAGCAGTCAGTTGTGGCAAGGACCTGGATGAAGATAACATGATAATATGGTGGAAAAAACGGCATCTAAAGGCTAGCTTCAAGGTTCTTCGAAGTTCTTCAGTATTTTAAGGCACCTTATAAAGTTAAAGAGCATTGAAGTGCATGATGCATTGTGTCGTTAGTAGTGCTACAAAAATATCTACTTTTACAGGACATTGTACTAATTCTGGCTCAGTAATAATTCAACTCTCAACTGTCTGGTTAAGATCCTCCTTTTCCCATGGCTATGGGTGGAGCTTCTCAGATTTACAAATTGTTCCCTTCCTGATTTTGTAGCTGTACTTTGCTTTTATTTGCAAAAGAAGTAGACTTTACAGTACCGTATATTACATGAATTGCAATGACTCCCATTATTACATTTCAGCAGTAAATTACTCAATTACTATTGTAGCAATTACAAATACAGATGATGATGCTGTTCCTTGTAAAGCATAAAAAATGATTTCTGTGGGTCATACATGTATCTAAAATGTTTTCCTATTAAGTGTGGGATGCCCTTTACTGGTCTGGTTTTTACCACAAACATCATGTGGGGACAGGGGCGTTGGATGATATTTTAGCAGTTTTGCTCCAAACTACGCTTAATCAGTTTGAACAAGAGCCACCACGACAACAACTATGGCCATGCAACAACCGCATGTTTGTCCAGCAGAAAGTGCCACATGACCCGAGGATTGGTACGCCTTAATGATGGACATGGATTAAATTATGTTAGGTCTAAATTAAAGCCTTTTAAAAGAGAAGATTCGGGGGTTGCCTGTCTCAAATAACATCCATGTGACACAATAAGTGGAGGTTCTGGACCTGATGTAGCACTTGAGAGTGAAACTTCACTGTTGCAAGTTCATATATACATTTATTTATATACATATTTGATTTTAAAATGTACATTCACTCTGTTACCTGCTTTCTTGATTGTTATGATAATTACATCAAATAAATCTTGTTATCTTGAGTTCAAACTTTCAGATAAGAAGAACTATCGAATGGCCAGTAAAGGACAAATATATAGTCATATATCCTCACAAAAGCTTTAGGTAGCCCATCTATCATATTACAGTCATTATCACTGAGGAAAATATTCCAAAAGGTGTAACGCCTACAATACCAAAAGCAACAGACAATCGCTCCACTTACCTTAGGTCTGAGGAAGTTGTGGCGTAGCCTCTGTGCTGTGGTACGCATGTGACCGGGGCAGGCAGCTGTGCAGAGTGACAGTGCAGGAGAGACGCATGGCCTTTAATTCTCAGCACCCAGAGGGGAAGGCTGAGACTCAGGCCGCTCTGCATTCCTGATGATGTTACGCACATTATCTGCCTCCTTAACTATAACAACGTGATTTTTTGCACTGGTGTATCAAATGACCCATGATGATGTTTTTTGTGGAGTTATCTTTTAATAATTTTTTCATGTGTGTTATTTTACATAGCATGAGTCAAATCCCAGAGAAAATTTTAAATGGAAATTTCTAAAATAGGAACATCAGTATCAACAAAGGGTATTTTCCTGTGCAGTAGATCCCATTTGCGGATTTGCCTGAAGAAGCCTACTGAGCCACAATCTGCATTTTGAGTTAATTGTTAATTGTAATTAACTTGTTAATATATTTGCTAATAGATTACAGACTAGACAATATATTTGAATACTACTATTTTTGAATATGGTTTCATAATAGAACAAACCAATGATAACATTAATAATAAAAAATATGCAGTACAACATACTTGTGAATGTGCCAGCAGGTGGCTGTATTACACAAAGATCACAACTTGCTGTACCAAAATTTCACCAGCAAAGGATGTGAATCTCAGCCAGCAACAATTTATCATATTACTTGCAGATATGTTCTTAAAACTTGTGAATGTGAATTACAGCTATTGGATAATTACCAGGTTGTATTATTTGTACTTATTACATCTTATTTCTGAAAGTTCTAAGATTAAAAAAAAATAAAAAAGTTATCAGAGCCTTGCCCCATATAAAGGTTTCTAATTTTTGCAGTTCATCATATTTTTTGGTATTTTGGGGGAGACATTTCAATAACAAAAACATATAAAAACAGACCTTATCACAAATGAGTGCATTTGTAACCAGTTTTGAAACAAATTGGTAATTTCTGTAATGATCGATGGCCTGGCCTTGACATCTTCAGTTTTCTCTGCATCTTTTGATAAATGTAGGCATATCTCAAACCACACACACACAAGCACCTTCTAGTCAATGCCCAAAAAGCAGAAGTCAAGCCATGTATTCTTTTTTTTAAAACACAGATCATTCTGATTTATCATGTCAACATGCCGATTAAAAGCCATGTTTAAATTATTAAGTTACCAAGGAAGACAACTCATAACTCATTGTTACGGCTCTGAAAGGTTGAGCTTTCATTCCACATGGGGAGGTAAAAACATGCTTTTTTTGTGATGGAGTACAACCTTCTCTGACCATTAGCACAGTGTAGCCTTGTGTTTTGCTCTGTTTGTTTTATCTCTGCCAGATCAAAGACTGGGTTTCTGTTCTGTTCTGTGTGGCAATGATTATAGGACATCAAGGGTATATCACTCACGGAAAACGGTAGGCTTGTAACCTGAAAAAAACAGAAACTGGGAATCCTTTTCCTTTATACGGACCACTGGCATGGACACAGCATAGCATCTGCCACAGCAGGTCCAGCGCCCCTGCTGGCTTGTGACAGTACAGGTTTAGGTGGAAATTTAAGGATTTGAGGATTAAGAATATATATATATATAATGTTGTAAGCCAAGGCAGACAAAATTGTACAAAACAGGAACAGGAAGCGGCCTCGTACTCAGAAGGTTGCTGGTTCGACTCCCGGTCCACCAAGGCCACTGAGGTGCCACTGAGCAAAGCACCGCCCCCACGAGCTGCTCCCCGGGCGCCTGTCATGGCTGCCCACTGCTCACCAAGGTGATGGGTTAAAAGCAGAGGACACGTTAAACTAGACTAGACAAGTTAGACTAAACAAGTGTCCATCAAACGATATGTTAACAGGCGTGTATAAATGAAAACAAATAGCAGCGCAGGGTGTCGTGGAGGATGTGTTTCAAGGACAAAACATCTCTCCATCCCAGTGCCTAATTTAAACAGTTCTAGATTCTCCTAATTTGTTTCTGTTGTATAGTAAGGAAGTGCAGATACTGACTTGCTCTGCTGTGCAGATTCCATTTTACGTGACCGATTCCTGCATTACAGAACTCTGCATAACTTCTATAGAATGGAAGGCAATACAGTTCTTGCCCAGTTGATCGTTTAAACCAAACGTTCTGGATGTCATTTCTGTGATTTGCCACTGCTTGACCCACAGAGGGCTTCGGAGAGCCCTTCACCCCACATCTCATCTCAGTCCTGTGCATCGGCGTACCAAACGGCCACTGCATCAGTTGCAGCACGCCGAGTGAATATGAAGGAGTCTGGACTGGGGCTGGAAGTGCCTCCCCATCGGTCCGCTCGCGTCGCCAGAGCACGCCAGCGGCTTCATTTCCCCATAAGCCGCTGCACAATCCTGCCTTTGTCATTGCCTCGCCACAAAGGACACGCAGCAGGGAGGTGTGCGGGACCGGTGCCCAAATGCATCTTGGGCCTCGGCTCTGCAGACCCGAGATTATGTAGCCTTGCGTCTGTATCTCTGCTGCCCTGTACGGATCCTGCCGTTTCTTTCCCCACCTACGGCATGACTTAGCACTCGAACTGTGGCCTGCAGCCTACTGATGCAGCATTTATGTCACGTGTCACCCGGCTGCTACACCTTGAAAGGTCAGTAGGTGGGAACGACCCACTGCGAGGTCACGCCTACTTTCGAGCTTACAAGCATGGGCTGTCGGGAGTTTCTCAGGCTGTGGATTCGAGGCCCACCTGCCTTTATACATTTTTATTTTTCTAATTGCAGCAACCTTAATGACACCTTAATAAGAGACAAAATCCGTATATAGAAGCGTGCGGCAACAAATGCCAAACATCAAACAACCCCAAAGTATCTCTTCGTGGAGAAAGCAGATGCTCCTGTGATTTATTATTCTGATGCATCTTCAGAGCACTGTTTATTTCCTAAGCTCTCACATTTGCTTTGTGGGGAATTCATGAGAAGACAAGTAAATTGGTGTGTGCCAGGTTATGCCTCCGGTTCCTTAGCAACCCAACAGTCGGTGGGTAAAATCTTCTTTTTTTGTAGTGAAACAGGGTGTGAAGCACTTATTGATTAACATACAGCGCCACCTCTGTGTGTGAAATTTCATACAATGAGATTTAGCGCCACAGGAGCGCTTGGATTCGCTCAGTCGTGTGCCGTGCTGCAGGGACAGGGACGGGCGATCAATGCCCCTCTGTGTGAGGTATAAAAGGGGCAATGTGCCCCGGAGAAGGGCTGCCTGTCAATCGACGGCACTGCCACATGCAGCTGGCTGGCCCGGGCACGGCTCCACGCTCCACTGTCGCGGCCTGAGCGGAGGTGGGGGAGGAGCCAGCCTTCCCGTACGGTGCCAGCAGTCAGGTATGTATCTGTGAAGGAGGTGTGTGTGTGTGTGGGGGGTGAATGCTGCAGTCCACTGGGACCTGCAGGCTCCATGGTGACTGTTCGTCTCCCCTGGGTCCGCTCTGGGCCAGCTGTCACCGGAATGGAGAGTTGAAGGGTAGCGAATCTAATGAGCATGTCAAAAAAACACACACACACACACACATATTCACCTCTCAGTTTGAATATTTTTCTGCTTGTTTATAGTTATGCTGGGATATGGCGCAGTGTGTTTGGTACTGTATGTGAATTTTGTTTCCTCGTGCAGATATTTGCATTTGATTCCCCTCTACACATACACACACCACATCAAGTCACAAATCCCGAGCCCTGAAGCACCACTGTGCTTTTGTGAGAGTCCGGGGGGAGAGAAAGTCGGTCTGATGAATGTGCGTCTGTGGAATCTGTGGAACAGTGGCACACCCTCAAGTTCCAACTGGCTCTCCACCACGCAGACCTGGCGTACATGGAGAGATGGGCAATCTGCACCTACCCTTTACCCAACAGAGGACCTTACTCTGACTTTGAGGAGCAGCCAATATACTGGATATACTGAAGACCATTTTTTTCTCCTAACGTCCCTGTATAATTGTTGATGCTGCATCAATAACGGTATTTATTTTGAAGAATCCAATGCAAGGAACATATTTAGTATTTTGGTAGCAGGAGACTTTCACGATTGCTTTTTTCACTGTTGTTACCATCAAGACCCACTTCATTAGATGCTCATTAACTTGAGTGAATGACAAGAAAATGTTGAGCATAAACCTTCAGGACTGTTGGTAACCATACCCATTGTCTAACCTAAGGTGGTGGAGAAAAGCCAAGACTGAAAAGCTCTTTGTAGAGACTCAAATGTTTGTTTTTTTGTTTATTACCTAACGTAATGTGTGTTATTTCATAGTCATTTGTCTGCAATCTTGTTCTATAATGTTAAAAATGCAAGACACGTAAATGAGTAGGTGTGTCCAAATGATTGAGTGGTAGTGTAAATCTGGGGAGCAATGGAGAGTGGGATGGTGTCCCATAAACTATATAAAATAGTATATGAAAACAGAATTGCTCTAGCAGTCCTCTGAGAGGTGCTTTTTTTTTTTAATTAGATTTGTGACATGCCATGGCTGCACTAATGCCTGAACTGTTTATCCTCTTTTACTTGTCTGTTAGGGACAAGTCTTCCCTTCTTGGAACTGTTGGTTCACATCCTTTCATAAGACAACAGCAGAACACTCCTTTTTCAACTCGATGAATGAGTTTTTGAAGTGAAAATTCAGGTATGCTCTTTTATTGGAGAATTAACTCAAAGCATTGCTGTCATCAAGCCACCATGGCAAATTTGGCAGCACAAACACAATGCGTCTCCCTTCAATGTCTGTGGACCTGGCTGGCTTCTGAAGCCAAGACGTTTGCTGCCCAATATCCTCACCCATATCCTCACACTTGGCAATTATTTCTGCTTCTAACACATCAACTTTGAGAACAAAATGTTTGCGTGCTGCTTAAGAGCAATAATATTGTGATGAGAACATCAGTGTAACTCACCAATGATCTGTGTATTCTACAACAAATTGTTGGTGTAAGTATTCTTTTCTTTTTTTTTTTGTCCTCTGCATTTAACCCATCACCCTGAGTGAGCAGTGGGCAGCCATGACAGGCGCCCGGGGAGCAGTGTGTGGGGACGGTGCTTTGCTCAGTGGCACCTCAGTGGCACCTTGACAGATCGGGATTCGAACTGGCAACCTGCTGATTACGGGGCCACTTCCTTAACCGTTAGGCCACAGCTGCCCCGCCCGGGGAACAGTTTATGGAGACGGTGCTTTGCTTGGTGGCACCTCAGTGGCACCTCGGCGGATCGGGATTCGAACCGGCAACCTTCTGATTACAGGGCCGGTTCCTCAACCGCTAGGACACCACTAGCCCAGCTAGGACACCATCAGAGATGGGTTATCAGTTTGTTGGAAAGGACAAACTGATCTAATGAGTAGCTTGTATCAGGCTTTTGGACTTTTTTTCTACAGTTAGGACATCTGAGGATCATTCAATACTAATTTGTTTATTTGCAAAATTTAAATAATTTCAAATGCTGATCACGAATCAGGGATTTGTATGTTTGTTGCTTATGGTTTTTCATCTGAAAACATCACAGCTGTTTGAATTCTGTTTCTGTACACACTGTTGGCCCCAGTTGTTTCCTGCTGTGAATTATGAAGGAAATACAGAGTTGGAGAGGATTCACAAAATAGTGTAGGTCATTAGCATTTAGTTTTGTGCATGAAGGCAGAGTTACTTAAGCAAATGCTTCAACATGATTCTGGCGAGTGTAACATGTCCTCACAGAGGAACAATTATAGGATCAAAGTAGGTGGGGCTGAGCCAGTACATTCCACAGACACCAGGGTTATTAAAGAACTTTGTTACATGACATGAAGTGAATGCAGTACGTATGAACTCATAAGTGTCCTGCAACGCCGAAACGTAATGTTTCCAAAGCAGACTTTATTCTCAGGTAATACACAATACACTTGACAGCAATAGGCGGCCAGAGCTCTGTGCAGAGCTCTGAGACTCACCCAGGGCGGGGCACAAGCCCACCGCAGACGTTCAGTGCAGATGTTCACATTTACAGCATTTATCAGACGCCCTTATCCAGAGCGACTTACAATCAGTAGTTACAGGGACAGTCCCCCCCTGGAGCAACTTAGGGTTAAGTGTCTTGCTCAGGGACACAATGGTATTAAGTGGGATTTGAACCTGGGTCTTCTGGTTCATAGGCGAGTGTGTTACCCACTAGGCTATTACCACCCTAGATAGTGTGTTTCGTTTGAACGATTGGGGACAGGGCATGGGCTCCTGCAAAGGTATTTTTCATATAAAATATTTCCTGTGCTCATCTGAGAATTTTTGGAAATGTGTATGTGGATTAAACCGGTATCTTACATTGTTACCAGTGTCTCATAATATAAAATGTCACTTATAAGTGGACTGGACTGCCTGAAAAAGGCTATGTCTAGAAAGTAATGGCTAGCGTAATTGTCCAGTGACCAAGCTAATGCAGTACTTAGCATTCAAAAGACTTGTTTCATGTGGCAAGGTATAAGGTTAATTAAATCCCCATATTGTCTTTAAGTAATCTAACAGATTTTCATTGCCAATTTAGAAACATTTACATTATGTTTAGTTTAAACTAATTGTACAGGGTGCATACCAATGTACTGCCAGGAAACTTTCAGGGGGGGGGTTGCAGGAGTTCAGTTATTGCAGCGTTGCTGCACAATTGCGCAGAGTCATGTATGGAGCCATTGGTGACCCTGAACACAATTTATCTTCTTCCTGTGCAGCTGTCAGAAGGGCGGCCGCGCTGCCATCTGAAATACCCGGCCTGCCAGGATGCACATGGGCAACAGGTCATGACAGGGAGTGTCCTCCCTCCCCCACATCTGATGGCAGATGCCGGAGAGATGCACACAGTGCCCGAATGTAATCTAACCCCAGACCACGTAGCGTCAGACATCCAAAGCATCTGGGTGGCTGAAATAGCTCGTTTCGATTTATATACAGTACAGGCCAAAAGTCTGGACACACCTTCTCATTCAATGTGTTTTCTTTATTTTCATGACCATTTACGTTGGTAGATTCTCACTGAAGGCATCAAAACTATGAATGAACACATGTGGAGTTATGTACTTTACAAAAAGTGGAGACCTGACCTCCACAGTCACCGGACCTGATCCCAATCGAGATGGTTTGGGGTGAGCTGGACCGCAGAGTGAAGACAAAGGGGCCAACAAGTGCTAAACAGAAAAACACACTGAATGAGAAGGTGTGTTCAAACATTTGGCCTGTACTGTATCTTCATACATATCACAGAGGTATCCGTTTTAAAACAAAGGCTAAACCAAGAGTGGCAGAGGGAAACGCTGATAGGCGGAGACAGCGCAGGATAAGATTGTGAAGAGACAGGATGCAAGATTTTTTTTGTTCCTTTGCAAAATGCTGCAAGTCATCCATCACTATTGTCTCTCAGCCTTTGCTGTACAATGGTTATATGCTGGGTGTAAGTCTCCATTTAGTGTTGCTACTTACAAAATTACAACATTACAACAACGTTTGCAACGTTACAAGACACTGAGGCACTTAGCATAACTGGATGAAATGGAAAGACACTAGAGGCAGCAAAATTGATTACTCATCTGCATTAATCTGCTTTGCCCGACACACACCTTGTGAGCTGTGATCTGATGCAGCACCGCATCTCATCTGAATATTCCCAGTTTCAGCAGTTCTGTAAGCCACAGGGCCGGCCAGCCAAGGGCGACTCGCAGCAGCCTGAGCACAGCTTCCAGAGGGATGCTGTTCCTTCCAGGCCTCAACTTCTCACAGCCCTTGAGACCTCCACCCCGCAGGGGAAGGAAGGAGGAAGACGGTCCAGCGCATTGCAGCTGATAACGGGTCCACCCTGCTCGGGCGTACGTGCCACACATCTATCTCAAATCTGTGCTGCCAAGATATCAGCTGCTTGTTTAAAGGTATTGTGCACCGACTTTTATCGGAATTCAGATAATCAGGAAGACCAGAACCCTGACCAGTGTCAGCTATTGATTTCTCCTTCGCATAATCGCAGTAGCTCTGGCTTTGCCTGCATATGAATGGTGCTCCCGAGAAACAGCGCCACAACCAATTTTTTTCAGTGCTCTAATTGTTGAATTAAAGTTAACAAGCACTTACTACCTCTTCAGCCTCTTCACTTCTTTCTTCAGAACAGCTTTGGAAATGCAATGTATGTGTTATTCTCTGACAAACACAATAGTCCTTTGGGTGGTGAAATGTACTTCAAAGAATAGCATGAATGAGGTTAAAAAAAAAAAAGTGTAGTTCATGTTCAGGAGTTCAGAAGAACCCTGCAGCCTGCAGATTTGGAACCAGGAGACGAACAACAGAAAGATAAAGGAAAGTGCTGAATATGCGCATGTGATTGTTTTAGTTTCGAGAGGGTAGGATACATGTGCTGATCCCATGGTACAGTGTCCTTTTTTATACTGCAGTAGGTGTCTTGTGTCAGTTTTTTTGCTTACGTGAACAAGAGGGACCATGTGGCATAGCCCACTATGTGCAATAATTATTTTGTGGAGTATGCAGATCGTCAATGAAGGTGATTAAAGGAAGTAATGAATACATTCGGCGGACAGGGGGTTCTGCAGACACACTTTCCATGCACTTGTATCTTTAGAGGACAGTGTGACTGCAAATCAATAAAATGTGACTGTGAATAATCATCCATGTGAATCATTGGTGATGTTGTGAAAAGTTAAAAATCACTGCAAAGGACCTGAACATATTTCCTTTCCTTCCTGCAGAGTAACAGAGATGCCCTGACATGTGCCAACAGTTCAAATGCATCTTCAATGGCCATAACATTGACAGTGTCTTTATCTGATGCATATTTCCACTGAAAATGGAAATATGCATCATGCTTCATGCTATTGTTTTAATGTTTTGGAAGTTTTTTTCATGGATTTCTGCGTGCAAGTGACAGGGATTTTACTGATATGGTTAATAGATAAAACGTGTCTCTGCAGATTCCCCCTATTAAAGTGTGTGAGTGCATGACTCTAATTACAAATATCTTAATTAACTCTGCACAGTGATTGCACTGGCCACTGATTGGAAGTGAAGCACTTGAGCTTCGGAGCTGCTGCAAAGGTCATTTCATTGTGCAAGTTAGAGGTCAGAGATTGAAATGAAAGATGTTCAGCCGATTAATTCCGAGAGAGCAAACCTCACAGAATGTCATCTCAGGCAGTTTGGAATCAGGGGGCCCGGGGTGGTCCGCTCACAAGCCCCATGCCATGCAAACATAAGCCTAGCGGCATAAAGCTAGCCCGCTGCAGGCCAAATCCACCGCTGAGACACAGTGCGTTTGGAGGACACATCGTCATGCCCAACATCACCACCCTTCCATTAAATGTCTGTGCCATCACCCACCGCAGCAAAGTTTGATTTTGAAACATCAGAACAATGCTAAAAGGCAGGTATTATATTATTAGCTCCCTGTTCATTGAATGAATATTGCCAATTTAGGGTCAGATTTTCTGTACAGTGCTCACCAACCATTAGACAGGCAAGCAAAAGGGATGCATTTTTAAGACGAAGCGTCATGCTGCACAGACAGAAAAACAAGCAGCCGAGGTGTTACTGAGATTCGTTGGATATTATCTGCTGAGCTTGTCGCAGCACTTTTCCAAACATTTGGGATTGTAAATGACAGGGTGTCCACGTGGCCGAAGATTTGCTTACTAGAACTGTGATACACAAAGTAAGCTGGCCTGACCTCTCAGTCTTCATCTTTCCACTCTATGTGCATTCGAAGGCATTCATCTCGTCAAACCTATTTATATGTTAATAATAATAATAATGATGATAATAATAATGGGCGATCTTGACAGAATTACATGTACAGGTCAGTCTGCCGTTGAGAGGCTGTGTGAGAGGCTGTCTCTCTCTCTCTCTCTCTCTCTCCCGCTCTCTCCCTCTCCCTCTCTCACTCTTCACTGCTTCGGACGGTACGCGCGTCCCCAGCAAGGCAACAGTGGCGGGATTGCGGCGCGCCCAGGACCCTCGATGTTCCGCACCTGGTCGCGGGCTTGACGGTCACGGTAAGGCGCGGATCTGAGATTTCGCCCGTTTTTCAACCTGTTCGTCCACCAAATTGTTGATCTTACGCGCCGGGAACGCCGCGCGTGTGACGGTGTGTTTTTTTTTTTTTTTTTTTTAAACCCTCCCATGCTTCTCTGCTCAAGCCGATTCCCCACTTCTCTTCTGCACAGTTTTGCACCAGGGACCCGTTGCCGGCTGCACATGTCTGCGATGTGCGCATGACGGACTTGGGTCGTACGCAGATGTGACCGCGGGGCTTGTAATGCGACGGTGGGAATAAGAGCGTGGAGGGGCGGGAGGGGAACATGTGAACATATGACGATGACGTTACGCAGGAAACGGCGGCCAGCGGGCGAATTCGCGGAAATAAGGACCCGGGACTGGGATTCACGGAAGGGCTGTTTTTCTTGGGCGCGAGTGACAGCTTTGAACAGCGGGCGTGCGTGTTGAAGCGCCGCGCCTATTAATTCTGGGGGACCGAGAGTGCTGTTGCCAAGTCAGCTGATTATAAGCGAAAGTGATTTATCCCCCCCCCACCCAGAAAGTCGCTCTGTTGTGAGATTAAATAGTTGTGCTGTAGAGATAGCCCACAGCACAACATTTATTTAGTTTCATTTATAGTTCATAGTACTTCAGTTTTGAATAAAGTCAGTATTAGATGAGGCTCTTTGTATAAAATGCACTGACCATTTAGCGCCTGCTCCCTAAAAGACAGAAATAAATAAAAAACACAGAATAACTCACAGGTACATATTAACACTTCCTCAGTGTGACTGGTAGAATGTTTTTTTTTTTTTTACGACGAGATCTGGCAACCCCGGTTGAGACCTTAATTCCTTATGGAATGGAGTGGTGATGGCAGAACTATCCATGGTTGGCAGTGGCAGGGGGTGGGGGGGTGCAGAGTAAACATCACCATTCCATGAGGATGGTCATCAGGGCTCCAGGAGCCTTATGTAATATAACGACAAAGAGAAGTGCATGTGGAGACTGCTGCATTCAGAGATCTGAAGTGTTATGTGCTGTTCTGGTCTTAAAGGCTAATGATGTTTTTAAAAGAAATGCAGAAATGCATGAGAATGAAGCAGGCCTAATGAATGCAAGAGCCATATCTAATGGACATAACCGTGCAGATCTAATTGATTCAGTTTAATTATTACTACATTAGAACTGCAAAACAGTAGCAGTGTTTAATTATGCAGGCCATTTGAAAACAATAAATACTCTATAGTTTACTGGAATTGTAGCATGGATCTTAACCTGCAATGAAAATAGCTTTTGTTTGACCCTTTAGCCAGAGGCGGCATGTCACCTCTCCTGCAGGTTGGCCCTTTTTAACATTCCTTTGCTGCCCTGTACTTGCGTCTCTCACTGTGCCGGGCCTTTCTGATCTCAGCAACAACCTGAAGCATGTTTTCAGGCACCTCTGGTCTGAAGGAACGAAGCCGGAAGAGTCTGTTATCAAACATTAATGGTATTGTTTAGTTGGAGAATTAGTTGGTGAAGCAAGATAATAAAAAAAAAGAAAAAAGAAGTGAAGAATGGGCATGTGAAAAAAGGACAACCTTGCATCATACTGGCAGAATAGGGATCATTCACGATGTCACATCTGTCCTTTTCAAAGCCTTCCCACAATTATACACCTGCTGTGAGAAGCTGTGCGGTCGTTTCTCACCTCTTGGACACTGTGTGATTCTTTAAAGAGAAAATATTCATCTAGCACATTGCCGAGCACACACACGCGCTGAAAATGCAAGCCCTCCCTGGACGGAATTCTGGAGTCATTTCACGCCGCCTCTTGTGACGGCAGCATCGTTTATTCATCTGCCTGGATGGAACTGTCTCACGTAGGCTGCCAGCGTAAATTGGATTTTTTGACTTTGACTCAAGCTCCCGTGACACACGCGCCATTCAGTTCTGATGCGGTCCAGTCACAAACCCAGCACAAATTCACCAACGTTAGCGAACACACACACACACACACACACACACACACACACACACACACACACACACAGCTGTTATGCTAAACCTCACACCCTCTCAGACACTGGCAAACCCCTCCAGGCAGACAAGTTCACTCAGGCTGCTGGAAAAACAAGCAAGACGGAGTGCCTGCACCAACGCTTTATAAAGTGCATGGGGTACAGGCCCTGGCGAGGCAGCACTAGGCTGTCACCGGTAATTGCCGAGGCAGTGCATTATAAAAAAAAAGAACGCTGTAATTAAGGTGTTGTTATGGAGCAGGACCCGGAAGAGTCACATGGGCCCGAGCGTAAACACTGGCACGTTTTTTTTTTTTTTTTTTTTTTTTCATATATAGTGCAGGGCTCAGTTTCACCCGACAGCGCCGAAGCACCAAGATCATAGTAACGCAGGGAGCGACTGACGCCTTCTGTAACTGATACTCTCTCCATTCATGCACTTGCGCCCAGCAGACTGCGTACGGGTTCTGAAAACGCGTTAGCCATTGACAGCTCTCACCGCACTTCTGAAATGTCCATTTGTTCTGCCTCCACGTGGTGCTCCTGCTGTTCGGGGAGAAAAAGAAAAGCGCATAAGTGCATTGCAGAGATTCTTCTTTTCAGATTCAAAGCAGAATTGCACCGGCCTGAGTAGCATCTCATCGCTGACTGCTTTTACCATAATAAGTGCCGGGAACATGCAGCGGGGGAAAAGATAGATAGAGCTTAGAAATGATCATAGATCGTCTTCCTTTAGAACAGCTGGGCAGCCCAGTGCTGTACGAAATCCATGCAGTCTAGATATATAAATCTGGATATCTTCTGTAGGCCCATTAGGGGTTTTGTTAGATGCCATGTGAAGAGTGCCATTTGCTATTAAACAAGGAAAGAACAATAGAGACTGTAAGAGACTGTATTTTTCAATTTGGCTTGTGTAAAATAAGATCATGTAAAATCATGTTCTTATGTATCAATGTTAAACAATTAACTAAATAAGTTCATGTCCACTATTACATATAATATAATATTAGTAATGCTTTAATTTGGGATGAAATCAATAGTCAAAACAGGATGAGGTGTCTCTTGTTTTGCGAAATTTTGTAGTTTAAAGGTTTTAAAGACTCATTTCATGATAGTGGGGCCATAGAAATAGAAAACCAATGTTTTTTTTGTGGTGTTTTTTTTTCTTTTATGGGGTTAAAGTGCCATCACCAATGGTTTCCTTGCACACTTCTCCAATAATCCAAGAACACCTAACAACTGTTAGTTCCGGAGTAAATTGGCCAGGGGAAGTACACCAATTTCTTGTGTAGCCCAGCCTCAGTTGGCTTTAACAGACCTCTTTCCATTCCCCAGCCTCAAAAAAATGTAGTGGAAGAAAAGTGCAAGAAACCTAGGGAGAGGTCGAACCCACCTGGGTGGGTTGGAGGTTGCACAGTTGCTTCAATATCTGTGAATGTAATATGTTTTGCTGATATGAAATGATTTTGTGACTTCTGGAAAAAACAAAAACTCTCTTTGCTGTGGGTTGAGTCAGGTTGTCAGGCTTGAGACCAGAATGTGTAAAATCCACCGGACCGTAGGTTGTGTCTGATTAACTGCCTAAGCGACGATATAGAAATCGATACTCCCCTCACCTGACACACCATCCCACACGGTCCATTCTCTGCTTATTCTGCTTTCTACAGGCTGTGCCGATATAAATCAGTCTTAAAAAAACCATTACAAATTATGTTGCGCGACACTTGGGTACAACAGGTATGTAAACCGTATGATTGCGACTCCGACTGCTAGTGTTCAGTTTCGCCAGCGTGAATAAACCGAACATGAGGTATCACGCTGTCATGTGTGCGCATGTGTCCGATGAGCCAAAAAAAGTTTACAATGTATGCTGGGCCTCAATCTGTATCGTAGACACTTAGTACAGACACTGGGGCGCTCTAAATCAGAATCAGAATCGTGTTTATTGGCCTCGTATGTGCAAGCACATACGAGGAATATGATTCCGGTATAAAAGAAAACAACAACAACAATGTGTCAGGATGTGTGTAAGTGTTATTTGTACAAGTTGTAGGATATGTTTATACTGTTTATAAATAAACACATACACTGAATATAAATATATGCATGAATGTACATAGGTCTATAAGTGCATAAAGATGAACAATGTGCATTACAATAAATAGGCCGAAAATCGAAATCTTATAAACAGAGTGTACATAAAGTGCAGTGTGCAATCTTAAGGTGATTAAATGTGCCCTGCTGTACGCTTTGCATTAGTGTTATGATGCAAAAAAATGACACCTGGTTTATGTTTCATCACCTGCAGCCCCGTGGCACCGAGAATTAATGGAATGCGCGGCTGGGCGGGGCTCGGTGCCTTTCAGCCGTTTCTGAAACCAACGACATTTGTTTGTGACATCTGAAAATCCGAAACAGGCGCCGCCCACGCCCGATCAGATTCTGCTATTGTTTTAGAGGGCTGTTTTTTACAGAAGACATATCATGCAATGAGTACAATAACTTGTTTAATTGCCGTGTAAAAAGATTGTTATGCCTTTTCTTGAAAGTAAAACACAAACAAACTATTTTATTTCTAAGGCACTTTAAAAAGTTCACAGTCAACCAAAGTGCTGTACAGAATCCAACTCAAACCATAGCTGAAATCACGTAGGACACGATTACAGTTAAAAAGCTAGACTAAAACATTGAATTCTGCGCGCATCGTGGATGTGAGACGTCGAACGGAATGGGATTAATCTCTTTTTTAACCCGGGAAAGCCTTTTATTCGCCTAGACAGATCGTGATGACATTTTGTCTGATCTGAGGAAAGAGAAATGACTTTGCTTGTCAAACTGCTGATATTTAGGCCTTTGAAATGCTCGCGATGCTAAGCACAACTGACAGTTGGAAGGTAGGCTCGAGCAGGGATTTGTGACATTTTGCGAATAAGTTTGCCAGCACGGGGCACACAGGAGAACTCTTGACCCGTCACCCTGTTGACAGGGATTGGCGTCCCCGAGCGACCAGCCAGCTGCCTTTCTTCAGATCCCGGCTTCAAAGCTCTTCCCTGCCTTTTTTCGCCGCCGAAGTGGCGCATCTGTTGTAGTCGGGCCTGATAGTTTCTGTGTGTGTGTGTGTGTGTGTGTGTGTGTCTCGGCATGCACGGGCGTCCCCGTGTGTCACCGCGCGCGTCCTCGATTGCACGGCCCGGGCGGCTGCTTGCCAGCATTTGCAACGCAAATCAGCCGGCGTCAATCTCGGCTCGGCGAGTGTACCCGAGGATGCTGGGATTGATTGTCATCTCATCCCCCTTACGTCCGACTTGCATTTCCCAGCGTTCGCCTCAAGAACCCTTGCGTCCCCTCCTGCCGTTTCTCAGAGGACTTCATTTCATGCATTCTAACCGCAGCAGCGTCGGAGGGACGGGTCTGTAGCAGCTGCCATCATGACTTCAGACATATTCATCAGTCTCAGTAATGGGGGCTGAATGGAACGTTTGGGGGTGTCTCTGACTTCCTGGGTCTGGGGACAGGAATGGGCCGGGGAGTGAATGGGACGAACGACGTGCCTGCATGACTGTCGTTGCTGGCTGCGTGTGAGTATTTAGTGAGTATCTCTGGTATCCACCATCACCGCCACAGGGGGCGTAGAGCAAACAGCATCTCCCAATTCTCAGCTGAGCTCAGAATGCAAATAAACATTACCCATCCCCCTCCTTACACTCTCTCTCTTTTTTTTATTTAGCCCCACTCAAGCCATTACACAGCAACCACCGAAGGCACGGTGACGTCCCACGTGTGCCGCGCTGCCGAGGTTAATAAAGCGTGGGGTACTTGGTGTCCATTAGTACCTATCATTGTGAGGCTCATGCCAAATTCCTCATCGCGCCAACTCGCACCCTGGGGCTTCCGTCTCGGCCTTGCGAAGGGGTGGTGATGGGATAGCGGTGAGGTTTGCCCCCCCCCCTCCGAAGGCCCCGGTCACGTTGCTTCTCATGCACCCTGCGCCACTGTGCCACCCCACCCCGCCCCTCTCTCTGAGGGGCTATTTTTAGCGCGGCCCAGAGCTGTCCATCTTGGGCTTTTTCTTGATTTTTAAAATAAATGTTTTTCATATCCTGCACGATGCCTGCAAGTGGGGGGTGTAATGAATTGCTGCCGCTTGAATGTGGAACGCACAGCAACGTTGATGGATGCGCCGGAGAGGTTTTGCTGAGGCATGATGGGATGTGGCGGGATGTCCTTCTGAAGGGGAGCCGGCGAAGCCTCGTCAGAGCCACGCCGCCGTGCTCCGCGGGTCGCAGTGAGTCAGCAGATTCGCCGGAGCCAATTTACCCCCCCCACCATTGTCTTTTTACGCTTTCTTATCCCTTCTTTTCCTCCAGACCAGCCTCCTCTGCAGGAATCGTACACTGAGGTTGCCTGGCTGCTGTTCCCCTGCGACGTGTTCAGTTCGTGGATCATTGTCTTCAAATGCGCTGACAGTGGGCTGCTTTCAAGAATAAATTACGCCTATAATACGATGTTCGTGTCGGGGGCTGCATGCGCGCATGGGCTTCTTCTTTAATATTCCCCTCACCTGAAGGTTTGGGAGCTCAGATTTAGATTCCACGTGCTGGCACTGTTTCATGTGAAAAGCGAGACCCCCATCCCGAGAAAAATAGATAAAGGGGTCCCGGGTTTAATCATGTTCTGTGTGTGCAGCTTCCTGCAAGGTGCTGGAGCCCCACATCATTTTTTCATTGTAATTGGACAGGACATTGATCAAAAAGGAGTCTTGTTGTCTCGCTCCGTTCTCACCGACTGTGTGGGATGTCAGCAGGGCTTCATGTGCTTTTTTTTTTTTTTTTTTTCGGGCAGTAAAGACTGCACCCCGTCCCTCCGGGGCCTTCCTGTGGCTCCCAAACCGGTCCAGCTGGTTTGACACAGACAGCTCTCCCTCGTTCTCTTTCCGGCATCTGCGCCTCCTCTATGAGTTGAGCAACACTGCGGTCCCCGGGCGTGAAGTGGAAGGCGCGGTTACACAAGGCGGTTTCAGCACGATGCGCTCGGGAGCTTCATTTTCCCTTAAATCCCGCTTTTGCCTAAAGGATATACCATACCACTCACAGGCGAACAGGGAAATAAAGTTCTTTTGATAAATTACCTTCTTGTACTGATCTTGCAGAGACATCACTGGTCCGAGAACGTGAAAAGAACGGCGTAATTGCACAAAAGCATCATTTAGTTGGTTGCTATTCGCATTTTGTCCTTCATTTATTGGCTGTGATGGGGTTTCAGCGCCATTTCCAAGCTAGTTTTTCACCGTGAATCAATGACCTCTCCCGTGCAAAATTACACCGAAAGTGAGCAGTATTTTAAATCAATTCTGCTCCGTCTCACAGAGACTGCCACTTAACAGGCAGATCTTTTTAGGATTTGTTGAATTTCATTGGCGAGGGAGAGGTGCCAGTTGCAGAGGCAAGTATAGACACAAGAAAAAATTTGTTCCATGGGTGGAGTTGTGGAAGTTCGACTTTAGCCTGGCATCTCATTGCTTAGTTTAATTGCATATTAATACTGAGGTGATTCAGCCGGTATTATCCTCCGTGTATAAATATTTCATTCATTCATTCATTTATTTATTTATTGCTTTATTGCGAGATTCTTCGAGATTGTTCGGCTCTGTTGAACAGCGTTTCTTCTGCGCTGTAGCACCTGTTACCAAGCTGTGAAAACAGTCTTGAAAATAAACCTCTCACCGTGTCACTGTCAGCTTCAACACTGCTCTCCAACTCAGCCACCCTTCTCAACAGCCAGACTCGGCACACACACACACATACACACACACAGCAGAGCCAGCAGACCGGCTGCTTCTGGGCCCTTTCCAACGGTTAAAAAATCTGCCGCTTTTTACATGCACTTCTTTGTCTAGTTCATAGAAATTTAGAAGCAGTCAGATTAAGAATGGCTCGGTGACAGTGGGCACTTGAATGTTGCATCATTCACAATGAACAGAATGTTCCAGATCTCTTACAAAAATCATTGAAAGTGAATTTTTTTTGTGAAACTGAAGTGATTGTCATTGTGAAACACTGCAGCACAGCACACAGTGACACAACGAAATGTGTCCTCTGCTTTTAACCATCTTCCTTGGTGAGCAGTGGGCAGCCATGACAGGCGCCCGGGGAGCAGTGTGTGGGGACGGTGCTTTGCTCAGTGGCACCTCAGTGGCACCTTGGTGGACCGGCATTCGAACCGGCAAACTTCTGATTATGGGGCTGATTCCTTAACCGCTAGGCCACTACTGCCCCAAAATGTGGAAAATGTGCTCTACATAATTAATTATTGTTTTCACATTTGTACGTCCTCAATTTATTATACAGTTATTAAAAATGCTGTGAATGGATCAATGATATTTTGGGTCGCAGACTACAGAATGCAACCTAGTGAATCATATGAGCAAAATGTCTGAACTATTCTTTTAAAGCAGTGGTTCTGCTTTTCTCAATGAGCTCCACCAACCTTTAGCTCCCTGATTAGTCTCATTACGACTGGCATTAAAATTAAGTAACGAAGGCCCAACTAAACACATTGTTTACATTTTAGTTTAAATATGAATATTATTGACTGTTGACCGCAACAAGTTATAGCAATAAGAACAATACTACATTAATACAGTCACAAGAGAGTCAGATGTCAGCTGTAGTAGTACATTACCTGTGAGAGTTACAGTTAGAGTTACAGCGGTAGGTGTGGATGGGGGTTAAAGCAGCATGGGGCCGTTATCAGTGTCTTTGTGTGCATGACAACATATCAGATAACCCTCCCATGTGGATGCAAGTTTTTTAAAAACTGAAAATGTACCTCAAGTTATGTATATACTATTTATATTTTTACACACACACACACACACACACACACACACACACACACACACATATATATATATATATATATATAGCATATACATAACTTTCAGTTTTAAAAAAACTAACATCTGCACCGGAGCGTTATCTGATATGTTGTTCAAGTGTGTGTGTGTGTGTGTGTGTGTGTGTATATACTCAAAAAAGCAGTATCAGTTATTCTACAAATCTTTTATCTATAAAAACTAGTACAGATGCTACAGTAAGGCATATATATGGACATGTTGGCATGTAGATCAACTTTAAACTGTTCTGAATTTATGACAGCTGCTACACACTGATGTCCTGTAACTGTAATATTAGCTGCTAGTTGGAGAAATGGGCACTTTATTTTATGGAGAGACACCAGACACAGCGGTTGTTGTCAGTTTTGGACATGTCCTTGTTACTCGTGATACTCATGCCTTTAGCGCTGAGCCGGGCCACTCTCCCTATCTGAAGCGCTCTGTCACAGACAACAGTAACACACAGGGTCCCTTCAGCCTCTGCTCAGCCTCGCAGTGATCCTAAAAAGGACATGAATGGCCCTTTTACAAACAGGAGAGTGTTGGAGCCGGCTCTGGAGCCCGGCCTACCTTCCGTCTCACTGAAGGCGCGGCGTCCATGCACAGAGAGGAGCGAGCGAGCTGCAGAACCAGGGCTGACGATAACATGTGAAATGTTATCAGCCGACAGCTCAGCCAAAGCCAAGAAGGGCTGAAATAACATAAAACACACACGCTGGCATAAACAAACACCTCCTCTTCCTTCTGTAGGCACTGAGTTAGGGCTGAAGCTGCCAGCTGACAGTCAGAAGAGTGACTGCCTACTGGTGCCCTAGGAGTGGCTGTCAGAAAATGACAGACGGCGTGTAAGAAGTCATTGTTTTCGCAGTTTTTTTAAGTAGAGGCTACAGCAGTGTGAGTCTTCGCCTGGCAACTGAGCTTTTGCCAGTCACAGTTTTGGATGTCTTCAAGGCCTTCACTTGAAATGACTAAAGCACATTTACATGTGTACATTTATTTATTTAGTGGTGTTTTGTCACTACAAATTTCAAAAGTTTTACTACAAAGTTTTGTTCTTTATGCAATGAATTGCATTCACTGCCTTTGAGATTGTGTAAGAGATTTCAGAGAGCTACATTTGCACATTTTAAATCCTCCTGAATGAGGTAGTGGATGTGTGAATCATCCATGTTGGCAGCTCTCATTTTGAAAATCATCATTGAAGTTCATCTTCTGGTGTCAGAAGATGAACTTTCTTTCTTTTATGATTGCACTATGTGTGTGAAACATTATTTCAATGCACGGTATACTGTGTATACTGTTGTACTGACAATAAACCCATCTTGAATCTTGAATAAATTATGAAGGCATACTTGATATGACATTTGCAAAGGACCTTGAAGCTTTGGGCACGTCACAATTCAAGTTGGAAATGAATGATGGCTTAATGTCCATAAAATGCTGCCCTGAAATGCATCTTCCTTTTGTCAGTCTATAAGAGATCTTCCAGTTGGATCTGTCGCAACTTATCCCAAGATTCTGTGCCTTTTGGCAACTTATGAGGTACATGTACAGTTGGCCAGACACACACACACACACACACACACACACAGTACAGGCCAAAAACACACCTTCTCATTCAATGTGTTTTCTTTATTTTCATGACCACTTACATTGTAGATTCTCACTGAAGGCATCAAAACTATGAATGAACACATGTGGAGTTATGTACTTAACAAAAAGTGGAGACCTGGTCTCCACAGTCACCGGACCTGAACCCAGTCGAGATGGTTTGGGGTGAGCTGGACCGCAGAGTGAAGGTAAAGGGACCAACAAGTGCTAAACACCTCTGGGAACTCCTTCAAGACTGTTGGAAAAGCATTTCAGGTGACGACCTCTTGAAGCTCATCGAGAGAATGCCAAGAGTGTGCAAAGCAGTAATCAGAGCAAAGGGCGGCTATTTTGAAGAAACTAGAATATAAAACATGTTTTCAGTTATTTCAGTTATATATGTTAATATATATAATTTATATTATTTATAGTGTACAGTGAACTTTTTATATTATACTGTCGGCAAAGCCATTATACAATTTATTTTTTGCTGCACCTATCTAGTACTGTCTTCACAGTGTAAATTTCCCACTTGTGGGACTTATGGAGGATCATCTTATCTTATTTTTTCAAAAATATATGTAGGCTAGACCACACATGAAAGTGAAAGTGTCATTGTGATATACAGCACAGTGCAGCACGTGGTGCACACAATGAAATGAGTCCTCTGCATTTAACCCATCACCCTTGGTGAGCAGTGTGTGGGGCGAAATGAGACGCGTCTAAGGTGCACTGACCTCAATATAAAAGAACATGAGCTGTCTAAATCTTGCATCTTGCCAGGCAAGAAATATAATACCAAATTACTCAAGGAACCAAGCATTGAATGATTGTCATGTCTGTTATGCTTTCATTCATTCCTTGGATTCAGCCCAAAATGTGGAACAACGCTGTCCTTTCATCATAAAAGGAACCAACTATTCTTTCCAATGGAATGCATTTTTTTAAATCCAAATTTTCTTTTAAATTTCTTCTGAAACACAACAAGCTATGTACACATGACTGTCACCTGGCTGTCCACATGACTGCCAGCCGCATTTGAGTCCAACCCCTTTGGCAGCAGTAGACTGGCCTCTCCCTTGTCAATCTGAAGTGTAGGAAGTGTGTAAGTTCTTCGCATGAATTTTTCACAGTCGAGTAAACATGGCAACGATTGAGGCCAATCCGTCTTTTCTTCCCTGATCGAAGGCCCTGCTAATAAAAAATAACTGTGTTGTCATATGGTTTGTTTAGTCAGAGCCCAGCGTAATTCCCTTAAGGTGCAGCTTGAATAGCCTCAGGGCATACAGATGCCTGGATCAATTCCTACTGCTTCCATTTCCTCTAAACATATAAGTACCATGCTTTGGTTTTTACTGTATGCCAGCCATCCTCCATCGCAACCGATGTCTGATTTTGGCTCTGAAAGCAAAGTCAAAGCCTCATTTTCCCCTTTTCATTCGGGCAGAAGCTGTACCTGTTTCCCTAATGTCAAATTAAATGCAGCACGGCCATCTTGGAAGGGCATTTTATATTCTCCTCAAGCAGCACTAAATTGAATAAACCTTATCTCCACTTTGAGAAGCGGAATGCATTTTCACGGAGCCGGAGTTGTGTCTGCGTTTCCACAGCAACCGGGATGATTTGCAGCTTATGGTCTGTGCAATGCTATTTGCAGTCTTTCCATCCATTTGTGTATACCCCTCCGGTGAGTCTGATGAGGGACTCCTCTCCATATTATTTTAGTTAATTATTATGACAATAATAATTACGCTGAATCTCCCTGATTGTTTGTCAGTTTTCACAGCAGGGGCATGTGCGCACAGTTACTGAAATGAACTGAACTGAAATGGCTATATTTGTCATCTAAGGTCACACCAAATGACTATCGAGCAGGAGTAGAAAAATACAGCACATTCAGTATTGACCTACTGAGTCAGAGGCGCTTCGCTCAGAAGAAAGCTGAGCTGTTTGCCCGCATGGGTGGTATAAAACGAAAGCACGTTTCGATGTTGTTGCATGTTTAATTGGCTGTGCTCAAAAGCCAGGTGACACGGCGGCGCTCTGAGAGCGCACAACAGATTGCTCGGACCTCTCTGTGGATAGTGCCACAATCAGTGTCATGTCTTTCGAACAAACAACTGTTCGCTTTAAACATTTCATCTGCAGCCAAAATTCAGTACTTCATATCAGAGCCATTCAAATCATGCCTGTTCAGGTCTGGGCCCTGCTTCTACGTCGCTGATTCTGGTGGCGTCATGGCTGTGGGCAGTTGCACAATTTGCACAATCAGACACGAGTGGTTACAAGAGAAGGGCTGCATTTGCATGTGAAGGCCATGCCTGGTTAATGTTATGTTACTGATCATGTAGGAGTATTCAGAAAAGAAGCAGCTTAGTTATTTTATGTTCTGCTCATGCAAAGGTTGTGCAGAAGGCCATAAAAGCAGTATTCATTCAATTTGTAATACTTATCTAAAATATTTTAGATGTGCTAGGATTGGATTGCATGACTTTGCTTACAAACATGGTGTAATATTTCCCCTGAATTCCAAGACCAATATAATTTTTTTTTATGTTGTCTGTTTGTGTTCCTGATGCCTGATTGTGTGCGTCTGATGTTAAGGGTATAAATATAGTCTCATTGTCTCTATTCCTCTTTGGGTCATTGTCTGGGGTTAATAAATCCCCTGTTTTTGGTAGTCGAGTGTCTTTTTTTCCTGCCCTGTCCTGCCATCGTTTTTTTTTTGTGTGTGCTGAAAATGGCTCAGAACCCCATGTGCTGTTTGAAATTGTCAAAGGCGGAGGCTGACGTAGGGTGTACCATACGTCATGGTATTAACACGGATCAGAGGTGGATGTTTCCTGCCTCACACAGCCACAGCCCCATCCTGGGGATTACATTACACTTTAATCAGGTGATATTATATTGAAATGTATTAAATGACAGTATTGGCAGCGTCACTTTTGCCTAATGGCATACAGCCCTATAATGCAAATGATGTCAAGAAAAGATGTAATAAAATGGAATAGTCAGTTTCATGTTTTAACTAGCAAGGTTTTCACCGCTAATGAGTGAGTTGTTTTCCGTCTAGCCTCTGTAATGCTGCTGCACTGCTGGCAGAATCAGCATGGCGTAAGCAGCAATAAGACATTGAGATTGATGAATGTGACTGCAGGAGATGGGAAAACTCCTCACCCCCCACCCCCCCTTCTGACCTCTGAGCACCACCATGACTTGGTGGAGAAAAAAAATTGGCCCTGTGGCCTGGGGTTGCCCGGCAACACACTTTCCTGAAGGGTTATGCAGTGACCTTTTATTTCCATGACTGCAATGCTGTCATGTGTTCATTCAGCTCCTATTTTATATGATTAACCACATCGTGGTGCACCACTTCATCTGCATTTTATTTCAGGTTTTATTTACTAGGTGTATCATGGGTGTTACAGCTTTAAGATGCAGATTTGCATGAGGTTCCGTTAAACACAATCCTCTTGGGTTTTAAAAACTGATATGATCTGTGTGATCTTTTGAATTTATTGTCCCATTGATCAGCAGTTGTTAGCATTACCTGTCATGCTTCCATCTCACACAGATGGGATCTCTGGGTGTTGATCAGAAGACATGCTTCCAGGCACCAGCAGGAACACACTTTAGGTGTGTGCAGGCTATTTCCAGACGTATTTAAATGTGATAAACAATCAATTTAGCAAAACATATTAATCATCATTTCACACAATTGTGTATTGGCAAAGTGAATAGGAACTATTATATCTTTTGAATGTTTTTTATGTGTCTTTGCGTGTTTGCATGTTGCTGCATCCATAAAGAAATGCTTACGGGTAAAAACAGTAGAAAATTTGCCGTGGTATATTGTTTAATTCTGCCTGATATTGCTATACATTCTTTGTTCATTATTGATTTATTGCTAGTCAGCTAATTACTTACTCTTTCCATTGCAACTTGACTTCGTACAAAAATGTATTAAATGGATATTTAATACAATCTGACCCGGTCGTGACTCTGGCTTCATGTTCTGGTCCTGAAGTTCATGTTGTCTGTGGCTTTGTACCGATTCCTGTGTAAAGGGACTAGTGTGACCTGTTAGATGTCCTGTATGTCTGTACTCAAGTAAGAATTTGTTACTCCCTGTTTTCCGTGAAGTCGGCCTTTTTCTCCTGCATCCATGACTGAATGACCCCACCATCTTTGAATGCAGCCGATTTCCCCCCGAAGTCTTGCCTGGACTTCAAGTACACCCAACAGCTCTCTGCAATGGACCCTGCACTGCTCCTGACATGGCAGGAACTCGAAGGCCCACTGAGGCTACCGTGGGGTCAAGGAGACCTGTTGTACTGCCCCTGAGGCAAGAAAGCCACCACGTGGTCGAGGAAACCTGTCGCATGGTTCTGGTGCTCCTGGGGTACCCCAGGCAGGGAGATCGGCAGACTGCCCAGCGGGGGGCTCAGACTCTCCCAGGAGACACTCCTTCAGAGGGGGAGACACGGTCTTGAATCTGGTGGGGTACTCCAGATACGTGTTCCGTTCTGGAGTTTCGAACAACAAATCCTGATCACTGCCTAAACTGTGTCCTCTGTTTTCACATCCGTAATGAGGAAGACTTCTGATTAGTGAACTTTCTTTTAATAAGACATTGACGAAATGTTGGATTAACGTTCACTCTACTTTTTTGACGGATGAAAAAGTGTATCGTGCAGAATGCTAAGCGCGTTTTGGGGCTAAGAATGTTGCGGATGATTAAAAAAGACAGCGGTGAGCTCTCTTAACTGGAGAGATAGATTACTCATGATGGATTAGAAGCATCAGGAGGGCTGAGGCTGATGGAAACGACACTGCCACTCTAATGGCTCATTTGAATACCTTCCAAAAAAACTTCTGGCCGACAAAATTAAGGATGACAAGCAAATTGGAATGCGGGAAGTGGTGAGAAATGATTAAATACAAACTTCTTCACGTGGCTCTGAGCGTTTCGTCAGCACTTTCCAGCCAGGGATTATCCACTTGAGTGGGATTATGGGTACTCTGTGATGGATGGCACCTCCCTGCTCTCCCTGTCCTTTGATGTGTCCAGAGCTCATCGCTCATTCAGCTCTGTTTGATGGTTTTTATACCCACCACCGTTTTACTGAAGGTCCCCAATTACTCTGAGACGGAGGGCCAGCATACTAAAGAGACTGGAGTATAGAAATGCCTGGGCTCAGATCGATTCGCGCCACTCTGATCATATCGGTTGCCTGTGGCCCCACTGGCCGTCTCCACATGACCCACGGGGTGTGTGTAACGGCGCAGAAACGTTCCTCACCGACTGAGTCTTTGAACTTGTGTTTGTTTATCCAGCCAGGTCTGGTAGGGTTGGGTAAACATGTCTGATGTGCAGCGGCGATGGCACAGAACTGAGCTGTCCACTGGGGTCACCAGGGTCATCTGTGGTGTGGGGAGAGGTGGGCAGGTGGGCTCAGCCTGTGTACAGCATCCAGATATCTGATCAGTGTGGAGCTGCACACATACACAGACGCGTGAACAGGTTTTGACGTGTGTGTGAGAGGGAGAGGAAAAACCTAATAAATAATTCTGTGCCTGTGCAGTTGAGATGCTGCCCCAAAACAGCATCTTTGTAGATTTGATCAGTTACAGTCTGTGTAACAATATGCACTTTTTCAGACTAAAACAAGCAAAACAAGTAAAACAGTTTTTTTTCCACAGCAAGACTGAAGAGCAAGTGACAGGTATAATGATATATTTTGCCAAAATCAAATTCATATACTTAAGGATGTGAATCCTTAATGATTGAGATCACAGTATTCCACTTTGTTACATATAAATATCTTTGTACAGGTGCACACGCATGTCACACAAAGTTTTGGCCCATGGACCTCTTCAATATTAGCCAAAAAGCAGAGTGGCGGTGACAAGCATGACCAATATCTTACTGTATAGCACAATCTTGAGAGCATTATTGGAATTATACCAAATTTGTTCTGTTCTGACAGATAAACGAGAAACCATAATATCTCATCCAGTTGTTCCTTAGCAGCAGGCAGCAGATGGTCACATGACTTTGTAAATGAATGTCTCTTATTTCATTATTGTGAGACACTTTCACTATTAGGATGTGGAATAATAAATATGGAAAATGGAATGGTGATTTTTGCTCCCACTCTCATTCACACCCTCTCTTGTTTGTAAAAAATATGAGAACAGGGAGTAGGCAGTGCAGAGATATTGCAATATTTATGTATTTTAATCTTTTTAGATATGTGAAAGTTTTGCCGGTCGCTGCTGTGAAAGGACAAGGGGGACAGGACAACCCTTGGGGTTCGGTAGGCACCCTGCAAAGAAAAGAGAGTCAGGGCCACCTTAACAGACGCCACTAAAATGCCACTGATAAACGACCAGGGGGAGGGACGTTTAATACGTCTGCAGATGAATGGCAGGGGAGCACGGTGAGAGGTTGTTCCAGTGAAGCGAACCCAAGGACAGTAGCTCTCCTTTCACATCAGCACCATCCGCTTTTTCACCTTCATTTGTTGGATATATATTTTATGTGTTCTTTGGATGTAAAAAATGCTTATATATGTAATTATTTATATCTGTGACACAGTTGGGCACAGCTGAGCACATCTTCACTCAGCAGCGATCCACACTCCATCAGCAGGCATTAGGAGATTAATTTAATTTAAATCATTTAACAAGATTTACTGAGCACTGAACACGCTAGAGATTCTAAACATATGCCGGTCAGCAGCAGACATGTCCAATGCATAGTAAATCAAGCAAAACTGTGAATGTGAATCAAATTAATTATCTTGTCTCTTGCACAGTTTGCTTTAAGTAACACCATATATGCCAATGAATACATGACATGTGCATCCATTATATGCTGAATACAGAAACAAAGAAGCAGCATAGTCAGGACTTGCAGAGGCTCCATTTCTCCCATTATGAAGCTATTGTCTGTGGTCATGTCCTGCGAGCAACGCCTGCCCCTTTCCATGTACATATTTGCTAAGGGAGTGTGAACTAACGACTCAGCATGAATGTTCAACCTCGACCTGGCCAGCTGCCTCATTTACTGGTACACACTGTTCATTTACATTTACTTTTACATTCATAGCATTTGTTCATAAAGTCAGCTTCTTGTACCGATGAATTCCAATCCAAGGAAAGACTATATAGGTGATGCATTGACTGTAGATAGTGGAGACCAACGCCTCTTAAACAAGACACATATGTTCCTAGAAGGGCGTGAGGGACCGAGCAGGAGTGCACAGGTGGTTTTAGAAAAAAAGGGTTTTATTTAGTGGCAAAAAAAGAACAAATCACGAATTATTAAATCATGTTAAGGGCCCATAAAAGAGGTCAACAAATCCAAAATAAACTTAAACTAAAGGTAACGTAGAAAAAAGAATTGCAACTGAACAGATCAAGGTTAATAACATATTAACCTACCAACCTAACACGTAGGAGAAAAATATAATGGCTGATCAGACCATTAAAAGACACACCGGGATGAACAAAAGCAAAGACTACTCACGAACAAACCCAAACAACCGAACACCATCTTTAACCAGTCATATGAGGCAGTGGCAGTGGCAACCTGGCAGTGGCAACCGTAACACTGTTAACTCAAAACCAACTAAATTGATCCAGGGAAACAATGTGACTGTCAGCTAAATGTGCTACTACTGTGTTAACAGAAATAAATGTGATTTAAATGAAACCCAATTGTTCTCCATATTTCAGAAAATGATTGTATAATGAATTGTGTAATGTTAACATAATCTACATAAAATTGATGAGACAGAAACTAAATTAAAAGTGTTCCGTGTATACCGGTTACCACGGCAGCAGGTGCTCAGTGGTACTCAGTCCTGAACCTCCACCTGTACAAGCGCAATATTACAGTTTATCCCACTATACTGAGGCTGCCAGGCAGAAGTGTTTTTTTTTTTTATTAACGTCAAATATCAATTGCCATCCATTTGATTGCCCAGGAGTCACCAGTCAAGTCCCTGGTGATTCTAAGGAATTCTTCAGATCTTTTTCACATAAATCTATGTGTCATTAAAACATCAGTGTCAAAAGAGCACCGTGGAGCTGCTGATGACATGAATTCAAATGAATATTTTAGTATAGCAGTGATCCCCAACCACCAGGCCATGAACCCGTACTGGACCGTAGATCCTTTGTTAATGGGGCTGTTCTTTTTTTTAAATCTTTGTACAGACTGTTATATGAGCTGTTATTAGACTGTTTTGGAGTGATTTGTAGTCAAATGGGTGTAAAAGCAAGAACCATGACTAGCAAGAGTCATTGCATGGTTATGGAACTGCAAGCAGAATTTGCTGTTTCCATCTGGCTTTAATTTAGCTTCTTACATGCTATAGAACTTGTTTTTTTAAACATTTTTTAAATTCTGGGTGCTTTCAGTGTTTAAAATTGGCCACGTAGACATTTGCAATAAAAATATACAATAGTGTAATGCTGTACTAACGCTGTTATAGTTAACTACTGCAGTGAAATGCATTGTCCAAAAACGATGATTCTGCATTGTGGTAAGTTGGATCTATTTTGCTGTATTATGTCATGTCTACTCATTCTCCACTGATGTGAAAATGAGCTCTTTGCAGCTATGAACTATGCAGAACTGCACTCTGGAAAGTTTTCCGTGGGAGGTATATTGGCTTCACTGTTTTCTAAAGGTGTGTAAATCCCAAATAGACAAGTGCCCACGGCAGCGTGTGACATTATTTCCCTAAAGCTCAAGGTGAAATGAGTGAAACACAAGAATGCTTAACGGCCGCCGCTGACTCGCATCCACCTGGGGCAGCATGGTGAAGGAGTGTGTTTTCCCCACAAATCCTCTCGGTGGCGCGAAGGTGACCTTGTGTCATCACCGTTTATTTCCTCCGACAGATTGCGCCACAGATGTCTCCCGTTGGCGCCAGGCGCTGAGATTTCCATTTTTTAAAGTTACAGCCTGGCATTCACAGACTCATTGGTTACAAGTGATGCATTGTTGCACACTTTATGATTATAAATGGCTACCTGTGTCATTGTGTTTGAGCTAAATTGATTTGGATTGATTTTAAAATCAGGGCAGCGATAATCCGCTCCGGCCCAACGTGCCCAGCAGCTCCACATGGAGCCTAGAGCCATTTATTAGGAGACGATTATGTTGTGTTTGTTTATTTGTTGTGTGTCAGTGTCGAAGGCATTTTAGTTCCAATTGGGTGAGTGGTCCTGTCTCTGCGTGAATGACAGCAAAGATGAACCGATTAAAGTCTCAATGCTCAGAGACTGCAACAGACAACGAGCAGTCGGTAATTAATCACCAGAGATCAGCACTCGTTCCTCAAAGACAGCCAGAGAGAGCGGGTTTGTGTGTGTATGTTAGCACGTACACACATGCCTTTGTACTTCTGAGTATGCGAGTGAGTGTTTTGAAGAAGGCTCACAAATTGTGTCATTGCACCACAGCGCCTTGAGAGATTTCAATTCTTGGTTTGCTGCAGCTCTACATTTTATTGGGCTTTTCCAACGGACGCTGGTTGTCAATAACCCTTCATCACCGCGTGGCTCAGTGACAGGCCTTGCAGAAGAGGTGCCACCCAAACTAATGCAACACTTGAAATAAATTGCTAAGTGTCAGCACTGTTTAAGTCAATGCAGGGACAGTATAGGTGGTGAATAATAATTCAATGATCATCAAGACAACATTTTTCTTTTCTATGCATGAAGACTTCTGTTATGAGCACCACTTCAGTGAAGACAATAAAAAAGATTTTGTTCACATATTGTAAATATCACTTGTAAATGATACATTAACTTAACCTCTGGATTCAGTGTCGTTTGATTGAAAGTCTCATATTACAGTGCTGAAGAGGCTCTCTACTTGCCATGAGGGTTACATCAAATTGACCCTTACACCATCAGGGAGCCACCCAGAAGTGTTCCACTGTCAAAACAACAGCCCATTCATAGCCCATGTTTCCCCTTGACTACTGATGACTGAGGGAATCACACAGTTTTCTATTTGCAAATGGAAGTTTTGGCTGAAACCAAATGAAAGGAATCACTTGGCTGAAAGCTGAAACACTGAAAGAAATTTCATTGAAATGGCAATTTTTGTGTCATGGCTGTTTCTGCTGGGACTCCATATACTAACCTCATTAAAGTCAAGGTATTGCAATTGCATAAATTAACATTCATACTCAATAATGAATAAATGACAAAATATGAGTGGTCTTGTGATGCACCCTGCAAAGCAGCCAGCAATGCAACAAGCCTCTGTGGACACCGTGGTCAAAGAAGAATTTAATTGAATGTTGATCTCTGCACATTGTGACACATTGATGTGCGACCAATAGAAACAAAGCATAGCATATAGCATATTTTCAGTTTGTTAACTGAAATAATGAGGTACAGTTATAAAAAGCATTATGTGGTGGGATCGTGATGGTGGTGCCCAGTAATAGCATTACCCATGTCCAGTTTTTGAGCTGAACCCTGTGGCAAGAAGGGTGCATTCACTAGATGTCGTATTTTATTGTTTGGACTGAAAGCAGAAGTGCAATCTCCGCGGTGCACAAAGTGCATGCTAATGGCGTAAACCACGCCTACTTTTTTTTTTTTTTTACATAAAAAATACTCTAAATAAAAACTCTGGATGATGATGTGCCATGTTATTATATTTGTAGTGTTTCCAAAATAATTGACTTTACTGTAACAAAGCTTGCATATGACATTTTTATCAAGTTTAATCAAGCTCTTTCTTGCCATTCGATGTTGTACAATACGAAATGTGCCCAAACGTGCACCCTAAATGAGGACAGGTGAGGTTGAATGTAATTTTCTGCGGTGTTTTCCATTGCTTGTCTATCGATTGCACACACACACTCACAGGTTTTACTATCTGAGAAGAAATCACCATTGCGCCATCTATAGGATTAAGCCTGCGCCATTTAATTTTGAATCTATAGAGACACAATCGTGATTCTTTTGTTAATCGATTTTTTTTTCACATCCCTGTTTCTCATGTGTCGATAAAGGTTCGTTGGTGAGATAAAACTTCTGAGTAAATTTGTATTTCAGTCACTTTTATGTACAATCCTTGCAAAAAATAAAGTTAAATGTCTGACATGGGGAGGAAGTTGTGTAAAACATTACTAACATATCTCTCATCTTAAGGAATTACATGGCAAGGAATTGCAAGAACAGATAGCAAATTTGCTTACACATATCAGACCTTCTGAAGACCTGTGCTTAAGTGTTCTGTAACTAATTTCAACCAAGCCCTTCTGCGTCAATGGCTGATCACACTGGGTGACCCATATGGCCTGGATGGCAAACTGCCACCTATATCCTCAGCCAGTATTTGGCATTCTAGAACCATACCTGAGTGTGCTGCTGCACTGGTAGTTTGGTTTTAAACTACTTGAAAGAGCACCCTGCCCGTTTGCTGTCATGGGTGTGGCTTATATTCTTTATTCTCTTGCTCACATACTAAGGAGATGTAGCCTATGACTCTTACTACGTTACATTAGGCAACCCTCGACTTGTTACTTTTTAGAACCATTTATATGCTTTATTTTTGTCAGTAGGATAGTAGATCTAACACATCAGATCAACAACAGCAATAATGAGCAACAGAAATAAATTGCAAAAATGTGTGTTTCTGTGTTTTCTGTCAATATGGGGTGCTGTGTGTACATTAATTAGGAAAAAATGAACTTAAATGATTTTAGCAAATTGCTGCAATATAACAAAAAGTGAAATTTAAGGGGGTCTGAATAATTTCCCTACCCACTGTATTTGATAGTTTGTATGCTCAGATTTAGTCCATTAATTATTACAAATACTTGAGTAACATTTTTGGATACTCTACCGACCTCTGGTCATGTGATGAGGGCCTGCGAAATTTTGCATGCATGTGTAGGGATGGCCTCAGCCATGTCCTTTGAGGCACTGTGTAAAGTTTGGAAGTGGTGTTAGGAATGACAAAGGAAATGATTGAGCCTATTTGCATTGAAAGGGAAAAAAAAAAACACACACACACACACACACACACACACAAACTATATGTCAAACAAGATCTTTCTATCATTCTGGGGCAGTGGTGGCCTTGCTGGCAAGGAATCGGAAGGTTCAAATCCTTGCTCAACCCACCAGCGCCACGTTGTACCAATGACTGTCCATTAGTTGGTGGATGCTTTAGTCCAGGTCTTTGGAGGAGATCCCTCAGGAGACCATCCTCCACCTCATCAAATGCATGACCAGGCGTTGTAGGGAGATCATGCAGGCCACACACCTGTAGTGTGTTTTTCCACTTCAATTTTGAGTGTGACTCCAGATCCAGACCTCCATGGGTTGATCAATTTTATTCCCATCAATAGTTTTTGTGTGATTTTGTTGTCAGCACATTAAACTATGTAAAGAACAAAGTATTTAATAAGAATATTTAATTAATTGAACTCTAGCATGTCTTATCTTTGTGTTCTCTTTATTTTTTGAGCAGTGTGTGTGTGTATGTATGTGTATAAGTTTCATTTGATCAGGGACACAAAAGAACACACACACAAATGAACAACATAGCTACAATCAACTTTTTGACTCAAGTTACATGCTGTGCCATACTGAAGTATCCAGCTGTGTTAGAATAGTTTTAATGTTTCTAAACAGCCTGAGGTGTACATCAAACGTTTGATCCCTTTTCAACGTGCGGTACGCTTGAAAACAGAGCAGCATCTGAAGTTCCACAGGGGTGTAGTACGTTCTGCTGTCGGAAACGGTGAAAATGCAGAGAAAATCTCACCTCAGCCCCGGATTGTGCAGCAGGTCCTGTCGCGCTAGCCGGCTCTGCAAGGCAATACCAGTTGCAGGCTGGCGGCTTCCGTCCGGACTTCAGACCTCCATCGGGTCTCCCCGGTGACTGGCGCTTATTCACAGGCCCACTGTAATTGGATGATTATGCAAATTTTTGACTTCTGGAGGGCTAAGTGGCGTGCAGACGGCACATTTTAGGGCTGCATCAAAATTCAATGCTTCTGGAGGCTTTATTAGTTTAACTGAGATGACGCGATGATGGGAAGAACAGGCTTTATTGTAGAACTAACACAAAAGCAATGAAAATCATATATTCTTACGTTGTTATCTTTTTCCTCACAAAGAATTTAAGATTTGGACAGAGTTATTGAAGCGCTACCTGAACAAAGCTCTAAAATGCCACCAAGTGTCAAGATTTGCCAAAGCAATGTGGGTCCATTATAGTCAGCTCGTTTGAAATAGCCTGTCTGTAATATTCAGACTCGCCTCGCAACAGTGGACAGAGGGTTCAGAATTCCCTCTAAAATTGGCAGTAAGAAGACAATCCTCCTCCACCTGTTGGGGGATGGAGAGATGTATCATAGCCCTGGGCGAACCTGAGGATATCAGCCCAGAAGTGAGGTGGGGGCGTGGGTTGAGACACGCTTTTAGGGCAATTTTGAAGCTTACTTTTCCGCACCCCTCCTTCTCCTGATATCTCCAGGTCCGCTCAGAGGAGTGTTTTATCTCTGTGACAAGCGGAGTCATTTCTGCCACCCCTGGGACTGGGTAATCCGGGAGCTCTGAGTTATTGGAAGGAAAGGAGACTTATACTGATTCGCTACCTATGCATTATGCAATGCAAGATATAAATATATTTTACAATATCCAAGGTCTGAAAAAAATGATCCTGTGCTGGTGGAAGGGATTTGTAATGCCACGGCGGGTTGAGAAGTAGGTGGCACAAACACTTGACATTGTGAAGAAAGGTGTGTCTTTAATAAACGAAAAAGCGTGATGGGCAAAACAGACAGCAAACAACCCAAAAATAGCTTACATCTTTCAGGGTTCAGTGCAGCACAATCCATGGTCCCTCCTGGTCCTGTGAGTGATCACCTGTGAGTGAATGGGTGACAATATGAATATGAATATTGTCACCCATATGAATGGGTGACAATGGGTCACCCACACTCTGCTCCCCGGGCACACTTCATGGCTGTCCACTGCTCACCAAGGGTGATGGGTTAAAAGCGGAGGACACAATTTGTTGTGTGCTGTGCTGTGTTTCACGATCACTTCACTTTCGGAGAGTGTGGTTTTGTAGGAGCCGTGGACAGGGAGGAGTGTTACTCAAGGTTAACAGAACTGCCTCCTTAACCACCACTGAAAATCATATTTAATATTTAGAAAATGTTTAAAATGTTCTATATACTGGAAAATATATAAAAAAATGCTGTGCTCAATTGACTGGCTTAAGACAACCTGTCATTTTATTGAATAATTTGCGAGACTGCAAGGTATAAGTTTTGGACTTCAGACGTCATTTTCCATTCGTCTGAGTTTGCTGTGCAGTGCGCCCATCCAAAATGTCGGTTTCCAACTGTGTGACTCAGCAGATGATTACCTCAGGACCTTGTGAGTTGTGCAGGAGAAGTTGATGGAGAGGTCTTAGTCTTAGGCTGTCTGCCGGTTACGATGCTGTCTTTACTATGTACCCCAGAGTCGCCCCTATATCAAACTCTTATTTATACAACACTACAAAGACACACGTGTGAGCTTGCTTGCTGTAGCCTGTATCAGGGCAGCTTCAGGCATCTGAATTTAAAATGAGTTTTGGGTCTGCTGACAGCTCTGCGGATGCGAGGATGTGGGATAAAGTCCACATGAGAGCATTTTAAGGGACGCAGTCGCACTGGGCCTTTATGAATTTCTCCTTTGCTACTCTGAGGTAGCTTGATGGATATGTTATTCTGAAGAAGTGACTTAAGAAGACGAGTGCAGGAGGTGTGAGCCGAGGACGCGGCCTCCGAAGGCCCCCAAACATCCCCCTTGCTCTCACCGTTCCGCCACCTTTCCACCGTTACATGATTTACAGCAGATACAAGCAGCAGCTGTGTTTCATCATGCTGCAGACAACTGAGGGGCATTGGCTCTGGAGATCCAGCCTCCATCTATGCATCACTTACAGACAAGGCTCCCCCCCCATCTCGACCAAAAATTCAAAAATTCATACATTTAATTTGCCTCTGCAGACTGGCTGCCTGCTTCTGTTGACTTGTTACTTTGTCTTGTGCATGTCCTGAATGAGCCAAATTCATTTCTTTTACGGCAAACTTTACTTAGGGGAGAACGTAATCCCAGGGCTATGAGGGGAAAACAAAGAGGCCATTGTGAGACAGCCAGGTCATGTGACGAGATTCACTAACAGTGACATCTTAACTTAAATTTCCACTGAAGGACATGAACTTCATAACAAAGGTATGTAATAGTGGGATGTATGTGAGGAAATGACGGTTTTCAACCTCTTTGTTGACATGAATGCTGATTATGTCGTGGAGTGAAACATGGAATGGCGTAATCAGATCATGGGCACAATGTGCCTGTGAGCACGTTGACACACTCTGTCAACTTCAAGCTGTTACCACATCTCAGCTGCGGTTATTGTGGAGATAACCGTGTTGTCTTTTTATATATGACACAGGATATATATATATATATATATATATATATGTGTGTGTGTGTGTGTGTGTGTGTGTGTGTGTGTGTGTGTGTGTGTGTGTATATAAATAAATATATTTATATTTGTTCAAAATAGTTACAGATAACCTCCCCGTATACCTTTTATATACACTAACAGAAACATCTTTTTAGTCCTTTGAGATAAAGCAGCTTCATATGGATTAAGATAATTTTCTCTGCAGTATGGATCCAACTAAGGCATAATATAAAAAAAAAACAATGAATAAACGCTTCAATGAACACATTCCTATTAGAAATATCAGACCTCTTTCATTTGCCTTCTTTTGTCCAATGTCTTAATATTTTAAGGAGTTGGGCTTTGACCCGCATGTGTGATATATTATCATATATTAAAATGTTTTCCTCTCATAAAAAAACCCTCATACTTTATGAGTTTAGTAAATGAAGCAGAGTACAATGATTGAGACCTTCACACTTCTTAATTTCACTCTTCGCATGTCTCACACATATGCATGAGGTTTCTATAAATGGATTTCACATCTTGTCAAAAAAGCAGTGTGGAATAAGTCAGTTTCCCGTTCATGGATTAAGCCTAGTCCTAGACAAAAAGAGAACTTCAATTAAGTTCTTCATTCAAAAACCATTTTAGTCTTGGACTAGGCTTAACCCATAAATGGTAAACCCATACATTCAAAGCTAACCCACTATTAGAATTTTGCAATCGGAATTTATGCATGTATGTCTGATTTTCTGCAATATAAATGTGAACTGTAGGTCCGAAACCACAGTTGCATTGAAATAATTCAATAATTTGGGACATTTGTCTATCTTTGTGACTTTGTGAAAACGTTCTGTCTCATTTGAACAGTAAATGCTCCAGACTGCTCGCGGGGATCTGTAGTAGAAGTCTGGAGATCTACAGCTAGCTGGAGATCTATTAACTGCAGCATTATGAGAGGTCCAGGCTGTGAAAATTACAGGCGCGCTGCATTCAGGAATCTGGCGGCAGTTTGCATCGATGACAGGAGGGTGCAGTTGCTGTGCAATTATAAACACTGCAAAAGTGTGACGCCCAGGAGCCGCTGGGCGATCGCAGCAGGCGCTCCTGCACCTGATTATTGGAGTCCTGGTCCATCCCAGCAGAAACCAATTAGACTTGATGGACCAGAACCAGTAGGTGCTGCCACATTAACATGGACCTGTTCTTAACTTTGTGTTTGTTTTCAGCTCCTGCCTCCGGGTTGACTTAAGTTCTTTCTGTTTCCTGTTGGCCCTCGTGCCTTTTTGTTTGTGTTTATTGAAAATCCCTTTCATCCACAATGTCCTGTGCCTGTGCTTTGTTCCCCCTCCTTACCTCAGACGTGACAAAAGTGTGCAAACAAAGGCTTCGGGCTTTCCTGTGGGCTATACCAGGTCAGGACCATCATTGTCGTTTGTACCTTCTCCTCCCCGTAAATCAAGTGCACAATTGCTTGTGGATTTAATAAGGAAGCCCACATTTCTTCTTGACATCCTTGCAAAAATGCAGATGTGTTAGATATTTTTTAACTTTAGGTCAGTAGCTTAAATAATTAGAGGAAACATAGCAGGGTATCGTCACCTCCGCTTGTAGATACCCCATTCAGTCTAAAGTGATGTTATGCACTGTAACTTCTGCGATTCAATACTGCTCAGAGTATATCCATATTTTAATTATATGGTTGTTATTGGAATGTCCAGATGTATTTGGAATTTTTTTTTACTACTTCAATGACTCACTTATTTTTTTTACTTGATTGAGAACATACAAAACGAGATTTGATCTGAATATGCAATTAAATTTCAAATGGGCATTAAGTGCTATCTCCTTTTCAGCATTTTTTTATGTTGAAGGTACTGAAGGTTAATGGGAAATACTGAAGGTTGTCTTTGATCGTAAATAACATAATCGCAGAACAACAGTGATATTGTGTGAGTTATTTCCAACCCCTCCTCTCGATGAAGAGACGGAGTCGTTATCTTTGTTGTTTTTTCCCCCAGCAGCAGAGAAAATGCTTTCAGCTTTCACCTTAGTTATTACCTCTCTGCCATTGTGGTGAAATCCTGTTCAAAGAAAAAGGGAAAAAAATAACAGTTATACTTTGCCATGGCTTTTGCAGGCTTTGTTGGACAAGACCGATGAAATAGACGGGGCTGATGCGATGGAGGAGCTGAGAGATTAAAAATTGATTTGAAAGCGGATATGATGAAGATAATGATGGCCATATTCAAGGCAAGACTCAGAACCAGAGGCTTACAACAAATAGCTGAGGATGTGCTGTGGGCTTATTTAAATTGACGGAGATCAAAAGCTCTCTGCTCGTTTCATGTAGTGCTGGACTAATTCTAGACTAGGCAATAAACCGAATTGAGCCATAGAGCTATGGAAATATGACTAAAAATGAAAAGAGTCAAGAGAAGCACAAAGACGAAGCTGTACATTGGGACAGGTATACGCATGATAGGTTACTTTGAAAACCATAACCATTGATATGAAATTCATGAAGTGAAACTTCCAGGAAGATGGGTGATGAAAATGTTGTAAATTATGTGAAATGGCCTTCAGATGCCAGACACAAACCCAATTTTTGACTGACACATTAGACATCATATAAGAAGCGAAATTAACCAGTAAAGGTGGGTTTGCATCCCACAAAAGGAAAATCTGTACCAATTGGCACCTTGGTGTTGTTGTGGGGTTTTGTGGTGTCCAACACCCTAATGAGACAATTAATGCTGATTTTCTCTTTAAACAATTGAACTGAATACCTCATACTACCAAAGTTACTCTTTCAAAGATCTGATGACTGTGGGGAGGGTGAAAAAGTGCATTGCTGTCATGTCCAAATGCCTCATTCACATGTGTTCACAGCTGTCACATTAGAATGTTAGCATTGGAAATTTAGCAATTGAAACTTGGACTACTTTTTATTGGCTAGCTAGCAATTGTTAAACGAATCAAAAACCCTGCACTACTACGCAGCCAAATTTCCCGCTACTGACTGGCTGGTACTAAAAGTGATGTGATTCACAATTCGAACCCATAACCTTCTGATTACAGCTCCGATTCCTTACCCGCTAGGCCAACCATTGACCAACGGTGGGTTGGTCCTAAATAAGCAGGGCCACTTTCATAGAGCATTATCCCACTCTGTTCTTTTCAGGTCACTTTTCCTACACGCTGTGAGCATCACCCCGAGAAACGCCTGGCACGGAGTGGTCATATGTAATTGGACTGTTTCCTTTTCATGCTGTGGACATTCTGTAATGCTGGTAAATGTTAGATGGGGAGATGGAGGCTGACGGGGTCAACTGTTCAGTGTCTTATGTTGTTTAAAGTTTGGCCCAATGATAGCTGCTGACAAAAAGGTCAGCTTGCTATTATATTGCAGGCCATTTTTTTAAAGGCTGAAATTAAATATCCCAGCCCGGACTCGGGTGTAGTTTTTCCATATCCCTTATATGTCTCATGGTTTGATCGTTCGTGTGTTGCCTCACTGCTGCCGGGGCTTGAGGCATGGTGGAGATGAGTCTTGTTCAGCGTCCTCATGTGTGCAGTAATGGAATGAGAAGCATCCCCCGTCCGTGGCGAGACGCTTGGGGCACTTTGCCTGTAGTCTGCTCCTATCAGAGCCGATCCCGCAAGTTTCCACAAGCAGCAGCTGACAGAGCCAGCCTCAGCGGTGCTTTTTGGGTGGATTATGCCCTTACGTGTTTCCCGTGCGTACGTGTGTGGGGGATGAGTGATGTAGACGTTGGGGAGGAAGCAGTCACTACACACGCTGCACACGTTTCTGTGGCAGCATGTTGCTGTGTGGTGTCACTAAAGGGTGATGAAAGCTGAACAGGTGAGATGTAACACTGACGAGTGTGTCACGGAAAGAGTTGGAGACAGAAGGTGGACCTGCCAGAACAACCAGGCTTCACGACAGAATGCCGATCGTCTCAGTCTACCTGTCAGCGTCTCTCTGTCTTTCTCTTTCTCCTCATTTCAAGTTTTGCTGGAACAATACAGTTCTGGTGGGGGTGGGGTCATTTTATCTGTATGAAAGTGCAGTGATTGTCATTGTGAAACTGCTGTCCCAGATCCAGTTATCGTTCTGGTATAATATCAATATGACCAATTAGGTCTTCGCTGGACATCTGATAAACATGAACTAAACATTTTGATAACTAACTGAATGTGTGGTTGAGATAAGAATGCACCTTTCATGTTTCTGCTATGTGGCGGTGCCTTATCCTGACTGAACACACAGATAACTGCATGTGGTATTGTTTTTAGGTATCAGACCAAACCCTTGATATTGTTATCAGTGTCTGTGCGTCGCTATTGATTTTCATGAGATGCTCGTATTCTTGTATTTGACTGCTCGTTTAGAGAGCTCATTGCACTGACATTCAATCCCATACACACTGATAATTGCCCATTTTTATTTTGAAGCAGTGTTTGATCTTTGGCGATCCCTGTTTGAGCATGCTTGGACAGTGCATTGTTTAATAAGTATATTAAGGTAACTGGCTAATGCTCCCATCCCACTCCCACCAGAGACACTGCAGCACATATGGCAAATTTATTGCGCTGCACATTTGCAAGGAGGGGAACAACGGACAACGGGATTATTTGGGAGCTGCTGCTGTGCTGGGTGGGATTTGTGGAGGGGTTTTGAGAGGTGAGCCGGATGATGTAAGTGTTCTTTTTACTGCAGATGCATTCAGATGCTGTGCCATAGCATGTTGAGCCAGGTGAGCCAGTGAGAGGTAGAGACATAGGGAATGGAAGAGGGGTGACGATTCAGCCATCAGCTGTCTAGACAAATCTGTGTGGAGTCGTCCCTAAATATCTGTGCAGTCTTTCTTCCCGTCTCTCTCTTAAACGGACTTACTACGTTTGCCTTGCAGAGCTTTTTATGCTTCTTTCCCCTCATCCCAATTTTACCGTCAGTATATCTCCTCCCTCATCTCTTTGCTTACTCTGTGTATACTCTCTGTGTCTGAGCATGGACAGCTTTGTCACACATAGCTTCAGAAGCTGAAAAAAATGTTCAGTTCTGTTTCCATGGCAACTGAGCTGAGCTCCCCCTTTCTCTTCCACTCTCAGTACCTCCAGCATTAAAAAGAAGTAGAGAAAGAAATGGAGAGGGGGAGACAGGAAATGGACCATAATTATTTAAACATTGGTTGAATACATTTCCCACTGTACAGTATACACAGGTTCTATAGACTGTGAGTAATGCATTATATACACACAGGGCTGCAGACTGGACAGGGATGTTCGGCGTGTGAGGCTTGTTTGGTCAGATGTCTCTCTGGTTCTTCTGACTCTTTGTCTAGATGCTGGCCATTGGTGATGTGTGACAACGAATTGAGTTGGCGCATGTCTCTCTGAGAGCAGGTTCTGCTAATTTGGCAATTATGAGGGGAGCAAATCCATTACAGATCTGATGAAAAGGGACCTAATGAAATCCTTGGGGATAAAGGTGTGAAAGTAAATATTAAGAATGCATTCATTTCTAAAGGCCTAGGTGAATTTCTGTGCAGCAGAACGCCCTCACGAAAGATGCTTGTTTATTCGTGTCATGGTGTCACATGAATTGGCAGCAAGTGATTAAATGCTTGAGGGAGCCTCTGCCTCTGTTGAAATAATGAATGATTATTAGCCAAGAACATGGTATTTCTCACCGCCTCCTCATTTTCGAATGCTATTTCTGACTAGTTTGTGTCATTATTTTATGCATTATATCTTTATAAACAAACTATTTTTTATTCCATCTATGGCACATTCCAAATGGTTCAAATGCTGTTTAGCACGCACCACAAAAACATTTTTTATTGTATTATTAGAGTATTACCTTTTTACTTTCTATTTCTCTATATCTTATCTATGGGCTGGCATTGTGGACCACAGGACCACAATCTCATTACACTATTGTACTAAGCATGATTGTGTAATGATAATAATGTCTTTAATCTTAATCATTTAGAACAAACCAGTGCCCCAGTCCTGGCAGCCCATGGCCACCAGCGGGTGTCACTATGATGGATCCAAAGTGATGTGATAAATAAGGTCCATTTGTGTCCAGTAACCTTTCTGCCTATCAATACATGAATTCATTCCTGAGTCATGTGCTTCATTTTGTCTTTTGTGTGTTTGCAAATATATCTTCTAATAGTTTGTTTGTTCACCTGTATGCCAATGTCCTTCCTTGTTTGCTTGTACAATAAACTGTTCCATTGATGTTTCGATTTCATTCCGCACAGTGTGACATTTGGACATTTGGCTGTGTCCAGTCCAAATCCAATATGTTCTTATCTCCAATTGTTAAGCGGTGAGTTACGGTGTTTTTTGGTGCTGATAATGTGTAGAGACACCTGTTCAGATCAGACCTGTGCCAAGCTTTGTAAAAAAAACTAGCAGCCATTAGCAGTGGGCGCATATCATTATTGTTAGCAGACCCAGGACGTGGGGACGGGGATAAAGGGCACCGAACAACGCCTGAGAAACACACTCGTTTGCTCAGCCCCTTGTTGGTTTTTTTTTTTTTTTTTGGATCTCTTCCCACTAAAGGAAGTGTCACCGCACACGAGGCTGTGCCACGCTGTAATTTCCTGTTTCAGCTGCTGATGAAGAATGGATTTAACCACGCCGCTCACAGCTCAGCTGCATCCGGCAGCTGGGAAAAATTACACACGCTCTGCCATCGCGTCCCACAGGGAGCGAATTTATGTGCTTTTGTTGTGACGCCGAGTAGAGAGAATCGTTTCGTTTCCTTGGAGCCGATCTGGGACCTTCTGACCACCTTCGTACAGCAACCCTGTCACGTGATAACCTTCTTCTTTGAGAAGGGGGAGCACTTCCTCTCATTTTTAAGCCCACCGGCCCCCAGCAGTGCCCGATCACCGGACTGAGTGATATGTTGTTGTGATTTGCACCAAAAGGGCAGACAAACCCAGGAGGTCAGCAGGAGATTGGATTGCATTGAGTGTGCTGAGGATGGAGACACTTAATGAAAGTGACTGACGTCCCCAGTGGAGCCGCTAAAGCCAGAGTCCGCTGAGAGCTGCCATCCAAGATAATGTCAGGCTGCTTCTCGCTGAGCTTAATGGCAGAGTGGGTCCCTGTGTCCGGAATGTGTCTGGATGCGGCCTGAACCGGATAACGGGGGAAATAATGAGAGGCGACTTTCATCTCGTTATTTTGCCTGGCTGTCCATATCTCTGTTACATATTTCAGTTTAAGTATGATGTCTCCTGAAAATAACTGGAAAAAGCTACACAAATATACATTTTAAGAACCAGAGCATAAGTTATTTTCAGTCCTGTTACTTCCCCCTGGTCTAGGGGGTTGTGGTGTGGGAGGACTGGAGTGAACCAGGTGACACAATATTCCATGAAAAAGTGACAGGGTTTTATTTACACTGCTTACAATATATGTACAATCGCAGGAAAACCCACCAAGGGCAGCACTAAAGGAAAGAAATAAATGAACAATTCTATCCCTCCATAACCCCCAGTCTAACGTGCACGTGGACAACCGCGCTGCCTACATGAGGTGGGTTCACAGCTCTGTTGTATAAAGGCGGGGACGTCTCAGGCCCGATAACAGCACAGGGAATAGCAAAGGACATACAACTAGTATGCACACACACAAACCTCTCAGATACCCTGTGGACGATCGGTGGCGATGCCCATTGGTTGAGGCCATTTTACTCGCCTTGGCTGCGGCTCAGGCCAAGTCAATCACCATCATTGGGAGGAGCCTGGAACAAAACAAAAATGAACCATAAAGCAGCATCCACACGTTAAGACATCCATTAATAAAAAATAAAAGAATAACATGGGATGTGAGATGCGTGCAGTACTCAGGAAAAAGTATTTCAGGTGAAGTCAAGAAAATGTTTGTCATCTCCTGTGACCTGTGGACATGACTAAGACATCAATTTCAGCAAGAATTGAATTAGTGTAACCTGCTGAACGTTGCTGATGATTCAAAGAAAACAGCTAATTGCCTTTTGTGTGTGTCTTTCTTTCTTCTTCTTCATCTTCAGAAAGAGTTACCATGATTAATGAGACTGGCCCAGAGGTGGGCATACAAGACCCAGATGGCAAAATGTCAAAGCAGGTGGGAAAAGAACGAACAAGCTGTTTAAAATATGCTCCTGTTGTCACTTTTTTATCCAGTATATATTAATTTAAACTAAATTACAACTAAAACCTATTGAACGATCATATTTTAATGCTGCATGTTTGCCTGTGTCACATACAAAGAGGAGCTAATATTCTGAAAATCTGTTGCCAGGAGAGGATAAATGCTACCCAATCAGCACTTTTATGTTTGCTTGCTTTCATTTGGCCAGAAAGGTTTGCAAATATGGACAAACAGCCCGATTAATTTGTAGTATTAGCATATAACTCAATTTGACATGCAAAAGAAAAATCAACACCTGGATTTAAATGAGAAAACAGGCAAGAGCCTTTGATTGGTTAATTACTGAAGCAACATATTATTTAATATAAAATGGATATGGTTATTAGTTTATAGTATGTAGTTGTTCAGTTCAAATGTTCAAAAAGAACCTTTCATCACTGTCACTTTCTTTTTAAAGGATCAAGACAGCAAACTTCTTGATGATCACAGGAATATAGATGATGCTTCTGACAAGACGACCCCTGGCAAGATGGCCAAATCCCCACAGAAGTCATCCAGGCGTTCGAAGATGGCTCCGTTCAAGGTGGCACTGTTGGACAACTCAGTTTACGACGGTGTAATTGAAGTAAGCGCATGTTTCATTGACTTTAGTTACAGCTGGTTTATTATGAAATTAGTTTTCTTGAATAATAGCTGCACTTACACATACAGTATATATGAAGCATGACACATCACACTTTTTAACTGTCCTTGAGAGGACTGATTCTGTTATTAATACCGTAATTCACAATATTTGGAGAGCGTGTGAAGCAAGACATGCTTTTATGCTTTCATGTGAAAAATGAAACTGCTATAGAGACACACACAGCACACTGGGCACACTAATGAGAAACACAACGTCAGGTTTCAGCCACTCTGACAAGTAAATATGTGGCATAAGAAGTAGTACTCCTGTCTAATTACACCACCTTTTTGAGCACTTTCACAGCCTGGAGAGGCGCAACTAGACTGAGACTTCTCACCCTTGAGTATGACTTGTGATCTTCAACCCAACTCAGGCACTTATATTCCTAGAGAAACTGAGCGAGACTGGAGCGCCACGTCCAAGTGTTAGTTTTTAATTAAGCTATGCAGCGTTCAAACTTTGCACAGGGTAAGACGTGGGTAAGCAAATTACTAGTTGGCAGCAGCTTGTTTGTTAGTTCTGAATACGAACAAAGCACATATAACATTGTAAATCGTTTGTTCTTTAAAACATTATGTACAGCATATCAAAAAACAAAACTTTAAATAAATTAGAATTACGGCCTGCTGAAAAGTTTCACAGTCCATTTCCTTTCTCTGACCCCTAAATAATACTTGCCACTTGATTGTGAAATGATGTGAATGTGAAACATTGCAGAAAAGCAAACGGTGACAAAACGTGTCCTCTGCATTTAACCATCACCCTTGGTGAGCAGTGGGCAGTCACGGAAGGCGCCCAGGGAGCAGTGTGTGGGGACGGTACCTTGCTCAAGGGGACTGCAGTGGAACCGTGACGGCTCAGGATTTGAACCCACAAATTTTCCAACTAAGAGTCCGCTTCCACTGCCCCAGATGTAATTCTACATCTGTGATAACACATTATTGTACACAATTTGTCATCCTCTGATGATTCTTCACTTCACTTACATAACCAGCAATCCCACTGGTGCAAACACAGGAGCATCATAAAAAAACCTGATGCTGTGAGTGCCCTGGACTTCAACCTCTGTGGAAGTGGACTGCAAAAAATAGCCTTTTAAACCAAAAGGTATTTAAAAACCCAGGATGTAAATTACCACATCGACTTTCACCTCTGTGTCATCATGCCGCTCATCTGCATCTGTTTGCAGGTGCAAAAGCGGCAGTTGTCGGTTCCAAAGGTACAAACTCAAAAAGCTTATAGCTGCACATATGTATGCTAGAGGCAAGGAGAAGCAAAAGCTGTTGAAACAGAACTCACTTTTAGAGGGAAATGAGATATAGGGGAGAAAAAGAAGAACATGATGGTGAACACAGATGAAACACCGCACCTGTTGTGTTTCTTGTTTGAGAAGTATTGATCATTTTGTTGCTGCAAAAACATGTTTCATTGACTCTGATGTAAGTCCCGGTGATGGACTCTGCGCTGCAGGAATGGCTGATGTAAACAGCCCGCACTCTCAAACTAATCCACGTGCACCAGAGCACAGCATGTCCAAACGATATCCTTGCTATCTTCTTCTCCCCATTCCTTCATCCTGTGAATCAGCTCTGAATGCAGCATACAGCATGGTGGGACAGAGATGCTGGGTTCTTGTTAAAGTTTCAAATGTCACCATGTGATGGGAAACCAGGCCAAGTGACGGGGAGAATTGAATTGCAGTTTATAACCCAGCTGTTGCCTGGGTGGGTAAAACACTGGTCTATGAACCAAAAGACCAAAAAGTATACAGGTTAAAACCCCACTTACTACCATTGCGTCCCTGAGCAAGACACTTAACCCTGAGTGTCTCCAGGGGGACTGTCCCTGATTGTAAGTGGCTCTGGATGAGGGCGTCTGATGTAAATGTAATCTAATGTAATACCCACACGCTAAAGGGCTATGTTTGTGGATAAATTAATATGACGTATATAAGCTACCAAGGTAGTAGGATAGGCTGCAGTGGCTGACGTCACATTGGTGAACTAGCCCCCATAGGCACGCATGCCACCATTACATTACAGCCCCGCATTGCAAACAGATGCGCCATCATTATTCTGATCCTAGTCTGTTAGCGTTTCTCCGCTGAGCTGGCACTCCAAATGTCGAAATGGCCCGGAGCTCAGTGACCAGACTGGGGCTCATTATACCAACATTTCTAGTTGCAATAAAAGTCTCTCTCAGATATCAGGGGGTGCGTTTTTCAGAGGGCTGCTTCCTTATTTTTGCTGTTAATTACAGGGTTAGATGTCAGCCTCGTCTTATCACGGCGCACGCACATTTCTGGACCGTTAATAACAGCGGAGTCGTGAGGGGAGGCAGCCAACACTTTGTGTCAACTTTTCACTGGAGGAGGAACTGAAGGTGGGACCAGATGCAGGGGTTAATTGGTTCTATCTTGACAAGCTTAGAGACACTTCCTGCTACCCCCTATTTGGAGTCGTGGAACATGGGGACGGCTCGTTGAAGAATCTTATTTAGCGTTCGGATGCCACACATCCGTTGTTGTTTTTTTCTTGCCAAATTAACTTCCATCTTTGTAATCAATAAATTGAACTGGGTAGCTAATTGCCAGTAAAGGCATTATTCGCCGCACCCACTTTACCCAATTTGCAGTCATGCTGAGATATGAAGAGCTCTGAGAGGCTTAAGAAATGCATCTTCCATTATCTTCCTACTCCTAATCCCCAGGGAGGAAAACTTCACTGAATGCCGGGCCTTGGGAGAATACAAAGGGATGTGAGAGAGAGAGGAACACCCTACATTTGTTGCCCTAGCAACGGCTTGCATCGCTCTGGCACATTGTCACCAAGGCAACTAGCTGCCTGGAAAGCAGACAGTGAATCTGAACAGACAGGCCATGCCTACACGGGACCGATTGCAGCAATGGGTGGCTTCACCAGCCTCTGAGGGCTGGGAGGGTGGGCAACGTGTGCATGGTGACATCCATATGGCTCAGAGGCACAGTGACAATATGCACACTCCCATTGTTTTTGTCAGCAGTGACAATAGAGATGATTCTTTTGTCATTTAATGTAGAAAGGACAAGTTTGGTCTTCATTTGTCTGTAGGGAATGTGGGAAGTTAATTAGGTTTTAATGACCAGCCACATGTAGAATAATAGCTCAAGGAACACATATTTAGTGAATAACAGTGCCTTTTTAATGGTCTGTGTATTTGCAGTGGGTGAGAAATGAAAGGAGAGTAGTTAATTCATGTTTTCTGGTGAATTTCGCTGGATTCAGTCCACTGGTCCCCTTAGAGGGAAAGATCACAGCAGATCAATACACAACAAATCCCGTCATTGTGAGTGATCACCTTATGATGAACCTTGCACCTTATGATGAACCTTGCAAACATTTTCTATCCTGATGGGAGGGGTCTCATACATGTACACACATTACTGAACGGTTGATATGAATGAAACGGTAAAAAATTATGTGGACTTGATTCATCACAGATAACACCCCTGGAGGAATCTGGATGAGTGTCTAAGACAGTAACTCCATTAAAACTCACTTTACTTTAACAGTGGTCACCAGTCTCTATGATGCACCTCACAAACCATTAAAAGAAACTTGACTTATATTTTTTAAATTCTTTGTAAAACTCTTTGTTAAAAAAAAACTAAAAGAGATGGTTATTATATTCATTATTTGTGTGTGGGTGTGTCTTCACAGAAGCATTCCCGAGGGCAGGTACTGCTCGATATGGTGTGTGAACATCTCAACCTTCTGGAAAAGGACTACTATGGACTGACCTTCTGTGATGCAGAGAGTCAAAAGGTGAGTAATTAGTTCTTAATCTCATTCATGTGCACGCTTTCTTGCACTTGAACCCAGATTAATAAAACAAGTGTAGGTAAACTATTCAATTGCTGTGCTTTTGCTGAATTCAGTTGGGCATCTTCAATTTCTGCTTGTTACTTCATTGCAGGTGTTTTCTATATGACAATGAGCAATCATATATAAGGACTCTTGTTTAACCATCCTGTAATAGTGAAATATGATACATGGGAATTAAATGTCAGATGTTGAGAAAATTAATTAAAATCACTTATTTTACGTTTTAAAAGCAAAACAGTGCACAATACACAGTACACAGTACACAGACGACACCGGGGAAAAGGCAAAAGGAGGAATCAGGATAATCAGAGAAGAAATGAACAGGCAGGACAAAGGCTCGGTTTATAGTCTGGCATAGTGCCTAGTTTTTTAAAAAACACCAAAAATACCAAATATCAAATATCTCCATTCACCAAGGACTAGGTTGGACCATAATATCAACCTTATTCTTTATTTTATTCAAGTAATTTTTACCAATACCTGAATTAATTGCTGAGGAGTGCTAACTAACTAATAGCAATTAATAACTGCATACGATACTTTAATAATAATCATCCTTGCAACCTCTTTATAATACTTTTGCTATAGGCACAATCATCATTATGAACCGAATGACCAACTGTTTAAATTTTCACCACTGAAACACATAATGTGTTTGAAAATACAGCTACATCAGCCCTTTTACACTATAGGGTCCTGAGGGGAATTGTCTATTCCACAGAGGTATTTGAGTTGGAAAAGAGCAATTTCTAAAGCAAACATAATGGCTGTACAGGGCAAGAAACAATATGGATCTCTGTAATCCCTCCCACACTGCAAATAAGCACGGCACACATCACAAAAACCTCTGTGCGCATTTAGACAATACATTTGTTCCGTTTGCTTGAAAATCAGCTTCGGGCTGGGCAATTGTAGCATAGTTGGATAATCTGGGTAATTATATGTGCTCTGGCTCTGATTGCTTTTTGTGCTGCATTGAATGAATTTGCTGGATCTTCCTTCTGTTGACTAGACTGGACGTAGTCTGGCTACCCTGAGGGAAAAGATGCCACTGGGGCTCAGTGCCATTACAAGGCCATGGTTATTCATGAATATTTTCTGGGTGCGACTGGGTTTGATTACTGCTTGTAGAAGCTAGTGGAAGGTATGGTGACATGGTTGAGGTTGCAGAATCCCTCCTGAGAGAGAAGAGATGGCAATTCATCCTCACAAGTTTATTTAGTGTGATTGCGGTGAGGCTATCTGCTATCCGTTTTATTCTGCTTGTCATTGTTGAGCTATGACTGGATGTAATCTGTGCACTTCCTGACCAACCAAGCCACAGAAATGACAACAAAGGGCAACGGTGCTCAGATAATTGAGTTCTCTTTCCTGGTCAGTGACAAAAGAGATTCTAGCAGATAATGAGGACTTGTCTCTTATTAAGGTCTTCAGAGTGTCAGAATGCAGTAGGGGCTTGGGTAATGTGATCATTATGTGGCAGATTTGTGTTTCAGGATTTGCTCAAGCCTGGGGAAGGTTAAATGAACTGGTTGCATTGCGCCACACTTCACTGTTATGATAGCCCTTGCTCCTTATTGCCAAGTGGCGTTTCATGCATTCATTAAAAGCTTTTAGAGGCAACAATATACTGAGCTTTGTGACTCATGCCATGTAAGTAGCTTGCTGGAGTTTTGTTATTGTTCATGCTGCACACACTGTGTGAACAAGGAGGAACCAGGAGGACCAATTATGGTTGAATTTTTTTCTCATGCTGTTACTGTAGCACCTGACTGAAAAAGACCAAAAAAGACTCCATCCCTTGTGGTCTTACCGACAAAGGCCGGATAGAATGAGGGTTATGGTTAGATTTGAGCATGTTTTGAATTAATAAATCAGTAAAATTCCATTGAGGACTGTGTTCTCAGTGACTGAATGATCGTGTAATGATGCTACTTGTCATCTAAGGGATTTATAATATGAACTTCGGTGATCCCACGCAACCTCGAGGTAACCATGGACAATTCCTCACATTGCCAACCTTTCTTGCTCATGTCAATTCCTTCTGTAAAACATTAGAAGAATTTGTCAATTATTATTAACACAGGCTGCACAGATACTTGTCCAATCACTGGTCATCTCCAAATGGGACTACTGTAACTCAGTTGTGTCTGGTCTGTCCCTACACACTATCTGATCTCTCCAGTTGATTCAGAATGCTGCAGAATGACTTATTTTCAACCGCCCCAAATTCTCCCAAACAACTCCATTGCTACATTTTCTCCACTGGTTTCCTGTAGCTGCCCGCATCAGATTCAAAATTCTGATGCTTGCCTACAAAATGCACCCTCATACCCTCTTGCCTTCCATGAACCCTCTCTAATGATTTCTAACACTCCAGCACTGCTTGACTGGTACCATCATCTCTTGAGGTACTTAGAAAGCATTCATCTAGACTCTTCTCTGTCCTAGGTGGTGGAATCAATTTACATTAGTTGAGTCACTAAAGAGTTTCAAAGAGCTTTTTTAGGAATTGACTAGATTAAATGTGGCTCCAAGACATATTTCATTGAAAGGTTGTGTTCTGGTTTGGGTCCTAGTGAACCAAATGACGGATTAGACATTACATCATGTGAGACCCCATGGATGTGGTTCATATACATGTAAATTCGATGACGCCTTTTCTGATCATTCATGATGGTTGAATGATCAACATTCAGGTTCCTGCAAATGTATTTAAGCTTCCAGACTTAACATGTTGCAATATGTGTCTTAAAACTCTTAACATCCAAAATATATTAGCTGACTTAATGGTGTTTTTTTACATAGCCAGTAATAGACTTATATTAATAAGATCTAATAGAGGTATGCAGCTCTGGTAAAACAGATGCTCCAGTGTGTCTCCTCAAGCTTAAAATTCTCAGCAGGGAAGGCCCCTTCTTTTCTTTCCTTTCAATTAAACCATATGGAGAAGCTTCCTCCGGAAACATTCTTAGCAATTAGGCAGAGGCAGCAGAGTGTGCATTAGCCGCTTACCACTCGGCACCAGTGTGAATTCTCGATTGTGCCTTTCAGAACTGGCTGGACCCTTCGAAGGAGATCAAGAAACAAATGCGCAGTGAGTGTCTCCATGTGCACAAGCTGAAATGTTTAACGTACAGTATATCTCTTCAATTCATATGTCAAGCAACTCAAGTGTGTTTAAAATGGTGTTCAATAAAGACTTAAAAGAATGTTATTTAGACCTTTGTAGAGATCTTTTTCCATTTTGTGTATTATATATAAGGTTGTGTTTTTTTCATGCATTTATATTTAAACAATTTTGTACATATTAATATCAGCATTTTTCTGTATTAAAAATATTTGAATTTATGAATTGACAAACAATGGTGAGCTGCACGATGATCTGCTCAGTGAAATTATGATTATTAAAGTATTGAAGTATAACAATACGACTATGCACAGAAAGTAGAATTAATTTTATTAGCATACAGGGTCATAAGGAAGTTTGGGCAGTATAGATTGGGCAGATTGGACAGTATAGATTTTAGATCACCCTCCCTTGTGGTAATATTATTCTGTTAAAAAGAAGGCCAACTGAATCGAAAGTCGAATATAGGCATATTGCATTTTTAATCATCATAATGCATCAGTGCCTTAGTGTCAAACATATTGATGGAATTAAGTACAGATCAATATATTGATATCGGTAGTGTGTGTGAGTGTGTGTGTATACCACCATATAGACAGTTTTCCAAATGACCTTCTCTTTAATGTGTCTCACAACTCCCTCACTTTTAGTGTTCATCCGTCTGTACTGCGATCATAGTGCATTCATTGTTTTCCCTGCTTGCTTCTCTGCAGCCTCAGCCTGGGACTTTGCCTTTGCTGTTAAATTCTATCCACCCGACCCCTCTCAGCTCACAGAGGACATTACCAGGTAAACCCAGATTACTCTACTGATATTCTCATCTTTCTAGACACTAGAGGTTTTGGTTTGACCTTATCTGTCACTGATAATTGGCATAAAGAACCCCACAGGAGATTCCATTTTGCTGTTCAGTGTTTTACCAGCTTTTCATGTGTAGTATAAACTCAAATCCTCTATTTAACTCCCTTTGTTTTCCGAGTCATCCATTTTTGCCTCTATTGTTCACACTGTTCTCTCTTTTGCTCTGGCAGATACTACCTGTGTTTGCAGTTGAGGGATGACATTCTGTCTGGACGGCTGCCCTGCTCTTTTGTAACCCACGCTCTGCTGGGCTCCTACACGGTGCAGGCGGAGCTCGGGGACTACGATCATGACGATCATGGCCTGGACTACATCAGTGACTTCCGCTTTGCCCCCAACCAGACACGGGAGCTGGAGGAGAGGGTAATGGAGCTGCACCGGAACTACAGGTAAATAAAGTGGGTGTGGGAACGCCTTGCCTTATCTGGAAAACAACACACTGGCAGTAAAAGTAGCGGCTTGTAGCTCAGCTTGCCCAGGTTGGTATCAGCAAGGTGTCACATACCCAGGTCATGTTATTTAAGCACACACCCTCCATCAGTGCGTGCTTTGCATTTCATTAATGAGTTGCTACGAGTTGGCATGACTAATTGTTTACTTCGGCTCAGGGGAATGACTCCTGCTGAAGCCGAAATTAACTTTCTGGAGAATGCCAAGAAACTGTCCATGTATGGAGTAGATCTGCATCATGCAAAGGTATGATATAAATGGAATGCATTACATTATTGTTATAACACATGAGTGAAAAATGTGTGAGTGACAAAACTGAACCTATTAAAACTGTATTTTTCACCATAACAGCTTCATTGTGTGTTGCTGTAGACCAATCTTTTCTAGAAATTAGCAATGTGTATGCAGGCTTTCACTGCTGCACACACAATTAGATTACTAATTAGAGGACTGAAATAGATTTGGGCCACTGACCTAAAAAGTTATCCCAAAAGCCATGATAAGCACCGGCCTTGTTTAGACCAGAACAGAAACCTCTCTGCTTGTGCCCCGTGAATAGGTGCTTTGTCATCCTGGAAGACATCAGAAGCTTAAAAATGATCACTTACCAAGAACTTTGATTTTGCTCTCATATGTAGTGACGTTGACGTTGATATTTGCGTTTGTAGTTCAGCCTTGAGCTCTATTAGTATTCTGGGTATCGTGCGCAATGTTTACTGTATTATGTTCCATGTGCCTTTGCTCATCTTTGCTACTGCATGGTCTGATCCAGGACTCAGAAGGGATCGACATAATGCTGGGAGTTTGTGCCAATGGGCTGCTGATTTACCGTGACCGTTTGAGGATTAACCGATTTGCTTGGCCGAAGATCCTCAAAATATCTTACAAAAGGAGTAACTTCTACATAAAAATTCGCCCAGGAGAGGTAAATATTTTATTATTCATGTCTTAGATGCATTCGTTATGTTTGTACGATTGTCTGTTTCTGTGCGATTGAACTTTAGTGCCATCTACATGGGGCATTAGGTCAAGGACAGCTGTAGACCTCAAAAGTGAAATTAAATTCCCGAATTTGCCTCGTGACATGTATCAGCTGTAAATCAAAAAGGGGTTTTCCTTGGAAAATTCCACATCTGTCCTCCAGGTTTCATGGAATTAGACTCGCTAGTTTCTGCATGATCTTGAACAACATAATCTTAGCATAATATTGATAAACTGAAAACATTGGTGGAGGTAATAATAGAGCAAAATCAATATTTTATATATATGTGGAGACAGCTTCTGCATAAATAATCCTAATTATGTAATTATGGAAACAATAACATAATTTTAGTTTGAACAATAGTTTCATTGGAGATTGTTCAGGTCTTGCCAAGTTGCTTCAGAGAAATATCGGTCACTGTTGCTTTTTCCTTCTGTCAACTGGAGACAAATGAAGTAGAAACAAAGTCAGCAGAGGAGGAAGAGGAATCCTGATGGGGGCCGCAGAGGTCCAGGACCCCTCTCCCGGGTGTTCAGCCAGGCTGGTCCTAAAGCGTTTGGTCTGAATATATCTCACACTCTCCGCCCTGCTGCTCTGGTCAGCCTGCAGCATGACAGGACCATTCCACTCATAAGCGAGGGCTAAGGAGCTCACAGTGAGCCTGTAAAAGAGAGCCAGATAAAGGGCTTTTTAACCACGGCCAGTGCAGCTGTGTCGCGACCCAGAATAAAAGGATAAAGGGTGTAAATATAGCGCTATAGCATTGCCGTGCTTGTGCTTGTCTCCCCTGTTTATGTCTGGCCATTATCTCCTTTTGGCACACTGTGGTGGTCATAGGAGAAGAATATGATGAAGCAAGCCACTTTATTCCATTTTGTGTAAATGTCATGGACATGGGTGCTCCAGATCCGCGTCCTGAGATTTCTGTGGACTGTGTTCCCCACATTCCTGAGTGTTTGCGCCTGCTCTTATCTGTATAAATCTGCTTTGTTTGTGTAATGCCTTTGTGGGGTCCAGTGTTTCCATGTTTGTAATAAATCCCCCTTTAAGTTTACAAGTCAAGCGATTGCGTCCTCCATGTCCACGCCGCCACCTGCAACTCTGACAGTAAATGTTGGTAGAGCCACAACAGACCATATGTTTTAACTGTGCATTAGTCGTTTGTAATCCAAACCCACATGTGAATTTTTTATGATAGAATGGATGACGGTGCAATAATTTATTTCTTTGCAGCGTTCAAGTGCAGGACACAGCAACCCTACTAAGTATTTTTTAAGAACACAGAAAATATTGTCAGGATTCTTGTGCTTCTCTGTAGCTATCTGTGTCACAACACATTTAATAATCCTTGGTTATATTATGGCATGATATAATTACATTGTCCCCCGGCCTTCTTCTCCCTCTTCTGCAGTATGAACAGTTTGAGAGCACTATCGGCTTTAAGCTGCCCAACCACCGTGCTGCTAAGCGACTGTGGAAGGTCTGCATTGAGCATCACACCTTCTTCAGGTACATATGCATATTACATTTCGTCTTTCTCCACAGTCTGTTCCCACTGGTGATTCATTATGTTATGTTACAACAGACTCATAAATGGATTTAATACATACATGCTCGTTGAAGTTATTTTCTAAGAAGAGCGTATCAGCTCTTACGCAGTAAGTCTAACATGTTAGATTAGTCTAAGACCATAAATGATAATATGGGGTTGAGAATTGGCTAGACAGTGTGGGTCTGGATTCCAGTGCGGATCTGTAACAATCCACTCTTCTTCATGGGAATATCATTGACTTTCCAAAATGGGTTACCTTAAGATAGAAATCATGACTTCTATCCATGCCCTTATCGGACAATCGTAATCCTGTTTTGTGGAACACCCCTCGAGGCATTTTGCCTGACTGAAAGAAAACGAACAAACAAAAAACTGTCCCTTTATACCACTGACCTGAAGCTACAAATTTGGGGTGGATTTTCTGTCTTACATTTCAATTTTTCTAGTGGTGTCTGGGCTTGTTTACATCAATTGCCCATGTGTGTGAGGCATAATATTTCATCAATTATTCTTGTTAGGGTTATTTTATAATTATAATCAATGTGCTTTTCAGTTCAGAGTTCCACCATACCTGCATTCCCTTTTCTCCAGGCTAGTGTCTCCAGAGCCTCCTCCTAAAGGATTCTTGGTTATGGGCTCCAAGTTCAGGTACAGCGGGCGAACTCAGGCCCAGACACGACAGGCTAGTGCTTTGATAGACCGTCCAGCTCCACACTTTGAACGTTCTACAAGCAAGAGGTATCTCCTGTCTCGCAGCTTGGATGGAGGTTGGTGGCAAGATGTGCTTAGACTCTCTTTTACTCCCAATTTCTCTGTTCTTCCTATCTAGATGCAACTTCAGTAATGACTTCCAGTAATTTATTGAGGATTATGATCTTTTTCTCATCTTCTTGCCAGGATTTTCTTGTATGGCACATAGGGATGTCCTCTTTTGATCTCATTCTCTGTTTTTTCTGGGTTATACCACACTACAAAAACACACATCTGACCAGCAGAATTCTCCCACCCAGCGTCTGGCCTTGGGCATGATCAGGATGGTCTCTCCCACCGCAGCATGAGTGAGTGTCCACAGTCCCCCATCGGGGATGACGAGCCTGAGACCGACATCAGCCAGGACCTTGATCAAGACCAGAAGCAGACAGATGAGGAGGACCCCAACAGTGTCACCACACCAACGAAAAAGAGGGACATTAAGGTACTTGTGTTGCAGTTCACAAAGTAATGGATAAAAAAGATTAAACATAAGGTTAAAGATCCAACTTTCCCACTCTACTTCCTTCTGAAGACTTAGACATTTAGATTTAAGTCATGAATATATTGTTACTGATACATTCATGAGATATTGGTGCTCAGTTCAGATTAGTCTTCATTATCACAGATTAGTCTTTATTAACCTGTCTTTCTTGTTTAATATGCATGCCGATTGTTCTCCAGCATTTCTGAAACATTTTCATCCTACTGTTTCTGCAATTTTTAAAAACTTGCTATGAAAATTGTATATGCTCTGCCACGACTGCCTTGTTTCTTCTTGAACCATTGCTGACCAAAGGAGGCTGCTGAGTCACCTCTTGAGGAAAAACAGGAGGTATTTGTGATTGGCATAGTAATTGGTGCTGGTCTGTTTTACTTTGTCCAATATATGTCTTTGTCCAATCATCAGATGTTTGTTCCCTGTGGAGAAGCATATTAGCATGGATCACAAGATACACAATACGTTGTACTTGTGTCGTTTTTTAGTGTGTGTAAAAAATGTGTTGCTATTAGAGAAAGTAAATACCAGTCAAAATACCCATTTGCGCCCCCCCCCCCTCACTCTGCGCATTTATATATACACACATATATACATACATACGTGCATATATATACGCACATATGCTGTCAGAGTAACTTTGGGGTTGGTGTCTGAATATTTAGATGCTATTAAGTTAAGTTGAGCATTGAATGCATTTGTCTTGAGTTGTGTCTCATTCCCCCCTCTTCTGTGTGGGGCAGGGTTCTTCAACTCATGGCCCTCAGAATACTATCCGTGAGTCAGGTGTAAAGCCTCTTTGGCCAGTCAGGATCAGTCATTACTTAAGTTTCTGCCTAGAAAATGTGAATAAAATGGACTTAAGGTCCAGAGTTGAAGAACCTTGGTGTAGGCTCTGTCTAGCTGTCTAGCCCTCTGCTTGCCACCTAAACTCACTCCCTTTCTATCTGTAACTACACCTCCTGTTTAACTTCCCTCCACTGCTGTTCCCTGTTAAACCCCTGTCCCTTTAGCTGGAGCTGGATTCGACCCCCCACCACAAACAAGAGGTACTATTCACTGTGTTTCACTGCAGTATGAGACCCTCGCTGGTATAAAGGAAGCATTTTTCTGAAGCTTTACTGTTTAACATTCTACAATAACATTAATAACAGTTATAATCCAATGGTGGCAAAGAATAAAACCGGTTTAGCAATTTATTGGAAGCAGCAATTTACTACAATAGCAAAATTATGTTAACCATAAGCACAGTTAGGATTCATTTAGGTATTAACTTCCTCTTTTAGGATAAACTTTAATGGCCATATTTACTTTCAGTTGCCCTGTGATTTACTGTGAACCCATGCTCATTCACCCACTCACTCACTCTTTCACTATCCATTGAGTACCTCTGAAATAATTGTGTTCAGCTTCTTATCATTTGCATTGAATTATTTGCAAGTGGTTAAATTTCGTCATGTAATTAGCAATCATTATTAATTGTCTCTGCAGATTAGAGTAATTATTTCAGTGGTGTAATGTGGTGTAAATTACTCTACTGTATATTTATTGTTTCCTTTTTTTGCATCTGCTACTAATGTTTCATTCACATATTCATTCTTTTGAGTTAATGGATCAGGCATTTGTAATCCAGCATCATTGCTCATTTGAATAGAAAAACATTCAAAATAAATTGATTAATGTATTCATCTCTTTTTCAACTCTTCTCTTTATTTTCTAGTTTTTAGATAAGTCAGAGGATGTCCTCCTGAAACACCAGGCCAGTATCAATGAGCTGAAGAGGGCCCTGAAGGAGCCCAAGCTGATGAACCGGGAGAAGCGTCTGTCCAGCACATCCCCAGGCGGCACGCCCGAGAAGAAGGCTGTGAGTATGAGATGGAGCAAAGAGAGTTAACAGTCACCTGTGTCTGTGCAATCCTTTTTGAATTTTGTGGCTCCGTTGTTACACAAAAAGCAAATGTAGAGCATAGACTTTCCTGTTTTTGTGCTGGGCAAACAGTGCATACACAAACCATGACGATGGTGCATATATGCAAATGCTTTAGCTTTTTATTTATTTTTATTTGTTTACCTTTGGCATATTTTCTATATGTATGTACTTGTAAACAAGATTGCTGATTTTTCTGTATATTATGTTTGAGTGGGCATGTGCGCCACTTCAGTCATGCTTTTAAATTATTTAACTTGTAATCGTGAATTGTTTTTTTTGTTTTTTTTTTTAGGCTGTGTGCTAGATTGAATAATACACTGAATGAAAATGTGTTCAAAATGATGCATGAGATAATCTGCAATTTTGCCGTTTTGCAGCAGACCTCAAGTAACACCTGCAAAATAGGTTTTTATAGAAAAAATAATCATATGTTCAGATACTGATTCTTTTTATTGGTTGTGGGGAATGGAACAAAGTGTGTTATGTTCCGCCAGAGATTGTCTCTAGTCAACTAGGATTTAGATGATTGTCTATTTCCATTGATTTTATGGTGGTTAAGGCTCCTGTAGCATTAGATTAAAGAGGACCTAGATGCTTTGATCACACGCTTGAGATAACAGGATTTAATTCTGTCCATTAATATGCTTTATGCTCTGTTTTGACTCCAGTTTTTGGTCTGAGAACATTTCTGTTGTTCCATGCATGGTCATGGATGCTTTCTCCATGCTTAATTCTTCTCGATTGTTTTCTCTATTCTGAGATTATTAATGTTTAATTTGCTTTTTATTTGTATTTTTTCTTTCTACTGTTCTCAGATTCTTTTCTGATATTTAGCTGGAGCCATTACAAAATTACAAAATTTATCAACAGAATGTGAATTTGTGATATTTACTGCATGTTTGCCAGGTAGCATCTTGAAGCTCAGGATGCAGTACTGAGTTACTGAAGTGTCAAGTCACCTATGTGATCATTCCGTTGTTTTTTGTCATTGATGTTCAGAGGTCTGTATGGACTAACATTACAAATAGCCCAGTAGCAATCCACTCTGACCTGTCTTGACGTTAAATTATAATGCATGCCAGAATGCCTCTAATGCCTCTAATGGCCATTCTCCCATTTCTTCTGCTGGCTCTGTGTTGGCCTCCTATCAGGAGGTGGGTGGAGCTGGGTGGACAGATCCAGTAAACAGCCTTTGTCTGGAGGGCTTCACCCAGAAGACCTTGCTGACTTCCCCTGAGGTTGCGATTCTCAATAACATTTTGCATTTTCCGAAAGCTAAGACTGATTATGTACAATAGAATTGATGCACTATATGCTTTCCAAAGATTGCAGTATTCAGATGTAGTCAGAGGATTGTAACTGGAACCAAGTGGCATGATTTATTTAGACGTTCCCCATGAAATGTCTGCTGCTAAGTTTCTATATATACACAAACATATTTTAGACTAATTTGTTGAGTAGAATTGAGGCATGCATTCTTCTTGATCTGGCATATGGTGACTTTGACAACAATATTGAAAGCTGCATGTAAAAATATTTTGAAATATACAGTCCTGTAAACTAACTTTTTAAATTTATATCAACATATAGGGCTCTGAGGAATGGGTATTGATTGAAAAACAAGATACTTGCCTACATGACTATGTCTCCAAGGTAGAAGAAGAGAATAAAGGTGACCGAAGTTTGTTTCCTGTAGCTTCTGAGCCTTGTATGGGAAAAAAGAAGGAATTAGAAAAAGAAGTTACCAAAATGATACATATTGAGGTGACTGGGGAGGATGATGAAGAAACAGCAGTTCAGATGGACGCATTCCCAACCCTTACACTCACACCTAAGGAAGACTTTATGGTGTCAAGGATAAAGAATGATAACTGTGATGAAGGTGAATTGGCTTCAATAGGAAAAGCATTTGAATCAAACCAAGACAAATCACAAGGCGAACCTGCAGTGGACTCTTGTCTAAATAAAGAAAAGTCACCTGTCTCAGATGTTAAAAACGACCATCAATCGCACAGAGTCCGAAATGAGAAGAGACCCCGCAGCCTGAACTTGGGCATGTTCACTGAATTTGTGTATGAGAAAAAGACTGAAGGGTCCAGTAGCAAAGAGGAAGATGAGGTATCTGATGAAGAGAATATGCCAGTGGAAAAACAAAATGACCAAATCACTCATACTGACGAACCCTGGAGCAGGGTAGAGCAAAGAAATGAGGAGATGACTGTGAAAATGAACATACCAATGAATGAAGAAGACACAAAAGTGCCTGTTTCTAGTGCAAAGATGGGTGGACAGCACAAAAAAACAGAAAACACAGCAATAGACAAAGACAAAGACTATGAACATTCGTTTAGGGGACTGTCAACATTTGGTTCAGTAAAGAAGCCTGAACAGGATCTTTTGAAAAAAATTGATAACCAGTCAGAAGGCCCTGTTGCTAACAAGGTGTCAGAGGTGCAGGAATATGAAGGAAAATCAAATGTTCCATCAAGAAAATTGATAATGATTGACAGTGAGTCTCACGAAAGCCCCAAAATGAACCAGTTGACGAATGACTGGATGGCTAGTGTTCCTTGGAAAGAGAGGCCCAGATCAAATATATTTGAAGAATTTCAGTTGCAGGCAGACAAAGGGCTAAAAAGGAGAAGCACAGGAACTACACATGTTGAAATAACAAGGATTGTGCCTCTCAAACCTGAAAGATCCAGAAGCCTAATGAACAAGGAAGACTCTGAAAACATCTTCAGGGTAGAGGAGCCAAAAAGACTGAGTGGAAGCTTTAAAAGAGAATGTGTTCTACTGAATGATTCACCTGAAATGTCCTCTATTATGAGCAAGTACGAGAACTGGACACTGGACAGACCCTCTGCTGGTGTCAACCCCCCCAACACCAGCCAAGACGAATCTTCCTACTCCGTTAAGATGACAGAACAAAGCATCCTTCATAGCCATAGCTGGGAGGACCAAAGTTTGAAAGATGAGGAAGAGTCACTTGACAAGCTTGGCAAACCAGCATGGGACAATCTATCCCAACCAGACCGGGGAAGTCCTGAAACTCAAATGTTCAGTTCAAAGGGCTCCATGTTGCAAAAAAATGCACCCCCAACTCCTCCTGTCAAAACCAAGAAGGCCAAAGAATCTGGACTCATACTACGCAACAGTCGCAATGCCAGTAAGGACCCAGGCCTCGAAGGTGTCAAGAAGCAGCTTGCGGTAACTCAGCTTGGCATCTCTTCTGCTTTTCAGTCATTGGAAGCAAAGCATCGCATGAGCTTTAAAATTGAATTCCCACACTCATTTATTTATTTATTTATTTATTTATTTTTATTCAGTGATCTGAATGAATGTAACATTTTAACCTCTGTGTTTGCACATGAAGAAGGGGTTTGGAGAATATGCCACGCTTGTTTGGCTTTGTGTCATTGGCTAAGACGGCCCTGAGTTGAGTTATGGAATGTCCTTCCCCCTTCTCTGGCTGCACATATTCAGTTCCTGCCTTTACTCCCCTTCCCACTCCACAGCACACCTGTGTCACAACTGCTTGTGCATCAGTTCAAACCACAAAAGTGTCCATATTCTCTGAGACTTTTCATGCTTTAGCTCGTGGCTTTGGTTTTAAGACCCTTTGTTGCTCCATCTGATAGCCTCTCTAACTTGTCCTCTGCTTTGTTGAAAGGTTGTAAGGAAAAGGCTGAAGCCTGTTGAAATTCTCTGTGCTAACTTTAAGAAGTCAGCGATTCGAGATGTTTTGAGCACAAAACCATTCAGGAAGCGTTTCACGTAACTGTCAGGTGGCCTGTCTTTACAGATTTTTAATATGTTTGCACTGAAACGCACACTGCTTAAGTAAAAGGGGATTAAGCAAAGGCTTTTGTATATCCTGCTGCCAACTAAAGGCAAGCTAAAGTCACATAGCATGAGAACTCAGCTGCAGAGATTGCTGCTCAGACGCTGTTATGTCACAGTTGCAGTAATTAGCCGTGAGCACATCCTTTTTCAGCGGAATAAAAAGAATTTAAATCAAGCCGAGATCTGACAGCTTAAATAATTTCTCATCTTTCATGTGACTCAAAGTCCTGGGAACCCTGGCACAAACAGCCATGGAAAATAGTGGCAAGTCATGGTGCATGAGCTGTGGCATGAGTAGTGACAAGTATGTGAGGGCAGGGAGATTTGAGGAAAGAGCAAGCTCTTGCAAATAGAGCTGCAAATCACCATGATCTTGGTGGCTTTGATTACCAATGCTGGCCTAGCAGCTAAGGAAGTGGACTCACAACCAACGGGTGGCGGGTTCAAATCTCAGAGGTGCCACTGAGGTACCCTTGAGCACCCACACACTGGGTGCCTTTCATGGCTGCCCAGTGCACACAAGGTGATTGGTTGAACACAGAGGACAGATCTTGTTGTGTGCACCATAGGCAGTGCTTGCATAAATTGTCACGTTTTCTTCCTTTTTTCTGTCGGGAAGACGTTTTAAACTGATGATGAGTCCACCAAGCTAGCATGAAAATTGTCCCTCACTGGCTATGCCTAATAACCTAAAATGTCTCATTGTGCTAGTATTAACCTGGCGGTTGAACTTCTGTTTCATTTTTGTTAGTGGACAACATTTTGCCCAGACCAGGCCAATGGACAAAATGTTGTCCTTTTTTGTTTGCCATGCATTTCACTGGTATGTAAGTATTGTCATTGTCTAGGTCCTGCCTTTTTCCTGCAAGGAAACTCTTCAGTTCTCCTGAAAAAAAGAATTTTTAATAAGATTTTTAAGAGTAAAAAAAAAATGCACCAAATACAATTAAATATGACTCCAAATTTAGCAATAGATGTGCAGAAAAATCTGATCTGCAAAAATGCAGGACCATTTTATATTATTTACTCTACACAGAGGGAAATTGTTGGGGTTTCTGCATGCTGAAAGGCATTGTGCGTGGCCTGGAACATGCTAGGCTCCTCTCAGGATTTGTACTGTTATGTGTACTTGAAGCACCAAGGTCTCCACTTGTTCTCCAGGAATTATCCTTGACTTATGCATCATCTGGTTTTGTGCCCTTACTTTTTGCAGGACCGTCTGCCAACTCCTGCCATTAATGAAGAACCTCTAGCTG